>NC_134780.1:75197368-75272368 GCF_046742065.1 Oratosquilla oratoria
CACGTAGTCTCCCTCATGGCATACTTTCGCCTACTCTCCCAATTACACCCAGACACACTCCAGAAAGCCAGCACCATTACATTCACACCAGGTATCACATTAGGCGAATTCTCCAGGAAATTCTCTGACACGGACCAAGTTATCACTCAGATACAAAACCAGTCAGTACCCATAGCACCCACACACACAATAGCCCAGGTCACACGGTCTCCCTCACATAACACGAGATCGTGACATACATCACGGACGCGAGAACGCTTACGACAACGCTCTTCTTCAAGAACACGTTTTTTTTTTTTACATACTGCCACAAACCTGGATGAACAGTTCGTTAACACGTGTTACCACATATATCCGTCATAACCGAACCGATACTGCGAGCATCACGGTACATGTTTCCACACGAGTGACCGTTGCCGTGTACTGCTAGCACGGAGGCAACACAGACCAGAATCTCCAGATCACTCTCCTGCTAGACATTCACGTAACACATCTCCTGCTAGACATTCACGTAACACATCTGCAAGGAATTCACGTAACACATCTCCTTTGTGACTTCAGAATACAAAGACTCAGTACACACCCAGTTACTACATACTAAGATAACCTTCAACTCTACGGGTACATACCCTGGATATCCCAGACATGTCTTCCTATTTCTTAACCTTCAATGCTAAGTCTAGTAACACCAAAGTGAAAATATTTCTCGACATGGGTTCCCCAGTTAACATCATATCAGTACACAGTTCCCACAGATTCGGCACTGAAACAAAATGTGTCACCATTTTGGACCCCCCCCCCGACGTCAACCTTTGCAATGTAGATGGTATACCATTCCCAATCATTGGTAAACGTTCCCTAGACATTAGCTTCAAAGATGAGTGTCCAGCCATTCCAATTACCACCTACGTAGCTGACGTTTACTTTCCTGCTGATATCATCATAGGCTTAACATTGATGAAGCAACATAATATCATCATTTACCCTGCTCAACATGGCATCATTTATGCTAATCATTTCCTCCCTGCATTACCATCAGACATCACATCTAGAACCAATGTAGTATACCAATATACATGTTCTTCGGGGGATTATAAGCCTTATAACCATACCTACATCGGTTTTACTAAATGCAAAGTCAGCCGTCGCTTATCATTACATCTACAGGAGGGAGCAGTTAAAGAATATCACAAAAAAATATTCCCAGCGCTGTACTCAGCAGGGAGCAATTGGTTAATGCCACCAAAATTATTGGAACGAGTGATGACCCTAGGAGGCTACAACTGCTCGAAGCCTTTCATATTAGAGACAGAGCTCCAATCATTAACATCCAATCAAATATGACATCTAGTATACCTTTGTTTTCCTCTAAGTATAGAAAAAAATTCCACTCCTCCCTCCCTCCACCCCCTCTCTTCTTTGTCTCCTCTCCTCCCCTTCCACCTCAACCTCTTTCCTCCCTCTTCCTCTAGCTTTCCCTCTCCCCTACGGTAACCACACCCGCCTAACCCCCCCCCCTTACTCCGTGACCTCTGAGGTCGCATTGTCCGACCACCTGACCCATGGGTATATATGCCGTACATTCCTAACTTGTAATTTTTCTCACCTCCCTTTAAATCCAAGTATTCACTTCCTTATCACTCCCTTCTTTTGATTTTTCATGTCCTTGTATACTTCATTTTTGTACCATTGTCATCGTATCTGTATGCATTTATATTGTATCCCCCATATTTTACCAGTATTGTTCTTGTATATTTTATTTTTACACAATTGTCACCATTACTGTAATTATGTAATTTTTGTTATTTCAGTTTACTCTTGAAAATGTCTTCATTAAGACGAAACGTTGAGCTCAAATAATGAAAAGAAACAGAAGAATACAGTGATCTAGTTTCAGTTTACCCGGTTAGTGGCAAAACTATAATTAGGAAAATCGAGAATACGAGAAAAACTGAATAACTTCAACAATGCTGTCGTTTTTAACTCCACTTGCATTACCGAAAACCTGCTCCCTTCTTTTACACACACACACAAACACACACACACACACACACACACACACACACACACACACACACACACACACACACACACACACACACACATATATATATATATATATATATATATATATACAGTATTTATATATATATATATTTATATATATATTTTTGTATGTGTGTGTGTGTGTTTATATACATATATATATATATATATATGTATATATATATGTGTGTGTGTGTATACATATATATATATATATATATATATGTATGTATATATATATACATATATATAAATATCTATAAATATATATATATATATATATATATATATATATATATATATATATATATATATATACATACATATATGGAAACTTACTCGATCTATTGATCACTAGCCGCGAAAGCATGGTAACTGATGTAGAAGTCGGTGAAACTGTTGCAAATAGCGATCACAACTTAGTTAGATTCAAACTCCTAAATTTTTTTAGAATAGATACTTGTGTTTCTAAAATACCCGATTTCAGTAAAGCTCAGTTCATAGGACTACGTCAGGAGCTTCAGCTTACAGATTGGGAGGCAAAATTAAGCGAAAGACCTGTAGATCAGATGTGGGAAATATTTCAAAATACGCTTACTAAGATGATTCATACTTACATTCCTTTTAAGGGCAGACGTCCCCCAAATCAGGCTCGCCCAAAGTGGCTCGACAAAGAAACTGAAAAAAAGTATTGCTAAAAAGAGACAGGCTTATAAGAAATATAAGTGCTCTGGTGCATCTAATGACTATGAAAGTAATGTATCAATACAGATTTAAAAAAGACAAAAAAAAGAAAATGACAATACGAAATTAACATCGCTGATAAATCCAAAGAGAATCCCAAAGAATTCTATAGTTACATTAGAGATAAAAAGGTTTTCAGGAATCACATTGGCCCACTATTATCTGCTGACGGTAAATTTGAATATTCAAATGAAGGAATGTGTAATATTTTAAACAATTATTTCAGCTCGGTATTCGTAAACGAAACACCTCAAAGTGAACTCCAAACTGAAACCTGTGAAAAGTCTAGGGTAAACTTACTCACTACGGTAAATATAACAAAAGAAAAAATTAAAAGGTGTATAGAAAAACTCAAAGTTAATAAAACACTAGGGCCTGACAGTTGGCATCCAAGAATCTTAAAAGGAAATGAAAATGATATTGTTGTTCCATTAGAAATTAATTTCAAGAAATACATTATATCCAGAGATGTCCCACGAGAATGAAATCTAGCTAATGTTACTCCCAGATTCAAAAAAGGTGACAAAAAGAAACTACATAACTACAGGCCTATAAGCCTGACTTCAATCGTAGGAAAAATAATGGAAACTATCATCAGAGATGCTATCGAACATCATTTAGAAAGTAACCGTTTGATAAATGATAGCCAGCATGGTTTCAGACGGAAACGTTCTTGCGTGACTAACTTACTCGAATTCTACAACACAGTTATCTCGAATTATGACAAAAGAAACAATATAGATTTAATATATCTAGACTTTGCAAAAGCTTTTGATACCGTCCCACACGAAAGACTACTTACTAAATTAGCTTTACACGGAATAAGTGGTAGCCTATTAGGTTGGACTAGTAATTGGTTGAATGGTCGAAAACAGAGTTGTTTTAGATGGAAAAACTTCTGGATGGAAAAATGTTATAAGTGGAGTTCCTCAGGGTTCTTGGAACACTTCTATTCATAGTATATATAAATTATATAGACCATGGACTAAAATCTACCGTTTCCAAATTTGCTGAGGATACAAAATTGTGCAGAGTGGCAAATGATCACTCAAACCAATTAGATATTCAAGAGGATTTGGATAAATTACAGCAATGGTCTGAAAAGTGGCTGATGAGATTTAACACGGGTAAATGCGAGGTGGTGCACATAGGTAAAAATAACAGTAAGCGCGATTATAGGTTGTTTGGAAATTAGACAAAAATGGATGGTGAAAGGGATCTCGGCGTAATTATCAGTGGCGACCTCAAATCATCCGGGCGGTGTATTTCAGCCTCTGAGAAAGCAAATAGGATTCTGGGATTGATTGCGCGATCTTTTGATTTCAAAAGTCCATCACTCATTAGCAAGCTGTATGAATCGTTGGTTCGTCCGCATTTGGAATATGCTGTTTCCGTATGGTCACCGAATCTCATTAAAGACATTGACAGACTGGAAAGGGTGCAACGGCGAGCCACAAAGCTGGTTCAAAAAATGAAAAATAAATCATACGAAATCCTCCTAAAACATATGAATCTGTTTCCCCTAAAAAAAGCTTAGACTCAGAGGTGACTTGATACAGGTCTGATTCTAAAAGGAATTGACATCAAAAGTGTCAAAATTTTCACACTGAATGAGAATCCGACAAGAAATAATGGTCTCAAGCTGTCCGGAGATAGATTCAATTTGGAAGTAGGTAGAAACAACTTTGGCAACCGTGTAGTTAATGAATGGAATGGGCTTCCTGCACAGGTAGTGCAATGTAGTTCAGTTCGAAGCTTAGAATCATTTAGATAAACACCTAAGCAAGATGCTGTGATTATCATTTATTTTATATTATTTGTTTTTGTTTTGTTATCATTTGCCTGTCTGATCTTCATTTACTATTAGTTGTATGTCAAATTATTATCATTTTCTATTTACCTGTTTGTTTATTATCTAACTATACCTATGCATTTATTTATGTATTTTATTTGTTATTTACATTATTATATATATATTTTTTATTTTATTATTGTTATGAGTGAGAAATGAGGAGGTGAGGAGGAGAACAGGGGTGAAAAAGGATTTGGGAGATAGGGTTGATGAAAGAATATTAGGATGGTTTGGACACATGGAAAGAATGAGTGAAGAAAGACTGGTAAAAGAGGTATGGAAGGCAGATGTGGAGGGAGTGAACATGAGGGGACGTCCTAGGATGAGGTGGATGGATGGGGTGAAGGGGGCTTTGGGGAAGAGGGGAATGTCTGTTGAGGAAGGAAGGGAGAGGACGGAAGACAGAGGTGAGTGGAGAATGGTTGTATATGGATGATGTTGTGACTGCATGAGGAGGAATGGGCGGGGAAGTGGGGGTGGGGTAGTATGTGTGAGTAAATTTTGACGCAGCCCGAAGGGATTTCTCCCCGTCCTCGCCTTATATGCAAAGGGGGACGGAGAGGGGGGGTCGCCGATTAAATGAAGCGGCCTCGCTGTGGATGTACTGTGTCTTGCGACACTGCTTCTGACCCAGGGCGGTGGGCAGGGTGCAGGGATGACCCGTCATCCAGGAGGTGCTCAGATGAGAGGAAGGGTGGGAGGGGTGTGGAGTGTATTTAGGGATGAAATGGGTGGGAGTGTTTTTATGCCTTTCCCTTTTTGGCTACCTCCCTTGGAAGGGGGAAAAAGCCTTGGTATATGTATGTATGTATGATTTTTTTTCGCATCCGACCTAGATATGGACCAAAAGGTCTCCTGTCGGCATGCTCCTCCTTTGTAATAAATACTCACACACATACGCAGTAACGCAGACCGATCTAAGACAATTAAAGTAGGTAATGCATTGACGGAAATACACCCCAAAATTTTCGGTAATGCACTATCTGCCCGGGGTATTTACTTATGGAGTTCAAAACATTCAGAATGGTAGAAGCCAGTGATATAGATAGGAATTGCATCTGTGAGACTGGCATTTTTTCCTCATGTCCACTCAGTGTCAACACAGCTCAGCTTTCAACACTGCCACCTACTACATGCAGATCTGCATGAGGCACATTCTGGACCTGGCTTAAGCCTCTCAAACTCTGTAGTTGACAATGAATGAATAAACCATATCTGAATTTAAATTGGACAACCTTGTCCCGTTTCAGTGTTTGGCAAGTCCAAACGTGGTTTGGGAAAACGGATCCATCTATTCTCATAACACGAGTCACTACATGATCCGTAGCAGCAGTTTAAAGTGGCTGGCATTTGAAAAGTTAAGTTAAGTCGGATCCCGTCAAAATAGCCAATAAATGTGGATATTTATCACAAGAAAATTAATGGTGTACAAATTCGTTAGTCTGCATGATATTTCCCCGTGCAATAACGCGACGTCATAGCAATGTTTGTTTCTATGTTTGGGAACTATACGGATAGCTGCAGCCGAATATACTTTTTGGTTATGGTTACCACTCAGGTCCCAGACCTGAGAGGCGACTAATATAATCAACCACCCATATCGGTCTGAGGTTATTTTTTCCAAATTTCACAGAACAGAACAGAGAACAGGTCTGAGGTTCAGTGTTCAATTTGCAGGATAAAAACGGTCCCCATCAAACGCATGATAAACAGTGCAGGCTTGCTTTTTTCATAAGTTGTTTGAAAATACTATGGATTTTATAATTTTAACCTTCAGGAAATAATTTTAGAAATTAACTTTATCATTATATAATTTTCTTTTGAAGTTTTCTGATATAAGATTTATATGTCATGGATGTTCAATATTTGTGTTATATAGATGTTCCCTGTATCATGACGTCACTTGTGTACAGACGCTTTCGTCTCAGTGGTGTCGGGCAGTTTTTGTTTACTTATTTTTTAAAGCAGCAGTGAAATAGGTCATTCTGATTTTAGAACACTTGCGAATAAATAGCAGCATAGTATTATTTTTCAAAGGAATTATATTTGTAAGACTAACGTAATTTTATTGGTTTGATCAATAATTTCCCGTCAACAACAAAGCCTCACGGATACGGCATCAATGGCTGTGGAGGAGGAATTGTTTGGAGCCATATAGCATAATTCCAATAAAAACATTGTGAACTGTGGTAAGTTATCCAACTTGTATTTCTATATTTACACTATGCATATGAATTTTTTTAAGCATAGTCGGTTAAAGTCGGTTTTCGAGCTATATCTATGACAAAATTTACATTTCAGTGATATGATAGGATCAATCAATCATCAATGTCACTTTAACCTTTTGTTTATTCAATTGTAGATTTACTTAGAAGCTGCAAGTTTAGAACACCGATTGTAGGAATGTGACCATCAGTACATAGACACTGGTTTGGGGTGGGTGGGATAAGTACTATAGCGATATTAATAAGATTAAAGATAAAGGAAGCTCAATGACAAAAGTTGAAAAGTTTAAGTTGGGTTGGTTGAAATGCCCCAAAACACCAACAGTTACAGTGCTACTCTATCTTTAATAAAAGCAATGTCGATGTACATTTGAGACATTATTGAAATTGAAAAGAAATTGGAATGTGTTGGGTGATGCACTGACACATTCCCAGCAGAGAATATCCTTGCTGTTTGAGTAGGACTGCATTTTGTATTGTATACAGCAGCTACATGTAGCTAGATAAACATGAAAATAGAATTCCTGATATTTGAGCTGAAGTAGTTATCATGGGATGTAGAAAATCACTCTGAGTACAATGCAATTTGAATTATCCATCTAGCTGTCTTAGTTCCCGAGATATTGCATTTTGAAAGGTACCAAATCGGGTCTATTTTGTCCTAGGAAATCAGGCCAAAAAATGTGTAGCCAAGTCTATATACATAACATTGTAACAACACTTTTGGAAATGTAGTGCCAAATTGACCTGAGAGGTTGGAAGTACCCTAGATTTCGTTTTTCAAGCATCGGAAAGTTGGGAGAACTACGAAATAACTATTGCCTTGATTAGCCAATATGGCGGAAATCCAGTATGGCGGCCCAAGGTATGACATATCAACAAGTACAGTTTTTCACACAATGTTCAATAGCAAGATATAACTGGATTATACTTATAATATTACTTTACATTAGGTTAGAGTACCAGCATAGATCATTATAAAGCATGTAAAGATGATTCGACGGACACTTCTGCATCGGCGGCTGAGATGCCACAATATGTTTAACGTTGTTGTTACCCGACCTGATAAAAAAGAAAGACTCATTTTCTGCTTACAATTTCTCAGCTCTCCTGTGATACCCTGCCCTGGTTTTGGTATCATGATAATCTGTGAGACTAGTAGTGTCCGTATATTTGGGTCTGTTGCCCATTTATTGGAGTTTTCTAGCTCATTTTTCTCGTTGAAACAAACAAATTTTTTATTTACTGCTGAATGCAGGCTGCCATGTTTTTTCATGTTTCTATGTACCGATATGTAACTGATGATGTGATTGGTTGAAATTTACTATGATTGTAGTAAAATACACTCGCACGACATTTTTATGAATTAAATTTCCCGCGATGTGTAAATTTGGCCGTTTGAATGGCGTGAGCATAAAATGACATGCTATTGGTGGATGTCATAGACGGTAGAGCCTCTAGCAGTGTTTGACTTAGCTACTATATGTAAGTAAAAAACTATGACTGTTCAGAATTATAAAGAAATTATATTAAGTCCATGGTTTCTGGTCCTGTTCTACTTGACTGGCTGAGATTTTGTCCACAGGGATTGTCATATATACCCAAGGGATTCCCCTTCCCTCTTCTCATGTCATTGATGCATTTCTAAATTTAAAGGCAATAAGAAGTTCATTCCCTCCACTTTAGTAATAAACTAAAATAAGTGACATTTGGCGAGTGAAAGGTCTTGAGAAAAGCCTTTTCTCAAGACCTTTCCTCATCAGATGCACAAAAGACACTGTGCCTTGACCTTGAGTTTGTCATACAAAGCACCCAAACAGCATGAGCAGAATGTCACCCAAAACTCTGGTTTCTTTTGATGTTTTGGGTCAAAAATAAGGTGTTTTGGGCAACATCACCCAAAACACTCAAATTTCTCTTGGTATTTTGGGGCATGAATAAGTGTTTTGGGTATTTTGACTGTAAAAATTCAGTTCGTAAGGCAGCAAGCTACTGATTAGATCACTGGTTTTGTGGCTGCTTAACCCAGCTAGATTATAGGTGCCAGTTGAATTGATTTCCCCACATGTTCACTAGCTGGCTTTGGGGCTGTATGCCCATAAAGGTGTAGTGAACTTTGTGGCCTATACAGGATGGAACCACGAATTACCCTTATTACTTAAGAACAAAAATTCAACTCCATCAGTGGTTTCAGGATATTCTACTGAGTGACATCAGGTCCAAAACATAAAAAAAATAATATTAATACAAAAGAGATAAAAAAAAATACAAAATAGATAAAAAATAATGAAAATAGTAATAATAATAATATAGAGTATTAAATCAAAGTGAGAAAGATTAGTCATTATCATCTTGGGACTCTGACTTCTTTATTAATATGAATACTTTTTCGTGATTCCTAAAAATAGAGTGAACAATAAAATCTTAATAAATGGGGGGGTCTGGGTGGCAGTCATACTTCTATGATATTTATTTTTTCTAAAGAAATATTTCTTAGACTTAATGAGAAATCACCAGACAATTATAATGATACCGAATTTTGAAAATAATAAGTTTGGTATGTGAGTCTACAAACTGTGTACCAGTGTTTTGGAAGTATGTAGAAAATGGGAAATAGTCATTTGTGGGTGGTAATAACCTAAGCTAACCTAACCAAACCTACCCAGCCCCAGAAATTCCTTCCTAAAGAGAAAAGTCATCATCATCCTACTGTCTTTCATCTTCATGTGTGGTATGGAATGTGGTGGGTAGATTTATTTGTTTATTTACTTGTTTATTTTTAATTAGTGATTTCATCAATTTTAGGAATACAACCACTGCACATAGAAACCATCTTGAAAATGTATCATCATTTGAAAAAAAATTGTATGGACAAAATTGGCATACACTTGTTTATTAATTTCTGAATAGAATCGCCAATGATGACGATGTCAATCAAATAATTCCGACAGTTGTCCACGGACTCGAACCCAGGACTTGCATGGTAGCTGGTCTATGCTTCTACCGACTACGCTACTGAGACTACAAATTCTTCAACCTCGGGGTTAATCCAACTCCCGCAGGATTTGTGTCGACTGCTAACTGCCATCCTAATCTCAATTTTATGAAGAACCAAGCCCACTTGTAGCTAGTGGTGAAGCTGGTACGTATTCTTGGTAGACTTTTGTCGTATTACCTGAATAGAATCGCCAATGACGTCATCATTGGTGATTCTATTCAGGTATTACAATGACGAAAGTCTATCAAGGATATGTACCAGCTTCACCACTAGCTACAAGTGGGGTTGGTTCTTTGTAAAATTGAGATTAGGATGGCAATTAGCAGTCGACACAAATCCTGCAGGAGTTAGATTAACCCCCAGGTTGAAGAATTTTTATAGTCTCAGTAGTGTAGTCGGTAGAAGCATAGACCTGCTACCATGCAAGTCCAGGGTTCAAGTCAGGGGACAACTGTCGGAATTATTTCATTGTAATTTGTTCAGAAAAAATATAAGTCAATCAGTTGCCCTAGGTCTCTCCTGCAGGAGACCCATGGTTTCCATGTAATTGGGAGCAGCCACTGGATTGGCCCATAAGTCACTCAAAGAAGAAATATTGTGCTGTTATTTAGGTATAACTAGGGCAGGCCAGTGTAAGATGTGTTGAATGACATCTGTGTGATAGTTGCAACTGGGGCAGTTTGTTTGTTTCTAAAGGAATGGAAGTGATAGATAATACATATAACTCATGTATTAATCTAATGAATGAAAACAATAAATACATACAAAGAACCAAACTAATAAGTATTTTATATATACAAGACTTGTGAGATCACAGAGCCATCTCTCTACCAACTGAGCTACCGGGCCTATAAAATTCTCCAACCTGGGAATTATATATACAAGTAATCATCATATCCAAACAAATTGGGCCATAGCTTTGAAGATTATTCAGATGTTGGCAAAGTGGAATTTGTATATGGGAGGGATTACTTTATATATTTATATATATAGGGACCAGTGATGGGTACTTGTATGTTGTGATCTTGCAAGATAGATAACACAGCTGCCCATCTTCAAAACCTGTTAACCCTCTCACCACTCAGTCTCTGGACTGGCCCAGGATTTCTCTCTAACAATTTCATCTGTATTTCATTCACCTTTTCAAACATGGAGAGCTGACAATTGGCAACAGCTTCCCTCTTCCAGCTATTTTTTGGTCAGTGACAAAGAAACAGTCCCACATCAATACAATACAGTCCAAAGAGCAAACCTTCACCAAACAGCATGAAAAGTGATGAAAACTGGTTATGCACTGGGATTAGGTGTGTTACATGAAATGTCTGATAATGGAAGGAATAGGAATAGTGGATTGGCTAGTGTGGTTGTTTAATGTGTGCCTATATATATATATTTGTGTGTGTGCATGAGCTTTCATAAATATTGTTATTTAACCTGTTGAGGATTGTCATTACCCTTGAATTTTTTTTTATTATATAGGTTAATTACAGAATATATTTGATTATTGATTAATTGATTCAGTCAGGAGAATTTACCACTCCTTAAAGGGTTCTGGGTTATTTCAATTGGCCTATTGAATTGTGTTATCACCTTTAGTGATTATTGGGCTAATGTCAGACAATTTTATTTCACAAAGAGAAACCATCACTCCTCAAAGAATTAATAGGTCATTGGTAGTACTTAAAGTTAGGTGGCTCTTAAATGCACAATAGTACTGGGGCATGAAATGCCAATTTTATCTCATTCCCTTCTGTACTTGAACAAGAATAAGTTTTGTTGTCCTCATCTTTCAAACTAATGTTCTGTTTATGATCACTTGTTGAGCGCAATACCCTATACAACTTCTCATTCTATTGTAAAATAGTATTTAATTTTTTATTCTTCTTTGATGTACTCATATCGGGTCTTAGTGCAGCCTGGCCTTGATGCTCCATTTTGTTTAGTTTGTGGGGTGTCTGGGTTTATCTTGAGTGTAGGGAACCATGCCAGGGAGATGCAGTTGAATGTGGTTTTTAAAAACTGAATGTAGACTGATCAGTTTCTTTCTGATGATCAAAAATTGTGCTTGCTGCTGATCTTATTTTATTTTCTTATTGATTTTCATTGGTGGGTCTTTAGTGTGTTGGCTGAAGGACATATGAGGCCCAGGATGTTAGGTCTCTTGTTCGATGGAAGGAGTTGGCTGTTAAAATTTATTATTGTAGGATGTTTTTGATTTTTAGTTGTCTAGGGTGATGCTTTCTGAATGGAGATCTCAAATCTATTTTGTCTTAATTACTGTTCTGATATGGTTTAACATCACAAACTCCCCCTTATCAGAAGGTTAGGACAGTGCCCTTCACAGAGGACTTTGTAGCATGAAATTCAATGAACCATGCCCTTGATTCAACTTCATTGATGGCAGGGTTCGAACCACCATCCCCTTGACCTTTGCTGCAAGTAACGACACCCTAACCCTCTCAGCTAGCAAGCTTCCTTAGTTATTGTTCTAGTTTGTCTATATTTGGGTATTCTTAGCAGCCATTTTGGAGTTGCTGTGCTGGGATATTTGGTCATCTGTAAAGATGATCTATTGTGAGGGTGTGCACATAGAAACTCTGGTAAACTACAGTCCAATGAATCAATTATTACCTCGAGTTTCACTGAGTGGAGAACTTGAACCCCACATTGGCTGGCAGCACTCCTCAGAACCTCCCATATACTTCTCTGCAAAGAAACTTTGGACTGTTTTACTTCTATCAATATGGGACTGTTGTATGTGTTGCATCTATATACGACTGTTGTCTGTTACATGAATGTGGGACCATCTCTTTGTCATTGGCTGCACTTCACAACAGCATAGATACTTGGTGTTTTGCTCTGGATTGGGTGTGGGGAGATCACATGGGAAGAAGTTGAATAGTGTAGGTGAAGGTATTGTTCCTTAGGGAACTCCATTGTGGAATCTTTTGATCCTTTTTTTTTGTGGGGGGGACACTGTACACTCCACTAGCTAAGAAGATTATTGCTTGTTATTGTTGGTGATGTCTGTTACAGTGATCAATTTTGATAGTTTATATCTAGAAATTTGTACCCATGCCATAGAAGTACAATGAAAATTATATATGAAAATAAAAAGAAAACGGTCATTGCAGGTCAGTTTAACCATGCTAGGTACCCCTTTTACAGGTTGCCTTATTCATTTATTGGGATGTACTTTTTAAACCATGATATACAGTGCTTGACAAAAGTACTCTCCACCTGGGGTGAGGCAGACGGTACTTTTGTCGAATCTGGGAAAACCCATAGGAGTGGCATGGTTTCATGCCAAAAATTCTGTCTGCCCATAGCAAAATGGGCCCCTGTACAGAGGGGTTGCGGCACACAACCTCCCTCCTCACTAACAAGACAATGACAGACATGGTTAATTCTTACCTCAGTGATACATTCTGCTCCTTTCTCATTCACTGTAGGTGGACAGAATTTTTTACGCAAAACCATGCCACTTGTATGGATCTTTTCAGATTCGACAAAAATGCTGTCATCACTCTAGGTAGACAGCACTTTAGTTGAGCACTGCTGGTATAAAAAAAACTACCCTAGTGGCATCCAGTTGAGAATCAGTAAAGGTCTCGTCAATGTGAAAAACTATGAGAGAAAAGCATGAAGTGTTGTGTGGGATCAAAAAAGAATTGTAGGGTATTTCAGAGTACTACTGATGTTCTTTGAAAATGGTATTGTAGTTTATGGATCTTATTCTAACAATCATAAGACAGTTTTATTCAGGTGAAAGATGACTCGTGGACTGAAAAAAGGAGTTGAGACTTTCATTTCATATTTTAGCCAAATAAAATTATTTGTAATTATCCAAATTAGATTCTATAGTGTGCCATCATATTGAAAGGTTAAGGTATGGACCTGATGAATGCTTTATGTACATCCTGTATGGAAGTGTTTGTAAAAGAATGGTACTTGTTAAAATGAAAGATTTTTTTTTTTAAGCTTAGATAAATGTTATGTCAACTTTATTTTATGTGTTAGTAAAGTGGAAGTGTGGGTGATGTGATTCCATATTCTTGGTGATTCACTTTGACAGGTCATCCATAGTTTTTATTCATTTAGTTGTACATATATTATTGTTTTTAATTTTTTATTGAATTGACCAGTTGAGTGAGCACTTGTTTTAATCCAACCCACAACCCTGTGCAATACACACAGGAAACTCTTGAATGATATTTGTTTATATTTTTATCATAGTGCTTGTGAATATGCAGAAATATTTTTGATGCGTTTCTTCCACTTTTGAAAATTCAAATAAATTTGCTTGTCATTAGACATTTGGACAAACAGAAAATATTAAAAATATTCTCGTCAATAAAAAATTTATGTCGGTGGTTGGAGAAACTTTGTCAGAAATGTATGTCTGCTCCTAAACTTAGGCTAACCTTGTGTTACTTACAAAGTTGAAAGATTTTACCCAAGAGTTTCCCCCCTTTTCCGCATTGCACCACCATGGAATGTTCACGTACGTATCCAAAACTTTTACCGCCACTTATTCTCCTCCTACTCTTTTTTTGTACGAGTATTCATTGAATGTAATCCCTCCTTGGATTAGCTTAGATTTTCACCTTTTGAATGCAGTAGTAGTAGTAGTGTTTGAACTTTTCTGTAAGTGTAAATATCCTTAGCTGTGAATGTAACCCTGTGTCATTCAAGTAGTTGGATGAAGTTACTTGGCAGTGGCCTGAATGAAAGATATTGCAGTGAAATAATCTCTCTCTGCAGCTAAGATAGTGTGTCTGCACACCAGGGAAAGGGATAATAGTGTTTTTTTTTTTTTACAAACTATGGAAAAACCAAATCTTCCTTCAATCAGTCTGACCATATAAATGGTTATACTCGTATGTAATTTCAGTCTCCCTTTCTTTCCTGTCTGGGATTTTTCCCACTAAGGAGATCATCACTTATTCCTGTAAGAACTCGAGTCTCACAGCACTTGAGCAGTTCAGGAAATTATATTCTTTGCTGCCTGATAAAAGTAACTATGCTGCTTGTCACATTGTTTATTCCAGTAGTCCCAACCTGGAAATATGATGTGGTGTCTTCATCCCTCTGTTCAGATTCACTTAAAAGTTTTTTTTTCCTAAGAAAGTGAAATTGAGTTCAGGTAAAGTACATATGTATATACTTAAGCCAAAATGGCCCTTGCCACCTTACAAGGGTGTTGCCCAGCAAAAGTATACCTCCATCTTTCACTCATCCCACATCTCATTTGTTGCCATATATATCTTAACTTGTTTTGGATGAGGGGTTGTCACTGTCACATCCATTGCTTGGATCAGAAGCAATGCAGCAAGACACAGCTTCTCTGTAGCAGGGTTGAACAGCCAAAGCTGGTGTAACCCCACTGTTTCATTACATGGCAACCCTAATCCACTATTCCCTGGTACACCTCATCAACTTGCTGTTGCCCAGACTTACTTTCAGCTTTCTTTTCTCACCATCTCAAACTCTGCCGCTAGTTACCATAGACCCTCCTTTGACCCAGCCACAAACAATGCCATTCAGAAAGAACAACTGGCTTACTTTCCCTTCCTTTCCTTTCTCGCCATTTCCAAACTCCCACCCATCATTCTCCCATTTACCTCATGTACCACCCTGTCCATGTACACATTGAACAACTCTGCTACCCGTGTGTAAATTACTCTCAGCAACCTTTTTCCTGTTCCATACATTTGCAATATATCCCACAATGCCTTCCATTCAACCATGTGATATGCCTTCTATGAATCCATAAAAACTGAAGAGACATCCTTCCTTTTTCCCAGAAATATATATGTATGATTTATTCCTTCAAACCACATGTGCAGCAGTTGATGACTGTGTGCTTCCATCTCCCCCTGCTTGGGAACCTGAGTGTTGTTATTAACACAAGTAACTTTGATTTGATTTTTGTCATCTCTTCTAACATGTGTCATAAATAGAAATATCTATATATATTGACCATGCATGAACATAGGATATACTGAATTCTTAAAGGAAAGAATTCATCTTAGTGAATGGTATAAAGACAGCAACACAAACTCTTTATTGAGTGACTCGTTGAGTGAAAATAACCTGTTTCTTGGAAGGGGCGTTGGCATAGGTGTTGGTCTTAGATCAATTTTATTTTTCCTTATAGATAAATAGTATTAATTGGTCATCATTCCTGTTGACATCTCTTTGTTGTGATTCTTCATTGTGAAGATGTGAATTGACTAGGTGAATCAGTTGCTGTGCTCAATATGGGCTGATTTATTGGCATTGAAAGTCTTGGCTGTTTCTGTATACATAATGTACACAAAGTACATGCCCCGATATTGTACTAGTGACATTATATATTTTTTATCACATATAACTTTTAATGGTGCACCAGTTAGCCAAAGAACTCAATTCTCACAATGCTTTCAAAGCTGCAAATGGAATAAGATGATTACACATTTTTATGTATTTTCTTTTTTGTTTAGTTATATATTGCAGAAGCTCTAGAGATATAGTTTTTTTTTCTATTTTTATTTTATTTTATTTTATTTATTTATTTATTTATTTTTTAAGGAGAATCCTCATTCTGTACCAGTCACTGCATAACTGATTGCAAGTAACTGATATTGAGCAAAGGTCTTGGTGACGCATACTAACATACTTTTTCTTGTCCTCACCTGCTCAAGTTCAAGCAGTGGCAGTATTCCTCAAACTTTTTTATCTTCCCTCATATCTAATCTTTCGAAACCCTTCCTTCCTTCAAGCATGTAACACCCATACAGACCAGTCACGCAGCATTGTGCTGTGATCAGAGACTAGCCTTCACTCGTTAATGCGGATCTTTTTTAACTTCTACTGCCCTTCATTTCTGTTACTCTTCTTAAATCTGTTCTTTATCACTCTCAATGACTCCACCTCTTTGGGGAAGTATAGCTCCAAGGATAGAAGTATTGGTTGCCAGCTACAAAATACAGTTTTTTAAATCTGTTCTTTATCACCCTCAATGACTCCACCTCTTTGGGGAAGTATAGCTCCAAGGATAGAAGTACTGGTTGCCAGCGACAAAATACAGTTTTTTACATACCTTTCAGTAGCATTTGCTGCCAATTAATTATGCATTCTTCATTGCATACCAGATGCACTGTCTTTTTTCTTTTCCCGCCTTTTTTTTTTCTTCTTTTTCCCTCCTACCTTTCTTTTTCATTTCTCTTTCTTTCTTCTCCATCCATTATGTCATTTGTATGGGAAGAGTGACAGGTATCTCTTTATGGTTGTCCTGTAAAATTGATTAGAGAGAATCATCTCTGTTGTCTATTATCAAAACTCACCAGCACCCTCATCTCCACCTAGAAGCACTGCCCCTGCCACTTGGTCTGCAGACCAAGCCCAGGATTCCTCTTAAACGATTTCATTTGTATTTCTTCCACCTTTTCACGAGAGCTGGCAGCTACCACATTCCAACTACTTTCGACTGGTGATATAAAAACGGTCCCACGCTAATACAACATTCCAAAGGCTCTCCCTTAGAGATATCTGTGAGAGGACCTGAGGAGTGTTGCCAGTCACTGTGGAGCTATACATTTCCATTCAGTGAAATTCAAGGCAGCAATGAATTTGATGAAATTTAAATGTATCAAAAATGTTACAGATGCTGATGCCAGTCCCTGTGGGCCTGCAAGTTTCTTCCCTCCATCCTGACTTTTGCCCAGGAAGGGTTAACAGTGTTCATAATGAGTACTAGCCATCCCACTGGGCAAGACTTATTATTGTATTTTTATTTGTTTATTTATTTATTTTTTAAGGCACTTCCCCATGAATTTGATGTGATCACCACATTGAAATTTACCATTCTCCTTTGGAATACAACTGGTAGGCAGATTGCATCAGAGATTAGTACAGCTATCGCATCTATAGCTAGGATATAATGGGGATACATTGACATTCCTACAGCATGCAATTGAAAGAGTTTGCCACTTTCTTCCTTTTATTTCATTCTCAAGGATTAGGGCTTACTAAAGTGTGGCCCCCACTTCATTGTGAAAATAATGCCCATGATCTACAGCACTTGGCTACAGAAGTGAATGTCTTCATCCCATTCTCTAGCAGAAAGATGCTCCCAGACCCCCAGGTACTGGAGAGAGTTGATGTGGCTGCTCAAAATTGTGATTACACGGCAGGTGTTCCAAACAGGCCCCATCCCAGCTACTTCGCAGATGTAATGGGGATAGGATTTGGGGTTGAGGACTGGGAATCTGACCAAGGGTCATGATCTCCACCTTGGAATTCCATCAACATGAAATATAAAAATAAATAATTTGTGCCAAGGTCTACCCATTTCCCACTCATTGTAATCCTTGTGCTGCTAATTCAACCACTTTATCTAAGCTTCTTGCAATAATCTTTCGTGTTTCCCTTGTGACCTGTACAGAAGAATCATGGCTACAGCTTGGGTGATTGTCTATATATAATCATCCTTCATCTATCCTTTCTTCCATACTGAGTTTTAACTACAAAGGTTTAATACAATCGGTAGATTGAATTCACACTCCCTTGAACCAGTCACTCAGTATTCTTTTATAACTGGAGACACTAATCTCCACTCAGATTACTTTTCATTTTAACAGACCCTCCTTTCTGTAATCCTCCTTGAATCCATTTTTTACTTCTCCATGACCTTATTTCTTATGCACGATATTATCCTCCAGGACAGAAGTGCTAGTTATGAATTATGAAATGCATATACTTTTTTTTTTCGTCATCTATCATTTTCACTCTGCCAAGCCACCTTGCACATGCTGAAGCACATGACTGTTCAGCTTTGGCTGTACAGAAACATTACCAAAACATAACTGGGGTAGAGGACCTCTGGGTAGACTTCAAGATGGCAGATTTCTCCATGATTCTAGTGTCGATTGTTCATTGACACCTGACTAACCAATAATGATAATTATTGCCTTAATTTCCATTCATCAACTGAAAATCCACAGTTCCACAGTGGCTTTCTGATTATATTCATTTTGTTGGATCTGAGTGACCCCTGTATTCTGTGAACAGGCTTGATCTAGTTTTCTGTGATGTTATATTTATTCAGGGTGAAGATAACTAGTATAACAGCAATAACTTTATATTTTGTAATGAGCATATTGGGATGCATCATTGTATATCAGGCAATCTGATGTTCACACGAATACTTGACTCGTATTGAAGAGGTTAAGATGGTTCCAGCACAGAGTAAGCCTGGCCACTGTTCAAACTGCCCCAAATGCAACCACCACACAAAAGATGCAGGACACCTTGTATTACATTGCCCAACACTAACATTCCCCAGACAAAAATACAATAACTGTTCTCAGAGTGACATATGGTCCTACCCAGAGGTTGTTGTAGGCTTCCCAAAGGTTGTAGGTCTTCTGCAAGAGAGACCAGGAGAAATAGATTGATTGATCCTTCCACCTTTTCATGTAAGGAGAGTGGACAACGGGTGACTACTTCCTTCCTGATGCTACATGTCAATGGTATAGGAACAGCCTCACATTAATACAAAACAAGCCACAGTTTAGTAATTTTTCCCAGAGGTCTGTGGGAGGACACAAGTATCATTGCCAGGTGTTGTAGGGCTGTGGGTAGTCAATGAAACAGCAACAAATATTATTATTCATGGTATTTCCCTTGGATGCATCTTTCCCCATACTCGTTTCCTTGGTATATTTTATTTCTTTCCGTACCTTTGATTTTACTTTCAACCCTCCCTTTTATCTCCTCCATTCCCCACACCTTTATCATCCTCCTTTTTTTTTCTCATGAAAGGCAAAGAAGGCTCCTAGTGCTGGGCTTCGGCAGCAAAAAATCCACATCTAGTCTGGTTCAGACTCCGTTAACAGTTCTTCCAGAATACCAAATCCTGTCTGGTGCGGTATTTGAGGTTGGAGGATCTCCACACGATCACCTTGACAGAACAGTTCTTGTACCATAAACCTGACCACGTGTGACCAGCGTGACTCAAGGTAAGGGGTAATATTCTTTCATGAGAAGTTAATAAGTCATTCATTCACTGGTGCTCATGGATCGCAACACACTCAACTTGGGCTACCTTTGTTGTCTGACATTTTCTTGAGTTATCTGAGTATTTCGGTGCAGACTTTTGAAGTGGGAAGCAAATTATCAAAGGTGTCGTAAACAAGTGAACTGGATGAGGTATGCCCGTAAGTAATGACAGCTGAGTATGGAAATGCTAGATAGAAGTTGTGTACATAAAGATACAGTGTAGAAATTAAACTCACTCATTCAAAAAACACACTCAAAAAGAAAGTTTTAAGAAAAGATTGATAGACTACTAAGAACAGCAACTAAGATAGTCCCCATCCTAAAAAATGGATTAGATAAGGAAAGGTTAGAAATTAGAAAAACAGGACCTGCCCTCATTTGATTAAAAAAAAAAAAGTGAGAGAAGGGGAACATGTATGTTGTAATCAGATCTTTTAAAGAAATGGATTTAATTCAGGAGAAAATGAGATGTCTTTGAGAGACTGAAAAGTTGAAGTATACCAAGAAATGCAGTTTTTACATTTGTATCAGTTTGATGAAATAATCTAGATAAGGAAATGACTCTGTTTCTATCATTTTCTGTCTCTCTATCTCTATCTCTCTCTTCTGTCTCTCCTCCCTCTCTTCTATCTCTGTCTCTCACTCTCATGAAGAGGTTCTTACTACTGTCACCTGTCTTTAAAATAACCCCTCTCACCATCACCTGGCTGAGAAGCTGGTTCCAGCAAGATTGCCCTTATTGCTGGAAGAGCTGAAATGAAGAAGACAAAGTAAGGAGGGAGCTGCAACCTTTTCAAACTCAGTCCCCATACTGCATCACTGCCCTGTTTTCAGACACTTCCTGATAAATGGAACAGAGATGCCTCCCCCAAACCCAGGAGTGATCTACTTTGTTAACACAGTGGCAGTTACCTACCTCTTTCTCAAAGGGGTCATAAATCATTACCATTGATGAAACTGAATGATATCAGAACCAGAGTCATTGACCGTCACTCCAGAATTGCATTTCTGAACTTATTCTGCCCTATAAGCTACCATTTTATGTCTATACATTGTGACGAATGTTGATACGAACATCACACGACAAGAAAGAAAGGTGATGGAGTCCGTTTTTATCAACATCCATGATAACATCAATAAGAGGACTGGGGATTTAATATAGGCTAAAGCAGCAGCACACTTTGTCGTCATGAACAATAAACACAGAGCCCCTGATCCAGATGGACATTTCAGCCATGCGAACCAACAGACGGATAATTGGTCCACCCGCTGCGATAACTCATCACACCGACAGATGAGGTCGAGTGGGGGACCAACCTGACACTTTGCCATGTTCCTTTTAATGCCATATATATTGACCAACTTGACTTCAAACTCTATTCCTCTGAAGAAGCCACTCAGGTGAAACTAGTCAGGAATAAAAGTATTTCCCTCAGCCCGTGTTCCCTTTACCTCCTATCAACTACCATTCTATACCCATATTGAGACTAAGTGAGTGGACCTGATGTAGTCCTAGATACCACTAGTGTACCACCTCTTACAACAAAGTGTCTCTTTGAAGTCAACAGAACTTACTGTGTATGGAATATCTTCCAAATGTAGGCCAAAGGAGATGGATTCTTAAAAGTGGAGCTAGAATCAAGAACTCAGAAAGACAGATTCCTGTCTCTTTTAATCTTTACTAATGCCCCAGTCTAAACAAAACCATATGCAACATTGAACAACAGCAATTTTCAATAAAAAATGAATGCAAGTCTACTGAACTAAGAAAAAAAATTAAGAGGTCCTAATCCCCACTCTAATACTGACTTTTAAATTACCCCCAAATTCCCAACTCATTTGTATATAGGATGCCTAAGATATAAGAAGATATTACTCATGCCCACACTGCTGTTTCAACTACCAATGGTTTGGATATACCAAGGAACAATGTTGTCTCCAGTAGGTGCATGTTTGGACTATTTGTCATCCACTACTCAATTTCCCATGCCCAAACCTAGCTAATCATTGGTCAAAACCACCCAGCATCTTCCTTATCGTGCATTGTAATCTGCCACCTTGGCATGACCCCCCCCTCCCCTCCAGCATTCCCACTCAAACAACCTTACCAAGAAGAGTCACAGGTATAATGCAAGAACCCCATACATGACTTTTCACTCCCACCTGCTTACCACACCCTCCCATAACAAATCTGAGCTTCTTACCTTACGCCAGACACCCACTTGGGAAAACACTACAACCCTTCATGAAAAACAAATAACCCCTTTACAGACAACTCATTCCCAAATGTTCTTAACACAGCAGCTTCTCATTTTCAAACACTTATACCACCATCATCCTATTTCTACATATACCTGACCTTTTTTACTTTTCATGGTCAGGTCTACAATATGGTGATTACTTCCTACTTCTTACGTCCCTCACAGGCTCCTCTCCACTCCCATGAATCCAATGGTCCCTTTCCTCATACAAACTACCTTGTAAGCAGTATCATCCATCTTTAAAACATTAGAATTTTTTCAGTAATTGACACAAAACAACCTCGCAAATCATATAGCATTAGCAGCACTCCTGTCAGTCCCAGTAGCTTCACCATTCACATTTCAGCATGAAGCTCCTTCATGGAATCAGGATTGTGCTGCAGCTCAGAGCAAAGATAACAGCTTTTTGCCTCCTCCAGAGGCACCTTACCAGATATAACTTCGTTCACTTGAGATAGGGAGGATTTTTTTTTGTAAGAATAGATGTTCTGGTGATATGATTTTAATGCTTAATGCTACAGCAGCTCCCTAACCTAAACCTACTAAATACCAGCAAACACCCCATTAGATGGCCACTCAAAATTAACCAACAAGCAACAACTCTATACATACAATGTGTTCACTGTATTCAACAACAAACAACATGGGAAACCATGTATGATATCCCTTCAGACCACTTCTTGTGAAGATTATCCTAGAACTTGAAAGACCAATAAAGCCCACATAGAAGAAAGCATACACAAACTACAGGAAAGTAAATTAACAAGCTTCAGTCAATCAATCCATTACCGCAACTCTCTTGCAAGAGACACACAGCACCCAGGTAACTGGTAAAAGCCACTGGATTAGCTCATAAGTCATTCAAGGAAGAAATATTGTGTTGTCTGGGAATGGTTAGAGTGTAGTAGTGTAAGATGAAATGTTCTGTATCATCTGTGTGATGGTTGCATCTGGAGCAGATTGTTTCAGTGGCCCTGTAATGTGTTGGTATTATTTTAGTGCTAGATGGTGACCTGAATGTAGTTGTGTAAGTATGGTTCTTGCTACTCTTGGGAAGAATTTTCTGTGGGGCTAATGTCAGAAGGAGTTTAATGGAGTAGGGAGTTAGGTGTTGGTGCTTGTTTGTGATCTAAGTATGAATGTTTCTATATCAATGTGTTGTGTTATGCAGGTGGAAAGTTGTTGTAGATGTTTAAGTAGTATGCTCCTGGTTTCTTGAAGGGTTATTTGTATCTTCAGCCACATAGTAGGAAACAGGGTGGTGGTTGGTGGATATTGTTGTTGAAGTTTCACTAACAAGAAACCTGCATTCCCCTAGTGGCTTGCAATAGTTGGTAAACCTTCCCATAGATTTATCTGTGAAGAAGATTTAGACTGTTGTCTCTAGTATTTGAAGAGGGACAGTTTCTGTCATCAATTTATAGTGCTAAGAAACAATTGCAGGTTGTCAGTTCTTTGTGAAAAGGGGAAGAAAATACAGGTGAAGTTGATAGAGATGTTTGGCCTAATCCATAGACTGAGTCGCAGCATGAAGTATTGATTGCATAAGTTTTATGCATTCAGCATTTTAGGGAGTTCAGTGACATCCCTATGAATCAGTCATACAACATTCTTATATGATTGCAGACTAAGTTCCGCTCAAAGAAGAATGTTAATAACTTTTAACTTTTACTATGCCTCATTTCTGTCATCCTTCCTAAATATCTCTCCCTCACCACATCTATGATTCCATCTCTTTGGTGCAAAGTTGTGTCCCCAGGAATTAAAGCATTGGTTATCAGTGACAAAATACAATGCAGACTTGACAAGGGTGATGAGAGGTTTGGAAGGTGGGTAGCAAGGAGGTGATTCTTTCTGATGTCCATCCTGCAGGTACCTGTCATTGGTCCCATATGTATGTGTGTGTATTTACCTAGTTGTATTATACGGGAAGGGAGCTTTGCTTATAGTGACCCATCTTTCAGCATCAAGTTTTTTCTTAAAATCTTGAATAGTGTTTGTACACAGTTTCCTTATCTAATTTATTCCAGGTATCCAGCACTCTTATGTGGGAAGCTTTTTTTCTTTTTTCAGATCTCTTCTATAGCTATCCTTTTTGAGTTCCTTTCCATGTCCTCTTGTTTTTCCATTGTCCCATTTCAAAAATCATCCCTATCTATGATTTCCATTCCTTTCATGATTCTATAGATAGTCAGAAGATCTCTTTCTCTTTGTTCCAGAGTTGATAGTTCCAATTTGGACACTTTGTTTGTATGTTAATTTGGAGAGTCGGGGCCAAGTTTGTCATTGCTCTTTGTATTCTTTCTACAAAGAGCAATGACAAAGTTGGCACCGAATGGATGTATTGCATACATAATCTTTTTATGATGTATAAGAATATTTTGTGGTGGTTTATAACTTCACTAGAAAATCTAGAAATTCTAGGTTTGATGTCACAGGAACTCCTATATAGCACTGAAATATGAATTTAATTTTTTATATATATAAAATATGGATTTTTTATTAACAAGTATTACAAAGTTCAGAGAAGTCAATGGGTTAATCTAGTGTGTGTATCTTCTGATTTTTTATTTGCCCTAATACAGAAAGAGACCTTTTCATAGTCACAAACAAATGTATATGGTGTAAAGAAAGGTGAAATAAAAAAAAGGAATGAACAAACAGTCAGATATTGATACAAAATATTGATCCTTCATGTAAATGGAAGGGTATGTGTACAGTATAAGTATTAAGCTACAATTAGAACTATGGAAGACCTACCTACATGAAAGATTGAATCTCTCCCTTGTATAGCACCACAAGAGTTTCTCACATAGCTACCTGCTCAGTACAACTAGTTATGGAGAAGTCGAAAATTATTTACCCACCTTCATTTGGTGGCAATACCGTTAATTAGGGTAAAGGACAAGAAACAAGATATTGACACTGTGATGCTCAGGGTCAAATTGTGTGTGTGTGTTTTGTGTTTAGGTATGTGGTTGTGGTTGTATGTATATGTTTGCATGTGAATGTATACAGTGTAAATGCATGTTCTTATTTCTCTCACACATATATGTTTTAAGTAGGAATTTCTGTCATTTTATTTTTCTCAGCATTATTGGTAATGGTGTACTGCACTCTTAAATAGAATGAGCTTCATATTCTTTATGATCTTATTGTAGCTGATGCAGACTATTTTAGTATCATGTAGCTTCCTTTATGGATTGTTGAATTGAATAAAATAATGATAAATAGGTCTTCAGCTTGTAGCATTCAATATGGGTTTTAGACATTTGGTCTGAAACTAATATGAATGGTATTGCTCAACATTGAATTTTTTTTGTTTTGTTTTTTAATATATATTTTACTGTACTTTTTCATATTCATGTGAATCCATTATTTCTTTTTTTAAGTTCATTATGTTATGGCATAATCCGAATGAATGTAAGTTTATGAATTCAATCATTCCATTGTGTGTATTCATATCTTGTCAGATATTCTCACCTCTGAAAATATTGTGCTCATGTTTATAAATGGCAAGGTATTCGAGACAAGTTCTATACAAGTGTGGTGAAATATTTTTCATTCGTGCCCTCTGCAGCCTTCAGTATGGAAAAAACCCCCCTGAAGTTGAAGCTAAGACTTGCAAGTGGTGGATCATCAACACCAGAGCACACGGGATCACCTTCACACCCAACCATTGTTTCCAGTATGGCAGAGGAGCCAGCACAGCCTGTTGTACCATCTGATGAAGAAGGGGAGGAAGAGGAGGAGTGGCAGGAGGAAGGGCAGGTATGATATGCTGGAAATGGATTTGGCAGTAATAGAAAGTAGGGCGAGTTGTTGGTCATGAAAATTTTGTTAGGATAGTGGAAGGATTTTTCATCAAGAACTGTATAAGATTTATCTGATACATTTATTGTTTTTAGAAGAACTTTTTAATATGTACCCATCTCTATGCTATTAAGTGTTTCTTGAAAGAAGACATCAGTGAAGGAATGAAGGCTATGTTGGTTTCTGACAGCATTTTTTTTTCTTGTGCAGAAGACCTGCAAAATGTATCCATACAAAAACATATTCACACTAAAGTCACAAAACAAACAGTAAGATGAACCACTTGACATCATCCTACATCAAATCCCCTTCAGGCATTAGCTCCACAGAAGAATACATCCTTTGAAGGAGCAAGAACCATACTTGTATTCACCATGGTCTTTGGATCATGTGTTGGACTCGTGATCGACAGCTATTTCCCTCACAGAAGAGAGCTCAGAGCTCGTATGACCGATATATGTGTAATGCTGTGTGACCTTACACGCACACACACCCCCAACTCCCCGCCCACGAGAGTTGGAGTAACGACTCGAAGCACAACGATACTGAAATTATTTCAGCCCTGGGCAGGATTCGAACCCAGACCGCCGTAGTGACAGTCAGAGACTCTACCAACCGTGCCACTGAGTGCAACTGCTTTCATGTCACCATCCAGAACTAAGACAGTACCAACACAGAACAAGCCTAGCTATAGAAATAAACTGCCCCAGGTGCAACCAACTCACAAAAGACCCAGAGCACTTCATCTCACACTGCCCCACTCTAGCCATACCTAGAGAACAACATATTTCTTCCTTGAGTGACTTATTATGGACCAGTCTGATAACCACTGCTGATCACCTAGGAGATGTAATCTCTTACAACAGAAACCTGGGACAACAGATTAATCAAGAAGTCCATATGAATTTTGAGAAACATTTAGTTATTTATAAGTCATACATACATACATATGTACATACATACATACATATGTACATATATACATACATATGTACATACATATATATATATATATATATACCAAAGGCTTTTTTTATCCCTATAAGGGAGGTAGCCAAAAAACAAAGGCATAAAACCGCTCCCACCCATTCCATCCTCATCACACTCCACTCCCCTCCACCCTCTTCCCTCCCTCTTATCTTGGCACCTCCTGGATGATGGGTCATCCCTGCACCTTGCCCACTGCCCTGGGTCAGAAGCAGTGTCACAAGATTTATAAGTCACTGTTAATTTTCAAAGAGTACTTTGGTTCTGAAAAGTACAATAATAGTATCAACTTAATTTCTTTTAGTAACCTCAGTCAGTCAGTCCATTTTCATGGTCTCATGCAAGATACCCACAACTCCCAGATAACCAGCAATTGTATCCTTAACTGGTGCTGAAAGGATACATTTTACAGAAGTCGGGATGGTTAATCCAAACTCGTAGAAAGTTCCTTTCCTTTATTCAAAGGATTCACTTGTTTCACAATACACTGAAATTGACTACATGTCTTTTCTATTTTATACAGTTAATTGTCTCCATCACTAGCCCTTTGCACAATACCTGTCATCGCACCAACTGCTCGTCCTCCCCGGTGCGTCTCAGTTTTGTTCGGCGGAAACGCTAGATATGCAAAATTTCCAGGTGCTAGCAATTGTACTTACACTGTTTTCAATGGGAGTATTCGGCCTCCCACAACCAATATTCTCATACTTAATTACTAATTACATCCCATTTATTTATTATATAATATTTCCAAGGGGGAAAAGCTCGTTGTTATTGGGTTGTTCTGTAATGTTATGAGTTGGTGGTCGACTGCACTTATAAGTGTGCGTTCGTGTGTGTGTGTGTGTTGCCTGGCTGTCGGGATGCTAGAGATTGCTTGGGTCAGCGAGATGTGTGTTGCATTGGACCTCGTGATGCTCAGCTCAGCAATCTCGAGACAGGAAACAGTGTGAGGTTGGGGTGGTTGGGTGAGGATGTAAATGGGTCATATGACTGGGTGTATGCTCACGTATATATGGTACGTATACATATCGCTCTCCCCCTGGGGTTAGGTGGCTCCCGGCACCTAGGTTACATGGTTTACAAAAGTATTCATATGGGTAATACATCGAGAAAAGGTTCAGAGACACAAAATCCTGTGGGATTAAATGTGAAGATGGGGGGGTGGTGTTGTTGAAGTGAATCTGAGGTCCCAAGGGGGATCATGAACTGTAATTAAGGGTAGCGATGTTGTGTCTCAGAAGTGTAACGTTGTGTCTCACCAGATTACATGTTATATTATATATCATATGAAAGGTTTCACTATATATTTGATAACACTGTTGAAATCACTTTCTAAATGTTATGGCGTTCATGTGTTTAACACTATCACTGTAGGGAGTGTCATTTTCTAAACACTGTTCTATGGTCAGTTTGGTGTGTCACATCGCACTTGTTTTATTTCATAGTATGTATATAGTTTCTCGTAAGAATTATTATGTTATTTAAGATATTGGGTGAGACACAAGAATAAACTTAATCTAGGTTTACAGTAAATCGGGAATGGGGGTTGAAGGGTTTTGGAAGTTTTTACTTCGTGCTACAGAATTTGGTCAATATTACCAGTATAAAGAGAATGATTAAGAGTGAAAGGGCTGTGGAGGTATATGGTAGTACCTTGTAGTGTAGGTCAAGTGAGTCCATGTCAAGAGTAGTCGATGTTTAAGGTGGGTAATTAATGATGTATTTCATTTTGGAGGATGAAGGTTATGTCTCAGTGAATGAGGATATGTTTATCTGACTCTCGCTAAGGTTATATTGGTCGGAAGGAAGTGGAGAAGTTTATTAGATATGCGGAAAGGAGTTCTTATTGGAAATGGGCCATTTTAACCTCCACTGATAGATACATGACGTCCTGCATCTTCAGGGGCGAGAGCTAGAGTGCATGTTTAGTTGCGTCGACGCAGGGTCATGGGATGAGACTTGCGTTTGGGTGAGTTATGTGTGGTCGTGGTAGGTGGGTTGTTGATGGGAAGTGGGATTGGGTCGAGGTTGAGTTTGACCTTTCTCAGCTTCTCTCCATGTATGGTCGCGGTTGTGTGATCGGAAGGATCTGTTAGTAGAAAAACATTGTTAGGGAGTGAGCTTGTGACTGTGAAGGGACCTAAGAACTTGGGTCTGAGTTTGTTAGTTCTGTTTGAGTCTTTGACCATGACAGTGTCACCAAGCGTTATGTCAAGTGGGATTGAGCGTTTGTGTTGTTTTGTCTTTGTCTTTTCCTGGGCTTCTTTCAAGTTTGTTCTAACTTGTTTGTAAATGGTTTGCATACCTCTTTTGATGCAGTGTGTGAGGTTATCTAGGTTGTATAAGGGTGGGGGTGGTTGGTTGAATATTTGGTAGGGTAGGCGCATTGGTTGGCCGAAAATGATCTCATGTGGGGACATCTTTGTTGCGGAATTGACTGTGCTATTGATACTGGCTTGTACCTGTGGTAGCCAATCTTCCCAACTGTCCATGAGGTCGTTGACCAAGGGTCTGAGAATCTCTAGGACCTTGCGATTTGTTCGCTCAGTCAGACCATTTCCCTGTGGGTGGTATGCAGTGGCAAATGTTTGGTCAATGTTGTACAGATGTGCTATTTCGTGCATCACCTGATTTTTTATTCTGAGCCATTGTCAGATAACATTGTGTGTGGTATGTTGTATCTACAAAAGATATTGTTAACTAGGGCTTTGGCTACAGTCTCTGCTGTTTTGTCTTGGAGTGGTATTAAGATTGTGTATTTAGAGAAATATTCTACTGCTGTGAGTACATAGTTGGAACCAAGATTGTATCCTTAACTGGTGCTGAAAGGATACATTTTACAGAAGTCGGGATGGTTAATCCAAACTCGTAGAAAGTTCCTTTCCTTTATTCAAAGGATTCACTTGTTTCACAATACACTGAAATTGACTACATGTCTTTTCTATTTTATACAGTTAATTGTCTCCATCACTAGCCCTTTGCACAATACCTGTCATCGCACCAACTGCTCGTCCTCCCCGGTGCGTCTCAGTTTTGTTCGGCGGAAACGCTAGATATGCAAAATTTCCAGGTGCTAGCAATTGTACTTACACTGTTTTCAATGGGAGTATTCGGCCTCCCACAACCAATATTCTCATACTTAATTACTAATTACATCCCATTTATTTATTATATAATATTTCCAAGGGGGAAAAGCTCGTTGTTATTGGGTTGTTCTGTAATGTTATGAGTTGGTGGTCGACTGCACTTATAAGTGTGCGTTCGTGTGTGTGTGTGTGTTGCCTGGCTGTCGGGATGCTAGAGATTGCTTGGGTCAGCGAGATGTGTGTTGCATTGGACCTCGTGATGCTCAGCTCAGCAATCTCGAGACAGGAAACAGTGTGAGGTTGGGGTGGTTGGGTGAGGATGTAAATGGGTCATATGACTGGGTGTATGCTCACGTATATATGGTACGTATACACAATGGCCCTCATTTTATAAGTTATACCTAATTTCAGATGACATTTGATGGCAGATGATAACTTTCATGTAATCTAATTGCCTTTTTCAGTGTGAAGAGGAAGTAGGTGCTGAAGAGGAAGGGAAAGGAAAATCGAGGCATTCTCATCATGAGGATGGAACCAGGTGAGCATTTAATAAGTTGGGAAGAACAGTGCACCCTTTGTATTGCTAAATATCTACTATTCACTAGAATCAGTATAGGGGAGAATGACCAAAATTGAAACCTGGGCTCAGAAATTTACCTTACACAGACAGGCTTAGTTACCTTAATTTATACCCTGGAAAGATGCAGTGTTGGGTGATCAAATAGAAGTGTTCAAGTGGATTAAGGGCTTTAACAAGGGGGATGCCATCAAGGTCATCATATTGAGACAACAGGGCAGGAATCACTGTAATGGATTTAAATTGGACAAATTTAGATTTAAGAAGGAAATGGGCAAGAACTGGTTTACCATTGGAGTAGACAATGAATGAAATAATCTTACAAACCATGTAGTGACTGCTGAAACTATCAGTTGTTTTAAGAAAAGGTTAGACAACTTTATGGATGGGGATGATAGGTGGCAATGTACATGGAACTGGCTAGTGTAGGTCTCATGGTCTCTTGCAGTCTCCTTCATTCTTATGATTGTGTTATGTTGTCATATGAATATTAAGATGGTCTTGACATAAGTTTCTGCATACAGTAGAGAGAAGCACAAAAAGTCGAAAAAGAAGAAGAAGAAGAAGGAAAAGGAGAAGGATCGTCATAAGCACCGCCACCATAAGGACAAGGCTGAGAAGCGTGATGAAGGGGAGGTAAGTTGTTCAAAGTTAGAAGAAAATTATAGCTTTGGCCTTACAGTGGGCATAATGCAAAATTTAAAACTCAGAATAAATTTAATCTAAAAAGAAATATATATATATATACATATACCAATGGCTATTTCCCCCTTACAAGGGAGGTAGCCAAAAAACAAAGGCATAAATCCACTCCCACCCATTCCATCCCCATATACTCCACTCCCACTCACCACCCCTCCTTCCCTCTTTTTTTGGCTCATCCTGGATGATGGGTCATCCCTACATGTCGCCAATGCCCTGGGTCAGAAGCAGTGTAGCAAGACACAGCTCATCCACAGCAAGGCCACTTCACTTAATTGGCGACCGCTCCATCCCCTCATGCAGAAAAAGAGAAGACAGGGAGAAATCCCTTTGGGCTTTGGGATGCATCAAAATATTATTCATACATACTCCCCACCCTATTACCCATCCACTCCCTTCCATGCATCACATTATCATCCATACACAACCATTCTCTAGTCACCCCTATCTTTGGTCTTCTCCCTTCCTTCCTCAACAGACATTCCCCTCTTTCCCAATGCCCCATTTATCCCATCCATCCATCTCATCCTTGGTCACCCCCTCATGTTCACTCCTTCCATATAAATAGTAGTAATTAAAAAAGAAAAAAAAGTGAATATATATATATATATATATATATATATATATATATATATATATATATATATATACAGTATATATATATATTATTATTATTATTATTATTATTATTTTTTTTTTTTGATGAGTTGGCATTTTGGGAAGAAGTTCAGTTTTGCTTGGTATTATATATTTTTTGTCCAAGTGGTTAGTATACATATGTGTTGTAATAAGTTTGCCCTTTTTTATCATTAATCATAGGGTGATGAGTCTGTTGATGGATTGGAACCACCAATGAAAAAAGTGCACCTTGATACGTCACAGTCTTCTCCAGCACCAGACAGTGTTGTTGTTGGAAGCAAAGGAACTCAAGGAGCTTTACAGGTAAGGAATTTTATGGGAATGTTTAAAGCTGGAGTATAAATTACTTTGTTTATCATAGTTATGTGTGAATATGGACAAAAATGTAAATAAATGTTTCTGTTTCCATTTGTGAAAGGCCATGTAACTTTTGGAATAGTGTCACATGGTTGCTGATAGATGTTAACAAGATGAGTGATTTTGGAAATTTGGTAGTAGATTCTTTAATTTGATTAAATGGTATTTGAATGATGGAAGAACTCCATAATCAGTTATTGGGAAATCAGTAATCAGATAGAATAAGAATATGCCTCAGACACATTGTGTCATTGCAAGTTGACATTTGATTGATGAATATGTTTGGAACTACAGATGAACAATAATCTTGCTAACTTTTTGAGGATTGGAGGTTTCTCATAGTCACTTAAGATTTCCTGACATTAGTCAGAATAAAACCCTAAAGTGTAGTGACACTACTGAATGGGAAGATCGCCTTGAACCTTTTCAGGAGTAATGGACTTCAATCAATCAATCAATTTCCCCCAAATCTCACTTGCAGAGGACCCATGGGCCCTTGAAGACCAGTAGCTCCTAGGCAGCTATGGTCACTGGGCAGGCCCATAGGTCAGTTGGGGAAGAAATATCTTGTTATCTAAGGATTGTTAGTTTGGGGCATTACAGGATGAGATGTTAAGTGTCTTTTGTAGGGTTGTTGCATTTAGGAAAGTTTGTGTTGATTCTATCTTGATGCTGGATGGTGTCCTGAATGCAAGTGTACCAACTGAATTGAAATTATGGCATTAGCTATAATAATAATAAAAAAGAAAGACTACATTCATTTCTTAACGAGTTCAGGGAAACATAAGCCTATTCATATATTGACATATATACATACATATATCTAAAGGCCCATTCCCTTATAAGGGGGTTGGCAGAGTCAATGCACACACCCACCCACCCATCTCACACTAATCCAAAAACCCATTTGTTCCCCCTCCCATCTTAGCTTACCCCCGATTGGGGTATTGATTGCATGGGGACATTGGTCAATAGTTTAGGGACTGTTTCTGGGGTGCCTTTATGGACCAAAACCATACATTATATGTTTAGTGGATTTAAAGGTGGTGATTGAAGAGAAGTGAGCATGTGAGGATTGGTTGTAAGGTAGAACTAGGGAAGCATATGAGAGGTACATGAAGAAAAGAGAAGCAAGGTGCAAGGTGAGGGAGGCAAATAGGAGGGCAGGTGCAAACATTTTTAAGAATTAAAAGATGTATTAGAAGGAAGTGAAATGCATAAAGGAGGGAGTGATTCAGGGATAGAGGAATGGATAGATGTGGGACTAAAGGTGGTAAGAGAAAGATGGGTAGTGTTTCACAGAATGATTGAATGTGTAGGGGGTTAGGAATTGATTGTGGCAGTAGGAAGTATTAGGAAAATGACTGATGGCAGAGGAAAATGACAGGTTTATAGGGAAAGATGAAATAGAAAAAGCATTAGAAGTTATAAAATCTGGTAAGGTGCCTGGGTTGGATGGGTGTCATGTAGAGTGTGAGACAAAAGGAGGAACTGTTGTAGTAGATTGGGTAGTGAGGTTGTTTAATGCATGCCTAAGAGAGGGGACTATTCCAAAGTGCTGGAGGAGTGCATGTATAGTTCCACTTAACAAAGGAAAAGAGGACAAATGTAAATGTAGTAGTTTTAGAGGGATCAGTTTTTTGAGTATAATTGGAAAGGCATGTAGGAGGGTGTTAGTTAAGAGGATTAGGAGAACAGTGAGAGTAATTGGTGAGGAATGGTGTGGGTTCAGGAAAGATGGAGGGAGTGTAGATCAGATTTTTATGACAGGATTCACTGGAAGGCATATTGGGAGATATTGCATATATATATATATATATATATATATATATATATATATATATATATATATATATGTATATATATATATATATAATATATATATATATATATATATATATTTATACAGTATATATATATATATATATATATATATATATATGGGACAGAAGAAAAACTGTTAAGGGCAGTCAAAAGCTTTTACGTAAGTAGAGCTGTTGGGCCCTGCTGTGGAGTTTTTGTGTCTTGCTGCATTGCATTTGAAAATAGTAATTAATTTTTGTTATACATGTATAGCTTATTTTTATTTGATTTTTCAGTTTACTTGATTAGTCTATTTCAGAGGAAGTTTAAGATTAAACCTCTTGTTTTGAAAAGGAAAAAAACTAAACATTTTTATTTTCTTTGATTTGTTTTAGTAGTCTTTTTCAGCTATTATTATATTATTGCAAAGTTTGACTTAAATTATGTTTAAATGTTATGTATGACTCAGCAACTACTGGATCACCTGATCCGACTACTGGAGAAGAAAGACCCCCAGCAGATGTTTGCATGGCCAGTGACTGACAGTATTGCCCCAGGCTACTCATCTATAATCTCACAGCCAATGGACTTCTCCACTATGCGCCAGAAGATTGATGACAACAAATATACATCTCTCTCACAGTTTGAAGTGAGTTGCCATGATTGAATGGTGATTTTTTTTTCTTTTTGTTATTATGATTTTGTTTTATAAAACTCAGTTTGAAAATGGGTTTTATCATATTGAGACATATAAAGATTTTATAATTGATTGATTCATACAATCTCAGAACCTAATTTTATTTCACATAACAGGGACTAGGGGTTTATATTGTCATTATTATTAGTCATGCAGTCTGGAAGTGCAGCTTTACATGTTTAGTTTTGTGCACCAGCAATCACATTTGCTTTCATGTTAACATGAAACTGCATATACTAAAACACACACACACACACACACAAATACACACAGTCTTATCATATCTTTGTTGAAAGAAGACATATTACCACTTGATAGGAAAAAGGCAAATGTGGTACCAATTCACAAATGTGGAAGTAAGGAAACGCCACTAAATTGTAGGCCGGTATCACTGACCAGCACAACATCAAAATTATGTGATAATATTGTGAAAAATTGATGAACAGTCAGTTTGGCTTCAGATCTGGAAGGATGTGTGTGTCGCACCTTTTCACCTTATACTCAAGAGTGATTGATGTGCTGCAAGAGAGAGAGAGAGAGAGAGAGAGAGGGATGGATGGACTGTATGTACCTTTACCTAGAGAAGGCTTTTGATAAAGTACCTCACAGTTGACTTGTTTGGAAATTGGAACACATTGGAGGGCTGAGAGCCAAACTACTTGAATGGATGAAATAGTTTTTGAAGGGAAGGTACGTGATGGCAGTATTAACCTCTTCAGTACGGTTCAAAATCTTGCGGGCAGCATTAGCTGCCAGACGTACGATGTGTCATAATAATACTCGCATCATAAAATATAGTCACCGCTTATATCGATCGTTCTCTCTTTCACCCATGAATTTTGATAATCATAGAAAATGTGATGAAGACAGTTTAGAGAGTATGTCATTACGCAGGGGCAACTACAATAAATATAATCAAGACGCCGATATGGCAGCCTCGCATATCCACTTGCTCCTCATGCCGCCTACGTATGCGGCACCGTATGGAAGGGGTTAAAGGATAAAATGTCAAGATGGAGAACAGTAACAAGCGGAGTTCCACAAGGTTCACTGCTTGCACCCATAGTTTTTCTTGTCTATGTCAGTGACATGATGGAAGGTACAACAAACTATGCCAACATGTTTGCAGATGATGCAAAAACAAAGAGAAGAGAGGGAAAAGAAGGACTGTAGGCTATTGGAAAAAAATATCTAGACAGTAAGTTTTGCATGGAGCCAAGAATAGGAACTTAATTTCTATACAAAAAAAAAACGTAAAGTACTGGAAACGGGTAATAGTGGCAAAAGACCATCCTTAACCACTTCAGTATAAGTGAAATTCTCATGCACAGCATTGACTGCCATGTGTACGATTCATCACACTACTCGCATTATAGAATATAAAGTCACTTGTATTACTCATTACTACAAAACTAACTAAAAATATTAATCAAGATGGCAATGCAGGCATCCTCGTTTACCCACTCATACCTCGTGACACCTACGTAGGCGTCATTGTGCCGAAGCGGTTAAGGATATTGGTACAGTACTACCTCTCATTAACGGACTAAAAGGGGGGTAATGGTGTCCGTTGATGTGAATAATCTGTTGATTTGGATTGGTTTTTGGGTGGCATAGTGATTGCACAGCACTAAACAAAAGCACCGCAAACACAGCTAATTAACGTCCATTAATGAGAGGTAGTACTGTACACCTATAGCGAAATAATTAAACTAAACTTTTTTTTCTGTAAGAAGTGGACAATATGAAAAGTGTCTATGCCAGTTGTTATGGAAATTCATTGAAAAAAGAGAAAAGAAAATATAAATGTATATTTTTAAGATGATTTTATTTATTCAATTTTTTATATATATATATATATCCTGGTAACTAACGAGCTGTGAGCTGTTGATTTTTTGTATGCATGATGCTTGCCCCTTCCCCTCCAAGGCATTTACTTGCTTTTCTCAATCTACATTCTACCTTCACATCCACTCCTCCCTTTCCTGCCACATTTGCACTCAAGTATCTAAAACTATCCACTTCCTCCAGTCTCTCTTCCTTAATACTCATCTCCAATTTGCTGCCACCTTCTCCCCTTGTACATCTCATCACCTTACTTTTGCCCACCTTTAGAGAAGCAAGTAAATGCCTTGGTGGATTAAAAAGTGTAATGAGAAATTGACATTTGGGAATGGATGCTAAGAGGAGATTGTATGAAGGAGTGATTTTGCTGACAGCACTGTATGGGGGCATACATGGAACATAAGAGATGAGGTGCCTGAGAAGCACAAGAGGACAAGGAGGGAGGGTATCTGTAAATGAAGTGGCCCTGCTGTAGATGCATTGCTTCTGACCCAGGTGGTGGGTGGGAGACAGGGATGACCCTTCATCCATGAAGAGCTAAGATGAGAGGATAACAAGGTGGATGGGAGTTGAATGGGTGGAAGTGGGAATGTGCCATTGACTTGGCTACCTCTCGTATAAGGGAGGAGTCCTTGGTATATAGATAAATAGATAGAAGAATAAATGAAGAATAAAAGTATTCAAGGGATAGAAGATGGAGTGAATATGTATTATGATCCATGATCATTTTTACAACATTGAAGGGCAAAGAAGTTAATTCCATAGTTTCCCATATGTTTGTGTTATATTAGACATGGTCATCTGATTGTTAAAGGAATCAGACACTTGACTTTTTCTTCTTCTTTTCCTTTTTCTCTCTTCTCCCTCATCTATTTCTTTTTCTTCTCTTCTTATTTTTCTTCTTCCATTGATTCGTTCTGAGGTAAAAGTTTCTTTTGAACTTGATACTCCTTCTAATGTTTGTTTGTAAGGTCAATTTTGGCCTTCACCAGAAACTGAGTGTAACTGTACACTGTTTAGTATGTATTCATTTATTTATTTTTTATTTATTTATTTAATTTATTTATTTATTTATTTATTTTTTTATTTATTTTTTATTATAATTTTTTTTATGGAGTGACCATGACTGCTTTGTAGGCATCCCTAACAACCACTTGTGTGCAATTACAAAGGAAGAGCATACTGACAGGACCTTTTTGTCCATAATTAGGCCAGGTGTGAAAAAGAATTATAGATAAAAATAAATGAATAGGTAGATAGATAATGATAGATAATAAACACATATAAATGATAAATCATGATAAATTACAATGAATTGGTAATAAAAAATAAACAGATGAATAATAATAGATGAATAGATAATACATACATATACCAAGGGCTTTTACCCCCTTACAAGGGAGTTCGCCAAAGTCAAAAGGCATAATTCCACTCCCACAGGCACAATATTCTTCCGATTTAAATCAGAATTCCGATTTTTTTCTTTTCCTGACAATGATCTCAATTTTTTTGTCATTAATTCCCGATTGTAATAAACGATCCTGTTAAATAAAAAAAATTTTGTGGTCGAATAATATTTGGTTAATGTGAAGTTTTGGGCGATTCGTATGTCGGCTGTACCTGTGTGTAAGTGGTTTATTTCGTGCTGGCCCGCAAGTGATTGGTTTTGTGTAGCATTGTGTGGTGTGGTGTGCACATGTACGTATAGCAGGGTGGTGACTGGGGTAGATTTTATTTTGGCCGAATTATATCGATAGCAACATCAACGGAACAGCTTGCATGCGTTTGTTTACTAGTGATTCAGCCCAGAGACTCAGCCTAGGCCTGTGGGCCCCTGGCCCCCACCGGGGGCTCTGCCCCTGGACCCCCGGCTAATGTAGATTTTTTTTTTTGTTACCCACCCATTTCATCATTTTATAGATAAATGATACTAAATGAATAGATGAAATAGAATAAGACAATTGCCAGGCATTACAGCGTATTGCTTAGGTGTTTATCAAAAGGAATCTTAAAACTTTGAGCTGAACTACATTGTACTGCTTCTGCAGGAAGTTTATTCTATTCATTTATTACACAGTTGGCAAAGTTGTTCTACCCACTTCCAAATTTAATCTACTTCTTGACAGTTTGAGACCATTATTTCTTATCTGATTCGCATTCATTGGAATTGTGTCACTTTTAGATGTTGTTACTTCACTTTAGAATCTTAAAGACCTTCATCAAATCACCCTTGAGTACACATTTTTAGGGAAAATAGTTTCATATGTTTATATGTTTTAAATATGAGTACAGTATGTAGTATTGTAGAAGGTAATTTGAAATATGCATTATTCATTAGATAATAGTTTCTTTTATTATTGTTTACTTTAAGATGCAGTGAATTATCAGCTTTTTATCAGACATAGGATATTGAAACAGTTGTTACGGTTTTCTAGATTTTAATTCTATATGTATATATATTTTTTCCATGTTTTGTTTTTAGGCAGACTTCCGGCTCATGTGCAACAATTGCATGACCTATAATCAGACAGATACCATATTTTACAAGACTGCAAAGAAACTTCTACACATTGGTGAGAAGATGATGGTTCCAGAAAAGTTGCATGCACTTAAGAAAGAACTACCCATTATGGCACAACTTTCAAAGGATCAGGTAATTGGGGATTTTGTAGTAATTAGAAGTGGGTTATATGTTTACTTTTTAATGCAATAGTGGTCTAGGCAGAGGTTTGGAGTTGGGTGAGAGTGGAAGGATGTGGGAGGTGAGCCAGTCGTTGTTTGCAAATGACACTGTACTGTGGCTGATTCTGAGGATAGCCATAAGCAGTTGTTGACTGAGTTTGGAGAGATGTGTAAGAAAAAGTAGTTAGCGAGTGTGGCCAAAGTGGAATGGTGAGATGTACAAGAAGTGATGGTGATACCAAGTTGAATATAATAAAAGGCTGGAGGAGTAATTGGGATCACATACGGTGATGAATGGTGGAGTGGATATGGAGGTGTATTATGAAATAAAGGTTGCAAGTAGATATCTAGGGGGGAGGGAAGACTTGGGGATAAATGGAGAGATGGATGAGTTAAAAGGGGGCTTTGGATGCATGTGGAATATCATTTGAAGAGAGATGAGTGTGTTAAAGGTAGGAGTGAATGGAAGTTTGGGTGTGTATTTTTGGGGTGTTGTGGTGGGTAGTATGTAGATGTTTGCAACATTGTTTTCTCGATTCATGTTTGGATTGTGATTATTTCTGCTCTTATGTCTATGATTAATTTTTTTGGGGTATTTGGTCATGTTTGAAAAGGGTATAATTTTGTATATTAATGTGATTCCACCTTTGTGTTGAGTTTTTTGTGTAGACTGAATACAGATAGTATAGTCTGTGGTGATAGTTTGGTTTTATGTATAAGTACACTGAGTATATGTTTGTGTAAGAATTGCTGTAGTTCTTTTGTATTTGTGATACTGCATGTGTTTATTTGTAATATATTGAGGGCATATTTTTATGTGGGGGGTATTTTTGGATGTGAGTTTTGGCTCTTGTTGGCTGCAGGTCCAGTTTGTTGTTTTGATCGGTGTTATGTAGGAGTCATGTGGACTTCGAATTTGCATGAATTGCATTAGATCAATGTGTAAATGTGTGTTTGATTGATGGATCTTTTACATATTGGGCATGTGTAAAGGCCTGGGTTTGTCACAGTGTCACTACTTAAAAAGAAATGTGGAAGGGCAGACACCTGTGTTCTGTCCTCCTTACACAAAAAAGTTGTAAAGTTGAAGGTTGAAAGATTGAATTTGGGCCTGTTTGGGGGACCAAGTATCAGCTCCTTAGGAACCACTCGTCTGGATGGAGGATGGGGTTGGTGATCTGTATTTGTGCAGGGTAAAGTTACTCATATTGTCCATTTATGTTGCAGCAGTGCCTCCCTGGGAATTGCACAACATCATAACATATCTAAATTGAATATATGTGTATGTATGTATGTAACTTCTTTTTATCTTTGTAACAGGTGGGTGTTGAGTTAAACCCAGACATTTGTGGTGGCAAAGAGTTGGAAACAACTGAACAAGATACTGTGGAAAACATGGATGTGCAGAATGTGAAGAAGGAACCTGAGAAGTGAGTATTAACAAAGTTGATCTCAGTTGGTTTTGACTAACATTGATGATTATATTGCTAATTACTAAATAGATTTGAAGATAGATTATTAATTAGATCTAGTAAAAGTCTGTATCACTGGATATTAATTTACTATTGTCAGAATATTGAAAAGCAATACAGTTGTCTTTCCCACACCAAATCCAGAGCATAACATAAAAACTCACCATTGTGGATGACTAAATCATAAGCCAGTATGCACACACACACACACACATATATAAATATATAAATGATAGGGATGAGGGAGTGAAGTGTTACATGAACTTTTTTGCTGATGATGCCAAATTACTCAAGAAAATAAACACAAAGGAAGACTGCAGATCGCTATAAGAAGACCTAGACAAAATATGGGAATGGAGTCAGAAGAGTGAAGTGAACTTTAACATTAAGAAATGCAGTGTAATGAAATTTGTAAAAAGCAAAAATAAAATATCGGGTTATTATAAAATTGGTATCAAGGAAGTCAAAAAAGTCAACTCAGAAAGGGACCTGGGAGTGATTATCTCTAGTGACTTGACACCTGATAAACATGTCAATAAACTAGTTGGAGAGACTTTTAACTAGTGACTTGACACCTGATAAACATGTCAATAAACTAGTTGGAGAGACTTTTAACTTATTAAGATAAGAGGGAGGGTGGAGGGGTGTGGAGTGCATTCAGGGATAGAATGGGTGGGAATGATTTTATGCCTTTTCCTTTTTGGCTACCTCCCTAGTAAGGGGGGAAAAGCCTTGGTATATGTATGTATGAGATCAATGAAAGTGGCCTTTGACTTCATGGATGAAGAAATGGTAAAGAAAATAGTAATTACACTGATAAGACCTAAATTGGAGTATGCTGCAACACTATGGGCACCTAGTACAAAAAAACATAAGGAAATTAGAAAGAATTCAAAGAGCAACAACAAAAATGGCACCTACACTCTCAGATTTTACATACAAACAAAGATTGGATAAATTACATCTATCAACACTGGAACAGAGAAGAGAAAGAGGTGATTTGCTGACTATGTACAGAATTATGAAAGGGATGGAAGTTCTTGATAGAGACGACTTATTATAATGGGACAGAAGAGAAACAAGGGGACATAAGAAGAAGCTAAAGAAGGACAGTTACAGAAGAGATTTGAAAAAGAATAGCTTCCCACACAGAGTGATTGATGTCTGGAACAAACTAAATGGGGAAACAATGAGTGCCAAAACTATACAAGATTTTAAGAACAAACTGGATGTGGAGAGATATAAAAACAGGTCACTACGAGCATAGCTTTCGTCCCGTAAAATACAACTAGGTAAATACAGAACACTGTTTTCACTAGAGAGAAGGTACAGTATTGGGATAAAGGAAGCGAAGTGTGATCTCCCCCCATGAGTGAAATAATAACACAAAAAGAAATAATGGAGCAATTAACAAACCTTGATATTAGGAAATCACACAGCCAGGACAGAATTGCAAACTGGATACTTAAAGAATGCAAAGAAAATCTAATGGACAAAATATATAACATAATAAGTTGCTCACTTGAAGAACAAAAAATAACAAAAGACTGGAAAAATGCCAACATTATACCAATATATAAAGTAGGAAACAAGAAAGAACCAACTAATTACACACCGGTCTCACTAACAAGCACTGTAACCAAACTTTATGAGAAAATTATCAAAAATAGATATGTAAAACATCTGGAAGAAAATAATATAATAAACCCAAGACAATTTGGGTTCAGACAGGGAAGTAATTATCTCAAACGACTTGTCCCCTGATAAACAAATAAACGAAATTGTTGGAGAATCCTAAAACTTGCTAAGATCAATAAAAGTGGCATTTACCTATTTGGATGAAGAAATGATTAAAAAAATATTAGTAACACTAATAAGGCCTAGACTGGAATATGCAGCAACATTATGGTCACCCAGTACCAAAAAGAATATAAAGAAATTTGAAAGAATCCAGAGAGCAATCACAAAAATGGCTCCAACACTTTCAAACTTGTCATATGAAGAGAGACTGGCTAAATTGGAGTTATTGACTTTGGAGGAAAGAAGAGAGGCGACCTACTGACATCTATAGAATCATGAAGGGCACAGAAATACTCAATAGAGAGGACTTATTAAATTGGGACAAGAGAAACACAAGAGGACATGGAAAGAAACTCAATAAAGATAGTTATAGAAGAGATCTGAAGAAGAACAGTTTTCCACACAGAGTGGTGGACACTTGGGACAAACTGGATGAAACAATAGTGTGTGCAAAAACCAAACACGAATTTAAGAGCAAACTAGACACTGTGAGATACAAAGGCAGGACACCATGAGTGTAGCTCCCTTCCCGTAAGATACAACTCTGTAAATATGCACATTTTCTCGCCCACATCATAAATCTATGGAGCAGGCAAGATGACCTCACCTATGGCTGTGTTATTTTCTCATTCACTGTTTTATTTTCTCAGCCACTTTCCATTCATTCCTATTGTCAGAAATCTAAGTTAAAATAGTCTATTACAGATTTGTCAGTGATTTTGAGATTATTTCTCATGTTATATAGAATGTTCTTGATTTAATTTGCAGTAAGTTTGAGGGTGTACAGGATGACATGAGTCCTGAGGATATCCTAGCCCAGGCGCAAAAATCAGCACGGGAAGCTGCTGACAAACTGACTGTGAAGAAGCCAGCAAGTGCGGTTAGTACTTAGATTTGTGTGCCTGTGATATGAGTAATAATGCATGGTGATTACTGTGCATAGGTATGGTGGATATTTTTGTGTAGTTTTGACGTTTTACCTATCTATATGTCAAGGGCTTTTTACCCCCTACAAGGGAGATAGCCAAGTCAGTAGGCACACACCCACCCCACCCATTTCATTTCCACCCATTCTGCTTCCATCCACTACCCTTTCCTCCTTCTATTCATAGCTCCTCATGGATGAAGGGTCATCCCTGCATCCTGCCCACTGCCCTGGATCATAAGGAATGCAGCAAGACACAGTACATCCACAGCAAGGCCGCTTCACTTAATCGGTGACAGCCCCCTCTCTATCCCCTCATGCAGAAAAAAAGAAGATGGGGAGAAATCCTTTCAGGGTGCATCAGAATATCATTCACACATAACCACTCCCAACCCATCCCCTGCCCCCTCCCTTTCTTGTATCACAGTATCATTAATACACGGCTATTTTCCACTCATCCCTATCTCCTGCCTTGTCCTTTCGTTGCTCAATAGACATTCTCCTCTTGCTCAAAGCCCCTTTCACCACATCCACCCATCTCAATCACGGTAGTTCCCTTAAGTTCACTCTGTCCACCTTTGTCTTCTACACCTTTTACTTATCTTTCTTCACTCATTCTTTCCATATGTCCAGACCATCCCAGTATACTTTTGTCAGCCCTATATGCCATCACCTTTTCCACACCTCCTCGTTTCTCACTCTATCCAACCTTGTAACTCCTGCCATATTTCTCAGACATTTTATTTTGAACACATTTAAACTTTTCCTCTCTGCCTCTCTTAAATTCCAAGTCTCCACCCCATACAGTGTTGTCAGCACAATCATCCATTTGTATAAACTCTTTGCATACCTAGATGCCTATTTCTCATGATGTTTTTTAATCCCTCAAGGTATTTACTTTTGTAGTTACTCATATAACTCTGCCCATCTTCCTTTTCTATTATCATCTCTCCATCTGCACCTTTTACCTTTTCTTCTCTACTTGATTTGCCTCCTCTTCCTCTCTTAGTTTCCTTCCAAAACATCTTTTTATTACTATAAAAATTTTCTGTCATATTCTTACCCCATTTCACATCTGCTCTCCTCTTTGCCTCTTTAATCTTATGATTTACCTCTCTCTTCTCTTTTCTTTGTACCTCTAAAGCTGGGTCCACACTTGTTGCATTTCCACATATCGTATCATCTTTGTGTACCACCTAGTGATACGATACAGTGCAACAGGGTAGTGTACCCACTTGTTGTGTATCTGCCTGCTGTATATGGATATGCAAAAAGTGGGTACAATACCCTGTTGCACCGTATCGTATCACTAGGTGGTATGCAAAGATGATACGATACGTGGAAATGCAACAGGTGTGGACTCGGCTTTATATGATTCTCTTGTCCTATTTTGTAATCAATCTGTGATCTTTATTTCTTCTACAACCTTCTTTGCTTCATCACCCCACCACTCGCTACCCTTCCTTCTATTTCCTCCAATCCTCCTTGTCCCACACAACAACTTTGCACATCATGCGACTCCTTGAACCATCCCCATTCCTCCTTCACTCCTTGTTCTACTCTATCCTTCACTCCCACTCCTCTCTCAGCCTCTTCTTGTACTTCTCCTTTTCTTTCTCATTTAAGCAGTTTACTCTAACCACCTCCTTACCTTCTGTCTTTTTCCTCTTTTTCCATCTACCCTTCACTTTCAGCTTACCTTCCACCAAAAATTGATCTGATATTCCCTACAAAGAACATGTACATCCAAAACTCTTCTTACTCTTCTCCTGGGTACCACTATATAGCCCATTAAAACCCTATCTACCACCCTTCCATCACCACCATCCACGGTTTATTGTTAGGTTGAAATATGTTGCAAATATCTTTCTTACAGCTTGGGTTCCTACGCCAAAGAGTCGATGGTACAACAAGCCTGAACTTCGTAACAGGATGTGAAGGCAACAACCCAGATGCCAAAGAGAAACCCATAAGTCTTGGTCTGCTGACAGGCAAAATCACCCAGGGAACTGCATCACTGCACAATTACAGAGAAGACAAGCGAAATATGGCCAAGCCAGGTACATAGACTCCTGTTTCCCTCGGTAACATCCTCCGTTTTATGTAACAGCCCTCCCTTGTCTCCTTCACCTAACTCTTCACCATCTCTTTCTCGTGATCTCTCGTCATCTCAGTCTTGTGATATGTCTTTATGTCTCATGGTCCCTTTTGATCTAAGTTTCATGATTTCCCTTGATTTTTTTGTCCACTTGTATATATAGTTCTAGTTTGAATTCAGTGTGAATTTTAACTTTAGAAATGACTTGAACAGTTTGAATTTTAAAGGTAGGCAATAAGAATTCCATTCACAAATTGAATTTATCACTTAAATATCTTTCTATATTTACAGTGAAACCACTTTACTATGGAGCCTTTTCATCATTTTGTCCTTCATATGACTCAACTTTTGCCAATATGACGAAAGAGGAAAGTGAAATGGTATATAGCACATATGGAAATGAAACTGCTGTTCAGTATGCTGAAAGGTAGGTTGTAATTTGTTTTTATTTTTCTTTAACCCCTTTTGAGACTAGTGATAAGTACCTGCTTATGGAGGTCCTGCAAAATGGACAGCATACATACATACCAAGGGCTTTTTGTCCTGTACAGGGGAGGTAGCAAAGTCAAAAGGCAAGTACCCCCATCCACCTCTTTCTTCCCTCTTATCTTAGCTCCTCATAGGTGACAGGGGGGTCATCCCTGTATCCCGCCCACCACCCTGGTATGTATGTATATGTATTTACCTAGTTGTATTGTGTGGGAAGGGAGCTATGCTCGTTGTGACCCGTTTTCGTATCTCTCCATGTCTAGTTTATTCTTGAAATCGTGTATAGTTCTGGCATTCACTGTTTCACTGTTCAATTTGTTCCAGACATCGATCACTCTGTGTGGGGAAACTATTCTTTTTCAGGTCTCTTCTGTAACTGTCTTTCTTTAGTTTCTTTTCATGTCCTCTTGTTTCTCTCTTGGCCCATTTTAATAGGTCATCTCTATCGAGAACTTCCATCCCTTTCATAATTCTGTGTATATATATATGTATATATGCTTACCAGCATAACACACGTGTAAAAAATATGGGCTGTGCAATTCTTGACCAGTTATACAGAAAGAAAATTTAATGTCCAAGAATTATCCCTGCAGACTTTATAAAGACAAATAGTGGGGATGGATGGGTGTAACTTTTATCATAAGGCTGGGAGATGTTATGATTTAGATGTTTTAGGAAACAGACTTGGTTTGGTTTTCACAGCCAGTCTACATAGGTTATAGAGTAGAGTAGAGAATATACTACAGCTGTGTTATAATGATATTTGTTTTATCATTCTAGCATATGTGACTTCTCTCGTGACTGTGATGTTGCAATGCATCTTGTTGACCAGCTCCTTAACTTAATAACACATCAACAACATTCACGCACTAAAGCCGTCATCAATGAGCGTCGCAAGCTGCAAGAAGAGGAAGAGAGGATCAATGCTCTTCTTTGTCCCCCGAAGTGAGTTTTTACTTTGTTTATTTTGTCTTTGTTAAAGAATTAGGTAAAAGTAAGGTGATGAAAAGTACAAGGAGTTGTGATCATGACAGGTTGGACATAAGTTTTAAGGATGAGTGGCTACAAGAGGTAGAGAGTTCTTGTTTTTTTGGAGTTACATGTACATACATACATACATGTTTATGTATGGATTTACATGTGACAGTGAATAAAGAAGTAAATGTGGAGACGAGTTACAGAATAAAGGAGAAATAAATGTCTAGGTGGAATGAGAAGTTATAAAAAAAATAGATATCAGAGCTTGAATGTAGAAACAATGTTGTATGAAAGAGTGATTGAGAGGGATGGTGTTCAAAAAGGGGCTCTGAATGCATATGGAATGTCTCTTGATCAATGAAGAGTGCGAAAGATAGGAGTGAATGGAGGGATAATGTGAAAAAATGAAGGTATGTTCATATCAGCTTCATGAAGTAATTTGACACACACACAAACACATACTCAACTTCTTGCCCAATAGAGCTAGGTACAAGCTTGCAATACTGTGATGTTTTTCGGCCCTTGGGCATGGATTTATCTCAAGACTGCTTAGTTAGCAGATGAGCATAGTGACACTACACCAGTGCATTTACTTAGTTGTATAAGGGGTTGAAACTATGCTCATGGGGTCCCATCCCATTGCCTCCATTTATGGAAGTGGAAATTAATTATAGAGTAAAGGAAGCAAGGAAAGGTCTGTGGGGGGAATGAAAAGTGTAATGAGAAATATGTATCTGGGGATGGCTGCAGAGAGAAGACTGTATGATTTCATACATACATACCAAAGGCTTTTTCCCCCTTACACGGGGGGTAGCCAAAAAGAAAAAGACATAGAAACCACTCCCACCCATTCCATTCCCTATATATCCCACTCCGCTATCTGAAAAACACTTGAGATTTCTTTTAAAAGTGCTTAATCCAGCCTCTTGCTTTTGCAGAGAAGTCATATCTCAGCCAAGTGCAACTGAACCAAAGGAGCATCATGTTGATTACAATGTACTCCACTCCCTAAAGGATATTGGCATTGACACAGGCTTTTTATCAGTATTTGGTGGGTTACATGGATTATTGTGTTGTCCTTTCTATATGAGAGATATTTGAAATTGTATACTATGCTCATGTTGTTTTAATATGTTGCTGGTGAATATTTCTATTATGTACTTACATATTTTAACTTGAATATTTTTTTTAGAAAATGCAGAAAAACAAGAGAAAATAGTAAAGGCACAATTATTGTATTGCCCTTTCTATATGGGAGATATTTGAAATCGTATATTATGCTCATGTTGTTTTAATATGTTGCTGGTGAATGTTTCTATTATGTACTTTTAACATATTTTAACTTGAATATTCTTATTTTTTTTAGAAAATGCAGAAAAACAAGAGAAGATAGTGAAGGCACAATTATCTGAAAATGCACAATTATTGGAGAAGTTATCGAAGGAGCAGCAGGAGCGTCTTTCTCGTCCGCCACCCACGAATCTCAATTCCCTTCCGCAGCCTAGTTCTCAAGAACTGCAATTAGGTAAGGTGTTTTAAGCTATCGTAATTGATGTGTATGGAAACTATATATTTTTACCTGTATTATGGTGCGGACTGTCCAAATTTGATGCAGCCACCCCAACCTCCCAGTCACCTGCCTCTGGGAGTAGAAATTAGTCTTCATTGAAAATGATAAATACATATGCAAAAGCCTTCTATCTATATCTGTCTTTATGGGAAACTGTAATGTTATAACACATTTGTAAATGTACACTTTAAACCCACTATTGGAGAAATAATATCAGAAGTATGGGAAATCCGCATATTTCGACTACTAACTGTTGAAGAGGACTACAGATAGTAGTTGAAATATTCTGATATTATTTCTCCAATTTTCGTTCAAAAAATGACTTTTTCTTTTTGGCTACCCTCCGTGTAAGGGGGAAAAAGCCTTTGGTATATGTATGTATTTCTCCGATAGTGGGTTTAAAGTGTACATCTGTCTTTATACTAAGGGTCCTTATAAAGAAGGTAACCATGTCAAACACATGCACTCACTTCCATTCATTCCACTCCTATCCATCATCCTTGTTTCTCTCTTATCTTAGCTCCTTTTAGGGTCATCCCTGTCTCCTGCCTACTACCTGGGTCAGAAACAATCCAGCAAGATACAGCATTGCGTAGGCCTTAAGCCCCATTACAAAGAGAGACAAAACATGACCTGAGAGTAATTATCTCAAATGACTTGTCCTCCGATAAACAAATAAACAGAATTGTCTGATATATAGTGTGGGCAGAAATTATGCTTTAACTCAGTCATTCATTCAGATTACTCCAAAAAGCCTCCCTCTCCATTACCTTTGTCTCACTACCAGGGGGTAGCTATATGGTGAAGAATAATTGGGGTAAACCAACCCCGGCTGTTGGGACCTGCTCTGGAAAAGCTGTCTCTCACTGCATTGCATTTGGCCAAAGCAGTGTGGTGTGGGAATGGTCATCCCTTCATCCCCAAGGTGTTGAGATTGGAGGAGTGATCGAATGTGTTTTATTTGTTTATGATGTGATTGTGTACTTTGGTTCATCCCCTTTCTAAAGGAAAAGGGGTTTTGACATGTATATACCTATTATTTGAATTCCATTATTATGTTTACTTGACTCTTGTACTATTCTTCTGTTTCAGTGGAACAAGTTACAGAAGGTCTGACTGTTGTTGCCAAAGCAGCCCCACCAGGAGCACTGGCACCAGTGCCCATGGTAAGGCGGGCAATGGGCATTACTGTGCATCCTGTCTCTCAGGCTACTGAGCAAATGGAGGTGAGAAGGTGCAAAGGGAGGGGTTACTTGATATAGCTGTCCTATGTACTAATATAGAGAACCATTTCCCATGTAAATGTTGACCAGGGATGGGGTCAGTTCTTATTTTTAAGATTATTCAGTTTTATTTCTAATCAATCCATCCGTTGCCCCAGGTCTCTGTTATAGTCCCATGGTTCCTAGTTAACCTCTTCAATACAAGTCATATTCTCATGCACAGGGTCGGGTTCCTGAATTACAATGATGCATCACAATACTCGTGTTATAAGATATAAAGTCATTGCTGTATTACTCATTCTTTCACTGGGTAATGATAAACACAGAAAATGTGATCAAGTCAGTTCACAGAATTCAGGGGTCACTTAGCTGCGGCTACAAAATAGATATATATAACCAAGACACCAACACTAGCATTCTCGTATACCCACTCACGCATCATAACACCCACGTAGGCATCATAGTATGGAAGAGGTTAACCAGATACAGCCACTGGGCAGAGTCTTGTCACTTGGGGAAGAAATACTGCATTGTTGTTTAGGGATTGTTAGTTTAGGGGCATTGTAGTACAAGATGATCAGCATCTTTGTGGTGGTTCTATCTAGGGCAGTTTGATTCAGTGTCCTAGATGGTGTGCTGTATACAAGTATGCCAGTGTAGTTCTTATTTTTCATTAGAGAAATTTTTGTACAGGGCTGATGTCTAGGGGGGGGTTGATGGTGAAATATTTGGTATACTGGTCCGGTTTGAAGAGCTTATTTAGTGATTTGGATGTGAATATGTTTTTGAGTAGATGTATAAGTATTTACCTAGTTGTAATATACGGGAGGGTAGTTATGCTCGTGGTGACCCGTCTTTGTATCTCTCCGCATCAAGTTTTATCTTAAAATCTTGTATAGGGTTTGCACATACTGTTTTGTTGTTGTTGTTGTTGTTCCATGTATTTATCACTCTGTGTGGGAAACTTCCTTTTCAAGTTTTTTCTATAACTATCTTTTTTCATTTTTTTTCCGTGTCCTCTCATTTTACTGTTGTCCCACACTAACAGGTCGTTCCTGTCTAAAACTTCCATTCCTTTCATTATTCTGTAGATAGTCAGCAAATCTCCTCTTTCTCTTCTTGTTCCAGAATTGGTAGGTTCAATTTGGATAGTCTTTGCTCATATGTTAGTACGGCGAGAGTCGGTGCTAGTTTGGTTGTCACTCTTTGTAATCTTTCTAGTTTCTTAATATTCTTTTTGGTACTGGGTGTCCAAAGTGATGCTGCTTACTCAAGTTTTGGTCTTATTAGTGTAGTTAGTATTTTCTTTATCATTTCTTCATCCATATAAGCAAATAAGTGCAGTATATGTGCATATGATTGGGTAGTAAGCTGCTGTGATGTGTTTTTAGTCAAGTTCAATAGGTAGCACTTAAATGATATAATGAGATGGGTGATTGATGTTAAAGGCTCTAGATTAGAACTGTGTACTTCTCATATTCATATATTCTAAGGGGAGGATTTTTGTTCCTCTGTGCAGTGTCTTTGTTTTGATGATTGTTGGGAATCCATGGTGTGAAAGTTTAGTCAAGGGTGGTTCTTCTGAATTGTTTGAAGACAATAATTAGTGTCCTTCTGTTGTCTCAAGCCCATGGTTGCAACAGATTTTAGTAGGTTTATTTCCGTACTGATTTTCTTTGTCAGGTCTTTGATGTGTGACATGTTATAGGATGTGTTGAGGATGTATAGATAGGATGGATCTGGACTTTAAATTAGCCACTTATAAAAAGAGAAAAGCTTTTCAGTATGTATATATTTAATTCAAATTCATCTAGTTTGAGTCTGTTCCATTTCAATTCACAACTGACCCCATCCCACTTGTGTATAGAGGACATGCTTAAGATTTGCACAGTTCTCATCGCGCTAAACTTTAAGAAGTTCCTTGAAGTGATTATACAGGTATGTTGGATTTCAGTTCTGTGAAATTATAGTGCATTGTTGATGCACATGACAAACCATATCTCCAGTTATCCATATGATTTTGCTGGTGATCTGTGAAGTCATAGTGTACCTAAGATTTGGCATCAATTGAAGAGAATCTTGCCTCTTGTTTTGTGTCATATGGCAGACTGAGAAATTGCTGATTAAAGTGTACTTAATAATTCATATAGTCATGAATGACTAATGTATTACTGGTGTTATAAGTACCAATGATGGGGACCTGCTTGTGGTTGTCCTGAAAGATGGATAGCAGAGCCGTCCATTATCAAGACCTACCAACTCCCACACTCAGGGCTGATACTTGATCTCAAGACTGGGTCTGAGATATCTCTCAATAAACTTCAGAAGTATTTCTTACGTCTTATCACACATGGAGAGCTGACAAGTGGCAAATGCAACTGTTCCCCTCCTACTACTATCAGCCAGTGACATAGAAACAGTCCATCACCACAACACTGACAACAGTCCAAAATTTCATCACAGAGATCTGTGGGAAGGCCCAGAGACTGTTGCCAGCTGTTGTTAGTCTGCAGGCTCTTCATTTAGTGAAACTTGGGGCAACAATTATTATTCTGTGTCAGATTCTATAGAAAAATAAAAAGGCTTGAAGATTGACAATATGCCTACAAGGGATGATCTTGTGAGATGACTGTGATTAAGAATCATCTTGTCACCATCTTCCATAGCCATCAGCATTTTGCACCTCATTTTGGAGGTGCAGCCCCAAGAGGCTGCCATGCAGTTGCGGTTGGACCTGGCCCAACACCTCTGTCAGCTCTGGCTGTATTTCCTCCACCTTTTTACATAAGGAGAGCTGAGAACCAGGTATTGCTCTTATTGTACTGCTGCAAACCAGTGATATAGAAGCACTCCCATGTTAATACAACACCAGTAACTGTTCAACATTTTTCCATGAGAGATCTAGGAACAATTGCCAGCTGCTGTGGAGTTTCAGATTTCAAGTGATAAATGATCTTGAGGATGGTATGCCAATGAAACTAGGCTTTCATTTCTCATTATTTTCTTCAGCTGATATTTATCAGAGTAAAGCCACCGCATCGGCCCAATGGTTCACGTGTGCCATATGACATAATACAAAAAGGAGTGGTTAGTGCATGAGCAAATGGATCATTTAAAAGTATTTTTATTATTTACAACCCATGCACTTACGTGCATGAACGTTTCACCGAAAAAAAAATTATAACCCATGCAATATTGGCATAACACCTGTGTAGGTGTTTCAGATCTTCAACCTGAGGATTTGTAAAATCTCAGCTATTTTTGGCCAGTGTATATTTTACAGGTTACTCTAAGTAGTGTTTCTGAGGTTGCTCTTGCTGAAAATTATATAAAAATTACTATAATTTCACTACTGAATTTATCTAAGAGGATATATTGTACATGAAGAGGTATTTTGTGATTATACTTAATACATATTAAGAAGGGGAGAAGTATTCATGTATTTATAAATTATTGTGACTGCTTTTTATAGACACAGTAATATAAATGACCATGTATTAAATTTAATGAAGAAGTTGAAGGTAAAAAGAAAAATTTAAGCAGTGAATTATATTTATGAAGTAAATAGTGTGTTTATAAGTACTCTGTACATAATACATATTAGGATAGTTGAACATTTTGTAAGAGATGTATTTATTTATTTGTTCCCACCTTCTTTTGCTTTCTCTCTCTCTCTCATTGTTTTTGGTCCTTTTTTCTGTTCTATTCTGTTTGCCAGAACTTTCTTGTTGAATACATCCAGCAATTGTTGGGTGACATTTGTGAGCATTTTGCTGGTGGAATGCCCATCTTGAATTCCATGTTGGTTTTGGGGAGTTGTGCTTCTTTCTGCCTTAACTCTTCCCATTAGCTTGGATATGGGAGATCATACTGAAATTGGTTTGTATGATGCAAGGTTTTCAGATGGTTTGTTTTGTTTGAATATGGGTATTACAGTCCCGATGGGAAAAGACAGAAGATAGGGGTGAATGGAGAATGGTTGTGTATGGGTGATGCTGTGATGCACGAAAGGGAGTGGGTGGGGGATGGGAGTTGAGGAAGTATGTGTAAAAAATAAATTGATGCAGCCCGAAGGGATTTCTCCCCATCTTCTCCATTTCTGCATGAGGGGACGGAGAGGGGTGTTGCTGATTTAATGAAGTGGCCTTACTGTGGATGTGCTGTCTTACAACACTGCTTCTGACCCAGGACAGTGGATGAGATGCAGGGATGATTAACCATCATCTAGGGGGAGCCAAAATAAGAGGGAGGGAGGTGGGTGGATGGGAGTGGAGTATGTGGGGACGGAGTGGTTGGGAGTAGATTTTATGCCTTTGTTTTTTGGCTACCTCCCTTGTAAAGGGGAAAAAGCCTTTGGCATATGTACGTATATATTATATGTTTGTTTGGGGCACCAATGTCACAGTAATGCTTGGTCCACCTCTGCACAGAATGCAGTGGAATGCTGGTGGTGCTTGAGATTTCTTTGTTAGACTTGCCTCCTTTTATCAGGGCAGCAATACTTGCCATTTGGTCCATCTTCAAGTCTTTTCCCAAACCCATTGCTCAGTGATGAACACAATAGTGTAAAAGGGATTGGGTAAGGCTGAAAAAACATGATACAGAAAAGAGCAAATCACATCCATCCATGACAAAGGCCAGTGATAACTGGTTTATTCAAGGCTGTATGACGTTGTTGTTGTTGTTGTTGTTGTTCCCTAGACTGTCTGTCCGAGCAGTCCCGTCTCCCCAAAGAATGCCACGGCCGAAACGGGTTTTTCCCACAAATTCTTTATGGAGCGTATATTGTGCTGTTTGCGTGCATGATTGTGTATAATGCAGTCTTCCATGATGTGTTGAATAGTATGGGGTGAAGTGTTACATCTTGGGCATTTGTCCACAATGCAGTCATCCAGTCTCTTCTGGTAGCTTAGAAGGGCTGGGTGGCGGCTGCATTGCAGTCTGGCCAGATGGACTTTGTCCTTTCATGGGAGAGAGGATTCAGAGGGATGGATATCAGGGGGTCTGGCATGCAAAGGCTGTGTGACGTCATTGGTTTTGTTAGCTTGTACCCAATTCTGGTGTGCCAATTTTCCAGGGATATTTGAACCACTGTTTTAGTGGGTGGCCTCTTCCTCACCATGAGAATTGGCACAGGGCATGATGTTCCAATTCTAGTGGCACTGACTGTATTGGCTCTTTTCTAGATAGTTGGAATTTTATTGGGGAGCTGGGAGTACATACATATACCATACATGTACCAAAGGCTTGTTTTTCCCATATTAGGGAGGTAGCCAAAAAATAAAGGCATAAAAACCACACCCACCCATTCCATCCCTAACATACTCCACTCCCCTCCACTCTCTTCCCTCCCTCTTATCTTGGCACCTCCTGGAGGTGGGAGTGCTTAAGAATATCAGTTTTCCCTCACTCTTTATCTCTTGTCTCCAACCCTGAGGCAATGTAGGTAAATGTCCCTGAATTTCAAGAATTAGTGAGGGAGTTTTGGAATGTTGCCCTTGGCAGTTTGGAGTGATCCATGGTATTGGGATTGAAAGGAATGAGGATTTTCTCTCCAGTGCCATCTTGATCTCTAAGTAGTGGCTGATTGGATGGGGAGTGGGGGTGTTAGCTTGTTTGAACTTGAGAACAAAATAGTTATAATAATGAGGAAAATATGAATGTATAAATGAGAATGAATTTGACACCAGAGTTGGAAGGACTTTTTCTGTATCTTTGTATGTCTGAGAGGCTACCTCTCATGTAAGGGGGAAAAAAGCCTGTGGTAAATGTATGTATGTATGTCTGAGACAGATATGTAAACATTTTATGTTTGAACAGAAAGTATTGAGGATAAGATATTCTTAATACAGTCAGTATATTTATGGTTTTGTGCATTTATTGAAAGTGCTTGTTCTGTTGATAAGTGAACAGTTCATAAATAGTAGTTTCTTCGTGTAACAACGGACTTCCCTTGCTTTCAAAGATCCCTAATGATTGTATTTTTTATTACCAATAGCAGTACTCAGAGAATCAACCAACAATTATCTCCTAATTCTTCAGCACAGTAAGAAAACTTAAATATTTATAGATTGAGCCATTGTTTCCCTGGTTAATAATGCTATTTTTCCTATTATAATGCAGTTATCCTAATAATGAATTCTACTTAGATCTCTTTTGCTCTTTATGCATGGCATTATTATAATAATTGTTCCTTTGAGTTTCACTGACTGGAAACCTGCAGCCCCACAACAGCTGGCAACTGTCCTTTAGCCCTCTTTTTGATTTCTCTGGGAAAAAATATTGTAATATTGTCTGTGTTGTGTTAGTATGTGACTCCCTTTGTCACTGGCTTATAGTAGTATGAGTAGGGGAGCGGTTGCCAGTTGTCGGCTCTCATGCGATTAGAGGAAATACAGTTGAAATTCAGAGAGGAAGACCTTGGGCCTGGTCCAGAGACCAAATGTCAAGGGGCTGCACATTGATGGGTTTTGAAGATGGGTGGCAGGGAGATGATCATCTCTGATGTCTGTTTTGCAGGACCACCACATTGATCCTACGCATGGCATTAAGTTCGGTAAATAATCTGCCATACATCTTTCAGCTCTGTTTGAAATGACTTCTACAGCTGATCACATGATGGGTGAACAACTAAACATTGGATCCTAAAGTTATAGTTTACAGAAATGTTAAAGCTATAACTAAAGTGTGCATATAAAAGAAGAAGGAATAAAAAATAGTGTTCTGCCCAGCCAAGTGTTCAGTCATGGATAAATGTTATGCATTATATTTGTATTTGAAGTACCTTTTCTTTCCTGTCATTCACAGGTGGATGTGGAAGGTAGTTCGTCTAAAGAGGAATGTGCTGTGATAAAACGAGGAAGACCCAGTTTAGGAGGGGATGGGGACATAGAGAGGCAGTTGCAGCAAATTTTGCATCAAACAGAAGCCAGCTCTCCCCCTCCAAGACCTCAAAGCTCGTCAAATATGACGGATACAAAATTAAAAGAGATTCTAGGACGTTAGCAATATGTGTTGTAGTTTTTATATATTTTGATTATTCTTAATGTAATATTATAGTATTTTAGAGTATTACATTTCCTCCCACTCAGCTGAAAACCCATCATAGTTTTAAATGTATCATTGTAAGTTATGTAGAAGTTTAGGTTTGAATTTTCAAAGCTTTCCACCATTCCTTCTTGCATTTAATGATTGATGATTAATTGATTATTTTAGACATTTTTGAGCATATTTCACAAAACATTGTAAGTGTACCAACAGTCAGGTTTTCATTGTAGTTGCATATTACACTTGAGACAAAGGTTGTTTTACATTGGTGGCAGCAAGTTGAGCACATGACTGTGACAATCTATAATTTTTGCACTTGTGTTTCCTACTTGTTGCTATGTGTTCACAGCCTTGGTCCAGTCCAAAGTATATAAACTATTGTTTCTTCAGCTCACATTGGTATAGTCCCCATTCTTACAACAAAAGCTAGATTGAAGTGATTTGTTTTATATTAAAGAAATTACCAAGTTTTAAGAAAGTGTTTACTTACCCCAGTAGCATTTAAAACTTGTTGCACACACACAAAAATATGTATGTGGTTTAACATCACAAACCCCCTCTCAGAAAGGGCTAGGATGGTGCTTCCTCATGTATGACTCATAAGACCCTAAATAGTTAAGGCTCTTCTCTTTATATAGCTTCTCTTCTTTAAAATTTACCTCATCTCCCCTTGTACATCTCATTCCTATACTTTTGTCATATGTACTTTCAGTTTTCTCCTATCATATACATATACATACATATACCGAAGGCTCTTTTCCCCTTACAAGGGAGGCAGCAAAAAGCAAAGGCATAGAAACCACTACCACCCATTTCATCCCCACATACTCCACTCCCCTCTACCCTCTTCCCTTCCTCTTATCTTGGCACCTCTTGGGTGACAGGTTATCCCTGCATCTTGTCCACTGCCTTGGGTCAGAAGCAGTGCTGCAAGACAGCACATCCACAGCAAGGGCGCTTCATTGAATCAGTGACCCCCCTCTCCATCCCCTCATGCAGAAAAGGAGAAGATGGGGAAAAATCCCTTCGGGCTGCATCAAAATATTTCTCATACATACTCCCTCCTACCATAGACCCTCTCAAATTCTGCCACTAGCTGCCTCAGTCCCTACTCTGACCCAGGCTGCAAGGGTAATGTCATCTGCAAACAACAATAGACTCCCCTCCCACTTCAATTTTCTCTATCTCCAAGCTCCTGCTCATCACCTGTACCACCCCCATATGTGTACATGTTGAACAACCGTAGTGATATTGCACAACCCTGGTGCAGCCACACATTCACCTCAAAACACTTTGTTCCTTAGTTAAGCACAACCTCTTTTGACTACCATCATTAGTCTTCCCCCTATTCCATAGGTTTACATTATGTCTCCTACACAAAAGATAGTCTTATCATACCAAAATATATTCTTATATCTTCCTAACTACAACAATATTATGCATACACCTTACTTTTCTAAATCTACAGTTCTTCCACAATTACTTCTCTTGTTCCCCTCCTAATCCTCTCAACGCCCTTCCATATGCCTTTCCAATTACACTTAAAAAGCTGATCCCTCTAAAGATACTATATTCATATTTGTCACCTTTTCTTCAGTAGAGTGGAAGTGTACATGCATATTCCCCTCCTTTAGGCATGCATTAAACAAGCTCATTATCCCTCACCACCTCCCACATTTCTTTCAACTGCTTTTGTTGTATTTATCTTAATCCTCACTTAAGATGTTTACCCTCAGCATCACTGGCTGAGCTGGTTAGGGCATTGTTACTTGTAGCGAAGGTCGAGATGATTCGAACCCTGCAAGTTGAATTAAGGGCATGGTTCATTATATTCCACGCTGCACAATCCACTGTGAAGGGCACTATCGTAGTCTCCTGATAGGGGGGACTTTGTGACATTAAACCAAATCATCGTCGTCATTTCTCGACCTCGCTCCCTTTTCCTCTTCCCTCAATTTTCTTTCTAAAGATTGATCAATCCCCATCTCTCCCCTGAAAACATGAACTTCCAGAACTCTTTCAATTTTTGTACACAGTCTATGCCCTGTCAACCATCCTTTCTCATATATGCTTCTCTTTTATTTATGTATTTATTTGTCATGACATTGATGTGACAGGGATCCAGTGACGAAGCCCACAATGGTTTGTGCTCTAAAAAAGTCATTGCGGCTTGTTGAGTCTCGAGATAAATCCACACTATCTTGTTTCCTGTCCAATTGTTTACAAAGGAAACTGATCAGTTTTGTTTTCTTCTGATTTAACGAATAGAAGTCAAATGTCGACCACCAAGGAAAGGAAATTGGAGTTTGTAATTTATCATAGTCTTGAATCGTGTGGGGCTTGTGACTGACAACTATAATCCTCCCCAATTAGAGGTCATACGTGATATATATATATATATATATATATATATATATATATATATATATATATATATAATTTTTTTCTTTCTTTTTTTTAATGGGCGGGGACCGACCTCAGATCGTTGAATTAACAGGCAACCGCGATCAGTGATCGATAGTGATTGTTTTCACTAATAAGTATACAAACTTTATAATATTTTTTGTGCATGGTACGGATTTTCTAATATACTATATATGATATAAGTGCACAATTAAATATAAGATAAATTGTAGAATCCACTGCACTGATCTCTTGGGTTTCGGGATGTTCCGCCGTCACAGGTCACGGTATTTTTATTATTATTATTATTATTATTCGGACCTTTGTTGATCAGTGTGAGTGGTCCAAAATAGATACTATTTTATGCATAAACATATAAAGCACCACAGATGCGAGCATATCAACATAACTTTCTGCTGAGTTTCCAGACAAATCTGCACCTACTATTTTTAAAATAGTAGGTGCATATTTTTCTGGAAACTCAGCAGAAACTCAGCAGAGTGGTCCAAAATATATACTATTTTATGCATAAACATACAAAGCACCACAGATGCGAGCATATCAACACTTTCTGCTGAGTTTCCAGACAAATCTGCACCTACTATTGTTACAATAGTAGGTGCAGATTTGTCTGGAAACTCAGCAGAAAGTGTTGATATGCTCGCATCTGTGGTGCTTTGTATGTTTATGCATAAAATAGTATATATTTTGGACCACTCTATGTATAAATTCGTTAAAAGTAATTATTTTTAATAACCCTGTCCTTGCAGTGTCATTATATAATCAGGTAATGAATTGCCAAAATTAATAATATATGCTTAGAAATGACGTCACGTCGAAAAGTGGGTTTGTTGATAGATCAATATTGGCTGTTTTTTACAATTGTAAAAAGCAGCCAATATTGATCTATCAACAAACTCACTTTTCGACGTGACGTCATTTCTAAGCATATATTATTAATTTTGGCAATTCATTACCTGATTATATAATGATACTGCAAGGACAGGGTTATTAAAAATAATTACTTTTAACGAATTTATACATACAAATTCTAATCACGAAAACGAATACGAGATGATATGAAAATAAAAACACCACATGCGAGCATAACAACAACCTTCGGCCCTTATCTCGTTATTATCTTCCATTATCCTACCGTCCGCCTGCCTTGTCATGATAGAATAAACTATGGGGTGTCCATCTCAGATCAAATGTCATAATATATCATAATTTAATTTCCCATTATGATCCAAGACTACATTATTGCGTTAGCTTATCTATGATGATTTTTTTGTTAGGTATACAGCGCTCACGTACCCAGAATATACGCCTATTCCTGTGCTAAAGTAAACAAACTGGCAGTATTGGGATACGCGGCCTCAGACTGAAATATCTGCGCCTACAGATAAGTAAAGGACCTTGTCGTGTGGCTAATATTCATTATGAATATATGTGTGTGTGTATATATATATATATATATATATATATATATATATATATATATATGTATTTATATATATATATATATATATATATATATATATATATATGTATGTATATATATGTATATTGTGTGTGTGTGTTCCTTTTCCTTTCTCCCTCCTCCATTCCCTTTGCTCCCTCTTCATCTTTTCTCTCCTTACTCCCTCCCCCTCATTCCATCCCTCCTCCCTTCCTAACCCCCTCGCTCTTCCTCCCCATCTAACCCTCCCTTCCTCTCCCCACTCTCCGCGTCCCCCCTCCATCACTCTGTAGTTGTATTTGGTTCGGAACAACGGCAGGACAAATGAAAATCAACACAAACTATCTAATATCTTTCTTTTGGTAAATAGCCACAAGGTGCGACACTAGAAGAGTCACATGAGAAATATAGGTGAAGCTCGGACTAAGGCCACTGCTTAGTGGAGCTTATGGTTGTAGCTGGACGTGGAGCCTAACGTCAGCGAGGCGGTAGCAGATGATGACGGCGAGGCTCGATGGGACGGCTAGAAGACTGGACGAAGAGATGTGTGCGCTGGTAGTCAGTTCTGGATTCTGGATTCCTAGGAAAGACCACCTCGCTTGCGCGGGATCGTTTTTTGTGGGAGGGGAAGAATGTCTGTAAGAAAATGAAAAGACAGTAGCGTATAAAAGAGGGCTATTGCCACCGGGCGATTTGCGAGCGATTAGGGGCTTGGTGGTCGTGACTCGGGAGTACTGGGCTGGGAGCTTGGACGGCGGCGTCAGTTCTGGATTCTGGATTCCAAGGAAAGACCACCTCGCTTGCGCGGGATCGGGTTTTGTGGGAGGGGAAGAATGTCTGTAGGAAAATGAAAAGATAGTAGCGTATAAAAGAGGGCTATTCTGTTCTGGTCATCTCGGCGAAACGCCGACCTTTTAAAGGAGGCTGGCGGGAACGTGAGGAGCTTTGCAAGTTCCTGATTGGCTGACCGCTGGCTGGTCGGGACGTCCTTGCGACTTACGCTTGCCAACTATGTGTGTGACGGGTCGTGGGATGCGTCACGTCACTACATCACTCCCCACGCTCTTCGAAAGCGGGCGTCGAGGAGGATAGGGAGCGACGCGCGCGACGTACTTGAACCGGTCTGGCCTTCGGATCAATCGCCCCGAACGAGTGGTCATGCCGTCAGGGGGCATGTCTGGCGAGGGGGGCTCGAGTGCAGGGTGGTGTTGTCGAGGTCGGAGGCCTGGTGATGGGAGGTCGGTTGAGTATGGAGCTGTGGAGACATAAGGTTGGGTGAGAATTGTTGCATTGCATGGTAGAGCGGGGGCGTGGGGTGGGGAGGATCTTGAGGGGTGCCGGGAACAGTTGTAGAAGGGTGTGGTTGTGGGATAGGAGAAGGATAAGGGTTCGCCGTCGCGTACGCGTGATCTGTGTGAGTTTGGGGGGGCTGCTGCAGGTGCTGTGGTGGTGGGGATTTAGGGGCAGGAGGGGAGTATTGGTTTGGAGGGGAGAGTTTTTCGGGGGGTGGGGAATGACTTGGTTCGGTGGTGAGGATGGGGTTAGGACCATGTTGTAAGATGTATTGTAGTGGCCCTGGAGGTTTGGTAGGGGGAGTGGTGGGGAGGTGGGCCGGCTTGAGCCTGTCAATGGAGACACGATCCGGTTTGGCATCTCGGTTGATCACGAAGTGTTTTGTTGATCTGGTGAGGACTCGGAAGGGGCCATCGTATGGGCGTTGAAGAGGAGTTCGTTTAGAGTCTCGCCTGAGGAAGACGTAGTCACTTGTAGACAGGGCTGGGGGAAGGTGCTCCGGTTGAGGTTGTGGTGGGCGAGGGGGGGTTGGACGGGTGTTGGCGAATGTCTCCTTGATAAGTTGGAGGAGGGCGTGACGGTCAGGATCGCCGACGGCAGGCGTGGCAATTTCCCCAGGGAGGCGAAGGTTCTCAGCGTAAAGTAGCTGAGATGGGGAAATGTCGTTGTCGACCTTTGGTGTGACGCGGATCGTGAGAAGCATCAGGGGAAGGGCGCTCACGTACCCAGAATATACGCCTATTCCTGTGCTAAAGTAAACAAACCGGTAGTATTGGGATACGCGGCCTCAGACTGAAATATCTGCGCCTACAGATAAGTAAAGGACCTTGTCGTGTGGCTAATATTCATTATGAATATATGTGTGCGTGTATATACGATTATAATAGAACCTGTGTTAGGACTGGAAATGGAGAGCGCGAGTGGTTTGAGGCAAAGGTCTGGCTGCGTCAGGGATGTCATTTCGCCATGGCTGTTCAATGTGTACTTGGATGGGAGGTTAATGCAAGGGTAATGGAGATAGGGAAGAGAAGTGGGAGGAGAGTCAGTTATTGTTTGCGGACGACACTGCGCTTGTGGCAGGATTAGAGGATGGATTAAGGCAGTTAATGGAGTTTGGAAGGTATGCGATAGGAGAAAATTGAGGGTAAATGTGGGTAAAAGTGAGGCGATAGGGTGTACATAGGGAAAGGATGGCAGTGCGTTGGGAGTAAGTCTTAATGGAAAGAGATTGGAGGAAGTGGACAGTTTTAATTATTTGGGATCGTATGTGGCAGTAAGTGGAGGATTGGGGGTGGGGGCGAAGTGTAGATTGATAGAAGCAAGTAAATGTCTTGGAGGATTAAAAAGTGTTATGAGAAATAGGTATGTGGGAATGGATGCAAAGAGAAGATTACAGAATATGAAGGGGTGATTGTACCTATGTCATTATATGGGGCGGAGACTTGGAATTTAAGAGAGGCAGAAAAGGAGAAGTTTAAATGTGTTTGAGATGGAGTGTCTGAAAAGTATGATAGGGGTTAGAAAGTTTATTATAGTGAAAAATGAGGTGAGGAGGAGAGTGGGTGTGGAAAGGGAGCTGGCATGATACGGCTGATGAAAGATTATTGGGATGGTTTGGACACATGGAAAGAATGAATAAAAAAAACATTAGCAAATGAGGTGTAGAAAACATAGGTGTATGTAGTGAACTTGAGGGAACGACCAATAATGTGATGGGTGGATGGATGGATGAGGTGAAAAAGGTTATGAGCAAGATAGAAATGTCTGTTGAGCAAGGAGGGGAGAAGGCAGAGTATAGGGATGAATGGGGTACGGTTGTATATGGATTATGTTATGACGGAGCCCAAAGGGATTTCTCTCCGTCTTCTCTATTTTCCGCATTAGTGGTCGGGGAGGGTGGGGTCGCCGTGTAAATGAAGTGGCCCTGCTGTAGATGTGCTCTGTCTTGCTGCATTGCTTCTGACCCAGGCAGTGGGTAGGAGGCAGGGATGACCCTTCATCCACGAGGAGCTAAGATGAGAGGGAAACAAAGGTGGTGGATGCAAGTGGGTGCGTGCATGTTAATTGGGATGTGTGGGAATCGGTGCGTCCAAATAAATAGGAATGGGTGGGAGTGGGTGCGTGCCCTTGATTTATATACCTCCCTTACAAGTGAGAAAAAGTCCTTGGTGTGTGTGTGTGTGTGTTAGGCTGGTGGTCTATGTCCCACGTTGGGCTGTCAAATGTTAGGCTGGTAGTCTGCCCCACGATGGGCAGCCAGTTAGGCTGGTTGAAGGTAAACTCTGGTGGATAGAGTTGGTTTTATCTAACAATGAAATGTTGGGCGCCGGGAGGGGGGAGAGAAGGAACGAGACTACGAGGGAGGTGATAACTGTGTTTCAAGTCGTATCTCCGGCGGTCTACTTGCTAGGGAGCAAAGGGGGGGGGGGAGAGGCGACAAACCAAGAAGCAGCGAGCTAGGCTCACGTATGCTGCTCCGAGGCTACATGAATCTTCGGGCATTGGTCCGTCCTTTATATACACGGGCAGGTCATGACCCGTGCTCCAAATTGCCGTGAGATCAAGTGTGAGGCGAAGGAAGTCGGAGGCAAAACGTTCTGACACCGGTGACTCATGAAGACAGAGGGTATACGTTCCTCAATAAATACAGTGTCCTGGCACGTGGTTGGCCGAGGTGCAGGCCAGCCATGGCTGGCCGACGCTGGCATTGCACGTGTGCTTCCTGAAGGAGGCTTTGTGTGATGATCACACGGCAGACCCTAGCGCTGATTAGTCATCCTGGAGCCACACGAGGGATTCCCTTGGGAGGTCTCGGAGGTCAAATGTCGTGGGCAGAGAAGAGGTGAGGACGGGTGTGACGAGGTGAGGACTACTAACGCGCCCCCCACGGAAGTCGAGGCTGGAAGTGAAGTCGTGTGGAGCCTCGGCAAGAAATCGTCAAGGAAGTTGAAAAAGAAAACAAACTCTGTATTAGCACACTTCTGGTGTCCCGTTTTCGATGAATCCGCCCTTGGCATCGATGACGTCCTCAACACGCCATCGAAACCTGGTACAGGCCTTCTTCACGACTTCCTTGGAGAGACTGGCGAAGACGACCTTGATCCTACTGATCCGATCATTCTTACTCTTGCATGGGGTGCGGTTATTATCTCGTTCAACTGCGACCCATACAAAATAGTCCATAGGATTGAGGTCAGGTGAGTTAGGGGGTCCCACTTCAGGGGCAACGAAGTCAAAGAAATTGTCGGAGAGCCATTTCTGATATTTTCTAGAGGTGTGGCAGGGTGCCGAGTCCTGTTGCCACACGTAGGGTCTACCAGCAGCTACTTCCTTAATCCACGGCTTCACACGGGTCTGTAGGACGTCGATGTACACTTCGGTGCTCACCCTTAGCCCCTGGGGAATGAAGAACGGGGGCATGACTTGGCCCTCGCTGCAGACTACCCCCAGAGACCATGATAACTGCAGGAAACTTGGTTTTCATGACTCTTGGCACATCCTTGGGACAGACAGCCAACTACCTGTTGTTCTGAAAAAGAACCAGAGCATGTCGTTCTCCAGAGGGTGCTTCAGTTTGTTGAGCATCTTCTTGTTCTTCTTGGAGCGATTCTCCTGCATCTTTGCTAAGAGGATTTGATCCTTACGCGTCTTGTATGACTTGTATCTAATATCTTCATGCAAATACTTCCTAACGGTGCCCTCAGACACTTGCAGCTCTCTGGCAATAGACCTCATGGACCGGCTGGGGTCTTCATCAACCATGGCTTGCAATTGAGTGACAAATTCGGCGTCCCTGATAGTGTCCGATCGTCGAGAATGATGTTTCCTCTCGGCAACATCTTCATAATCGTAGTCAGAAGAAATCAACTCCTTCCTGACGAACTGTTCATTCAATTTGAGCAGTTCTGAGAGCTTGCTGCTGCTGTGTCCGGCAGAGATTAACATAAGTAGCGCATGCCTTTTCCATAGACGAGGAAATGTTAAGCTCTCTCCATGGACGCAATGGCTGGGACAAAATCTCGACGTATACTGATTGGTTGCTTTTGTTTTGAGTGGTGTGGTTACCCGCGTCTTTCCACACAGTGTCCCTCAAACAATGAAACAATTACCGTACGCACCCTATATATAATCGGCTAAGTCACTAACACTTGTCACGTGCTAGCCCAGGTTCGAGTCCTTGGCCGTGCCACGTTTCAATTTCTGCATGTTGGCCTCCTCGAGTCTCGCGATGTTAATGGCCTTAGAATTAAAGTGTATTGTGGTTGATAAAAATGTTTATCTGTTCACTGGGACCCATTCAGTGTTGTACAAATATATATATATATATATATATATATATATATATATATATATATATATATATATATATGTGTGTGTGTGTGTGTGTGTGTGTGTGTGTGTGTGATAGTAATAGTATGGTGATAATGATGATAATAATAATGAATAAACTAATAGTAATAATAATAATAACAATAAGAAATAACAATAATACATAAATATATAAAATAGGATAGTGTTGAGCTTATTTTCCTAACTTATTTATAGTAGAGGCAGGTCACGCATATGAATGATACAGATCCCTTCACCAGGAAACTATTCTGTTGTTTGAAATCACCTTTAGCTTTCGTGATCATTAAGTACAAGATCCATTTGTCGACTTTGTGTACGTCAGGTCGTTTCTCTGTCGTATGACAAACAGACTAAGCTCGCTGTTGTTCTTCCGCGTTTATAGTGATGGCAGACACAAAAGAGGAATATTATCGACGACAATCATGATACTAACGCTTAGCGCTTTATAAATAGATATTCATATCTCCCAACATTCCCCCTTATCTGGTAATGATAATCGCTACACCGCGACAGTTTTCTTCAAAAGTGACGACCGTTACATTTTCTATCACTCTCAGTCTCTTCAGGCGAGGCTACCCTTACTCTGCAGACCACGCTGGAAATTTGATCTCAATCTTATTCTTAAGCTTCATGCAAGTCTTCTGTCTTTCTTATTTCCACTTGTAATGTGTCTTAAGATATTCATACTTCTCCATTCTCACCACGCCATCTTGACGTTGTCCAGCATTTTCAAAAACTCCTACTGCTTCTCTTGTAGCATAATTCATCATTTGGTGTAACTTTGTGTATTTACAAATAATTATTGTGCTCTTTTCTCTGGTCCGTATGGGTATCCCATACACGTACACAGAACACAGAAAACAAAATAGATATATTAATAAGATTCTTCATGAGGCAGAACAGGCAGGCCCCCGACAAGGGGTGGGGCGGGGTGGGGGGCAATGTCCCGGGTCGGCACGTTTTTTTTTTTTTTTTTGGGGGGGGGGAGGGGCACTTTTGGTGAAGAGAAGGTAAAGCAAATTCCCCCTGATGCAGTGGCGATACTAGGGGGGGGGGGCTGGTTTTTCAGCTGCCCCCCAGTTTTTTTGCATATCCTATTTTTGAAAAAATAAACATATATATATGTACAACACTGAATGGGTCCCAGTGATCAGAGATGTATTTTAACAACCACAATGCACTTTACTTCTAAGCCATCAACATCGGGAGATCCAATGGAGGCCACAACCAGAAATTGAAATGTGGTACTGCCGAGTCATGTGATAGCTGAGTTCGAGTCCTCGGCAGTATCACATTTCAATTTCTGGTTGTGGCCTCCATTGGGTCTCCCGATGTTGATGGCTTAGAATTAAAGTGCATTGTGGTTGTTAAAAATTTATATATATATATATATATATATATATATATATATATACATATATATATATACATATATATATATATATATATATATATATATATATATATATACATACATACATATACCAAGGCTTTTTCCCCCTTCCAAGGGAGGTAGCCAAAAAGGGAAAGGCATAAAAACACTCCCACCCATTTCATCCCTAAATACACTCCACACCCCTCCCACCCTCCCTCTCATCTGAGCACCTCCTGGATGACGGGTCATCCCTGCACCCTGCCCACCGCCATATATATACCTTGGTAAATACTGCGGTACCGACCCCGTAACGGCGTCACACGCAGTGGCGATTCGGGGGGGGGGGAGGGGGGCTGGGAGGGCCATGCCCCCCCCGCCCCAGTTTTTCAGCTGGCCCTCCCACTTTCATAGTCCTAGAATCGCCACTGCCCTAATGTACTTTTGATGCATGATTTATTTATCATGAGTTGTGTGTATGAATGATGTATGTATAAACGCTGTTTTGTGGATGAATGTTACATGTGAATCGTGCAAGTGACCATCAGATGTGGAGGTGGTGGTAGTGGTGGTGTGTGTGTGTGGGGGGGGGGGGCGGCACTTACCCATGTCGGGGCCCTAGGAACAGGCATAGCATATTAGAGAAATGGCAGTCTCCAGGTGTGAGACATGTATCCCCCTATTATGTAATATATATATATGTATATATACGCCAAAAGATAACAAGAAAGAGTATGACTACGTAAAACATACAAACAATTTCAACACATTTATATGCTTGATAGACATTGTTCTGGATTCAGAAAGACGATATCGTGCAGCTGGTTGGATAAACAGTCTGAAATGCACCATTAAAAAGAAAGAAAAAAATATATATACATACATACATATATATATATATATATATATATATATATATATATATATATACAGTATATATATGTATATATATATATATATATATATATATATATATATATATATATATATATATATATGTTTTGTGTGTGTGTGTGTTTCCAAGTTTATTTTTTCTTTTTATTTCGTTCAACGTGCGCATTTCGTCATTGCCATTTCCTATCATCGTTCTTGTGTGCGTTTCATGTAACCTGTGTGTGAGATTTTCCATGATAGAAACGCTGGTAAACTACTGTTCAGTCATGCATTCTTCTACTTAATGGAAAGAAATTGACAAGAAAAAAGTAGACTATCTAAGATAAATAGAAAACAAGAACATGAAATTGGGATGGCTATAATTTTACATGGAAAGGCTGTAGATTTGGTAGTATGTCATTAGGAGTAAGGAGGGAAGTTTATGGCAAATAAAAAAGGCTGGAATTGGGATAAACTTTGTTTCTCAAAAGGATGTTTGGTTGAGAGTTATTTCATGTCAGAGAGAGAGAGAGAGAGAGAAAGAGGGGTGGGTGGGTAACATATGGACATCGTTGTCCATAGATACGGAAGACACAAAGAAAGGAAGAACAGGACTTTGGAGGCTTTTGTGGAGTTATTCTGCTGACCTTGTCGTTACTTGCCGTCTGAGTAGAACCGACTTGGCCTGCTAACTCAGCGGTCTAGAGTTCAGTCCCTGCTTAGAGATGAAAAACCATCATATCACTGTAAGCCGATACCCTGTTCTCATGGGCAAGGAGTTGTGTGGGTGTAAGGACAGTAAAACCCATAGATCAAGCTAGGTATAACTCTGAGTTCTCATCTGGGGAGTAATAGTTGGCAATCACGAGAACAGCACGTGGTCCAGGTGAATCACGGATCGTCAATTTAGGCGAAAGGTTTCAAACGTGAGTTTATTGTTAAATGTCGACAAAGCAATATTCTCCAATTCATTTATGATTTTCCAAACCTTGACGAAATTGTGTTTTTCTGTAGAGTTTTCGTCGCAGATAATCATTTTTCGATATTGAGAAATTGATTTAGCTATGTTTAGAGCGGGAGTGGAGGAAATCGTGTTTGTATTGATATATCGTGACGTCATGTTGGAACCAACGTAGACGACAAAATATGTCCTTGACGGCTGCTGAATGTACAATCTTCCAGGAACTTAGCTGACACAATATTCAATGAAGAGAACGTCTTGTTGTTATCTTTAGTGCACATAATCTTTATTTGCTTTTATTTATTTTAGAGGGTACTCTGACATGGGAAGATCAGCGTAATTTAGGTGTAGGGGGTTGGTATGGCTCGTCATGCTCAAGATTTACTGTACTTTTTTTTCAAAGGGATCTTTATGACAAACAGTCGGAAACAAATGATAACCCAAAGCGCGCTTTCTCTATCGTCTTATGTAGTGTTAAAACGATAGTGATTCCTCTTCAACCTAACGTAAAACATAACGTTTAGAGCTAATTTGTTGTCGTATTTCTCGGAGATTGTGGGTGGAATGACGACAAAATTGGCGGGATCACGACGTGTTTAGTATTTTTAAAAATTAAATAACGCTTTTTTCCCACAACTTTTTAAAAAATATTTATAATAAATGGGTTCTAAAGGGAAAAATATTATTACTGTTAACAAATAAACGGAGAGTGACGTGTATTTAATTTATAAATTTTGTATCGTTGTTATTCGTTTTCGACCATTTGCTCATGCAAATAGGAAACATATTTCTTGAAAATGTAAAAAATTAAATTGATTACCGTTCGAAATCTTATAAAGACCAGAAATCACCCACACATCTAGTGGTGAAATGAGATATAAGACATATATGTGTAGAAGTAATATTTTGTCAACATAAAGGGAGTGAAAAAAAGGCGCGCCATGACATTATGTTCGAACGATAATGACACTGACGCTGTCCAAAATGAAATCACTATAACAAGTCGACGCTTAATATACAGGGCTATATTTCATCATCGTTATGTGCATATCCATTTTCTTTGTTTTTCTTTTCTTTTCTTTATTTCTTTTGTTTTAATCAATTAATTAATGTATTTACTGTCAATTATCGTCTGCTAACCCAATCAGCAGTTTTGACCGTAGAAAAAAATCATACAATTTTGTTAGAGTTAGACCAAAATATCAAATGTGTCACTGCAGCGTTAAAGTTTATTAGAAAATAGCATTTATTCATAGTTAATCTCAAACTCAGCCAGAGGGTAGAGACAATTTGTACTTTATCGAGATGAAAATTATAGAGGCATTAGTTTTTCAGGAAATTAAGTTGTCTTTTTGTTATGCAATAAAAACGTAGAAAAATGGTTGTCTCTTACAAACTTGATACATGGAGAGTTATCAAAGACGATTCACACTGGTGGACTAAATTTATAGTAAGACTATGATGAATAATAAAAACAACTTAGTTTATTGTAACCTGATCTCATGCAAGATCTCATTTTGTTATCTCTTGGTTGTGTAGTATAATGTAGAGTGTAGATTGGTGCTGTACATTATACAACCACTACAACAAAAAACAAGAACGATTTCTATTTTCCAAGAAGTTCCTTTTCCAAATTCGGAGCCGCTGTAGTAACCTAACTTAACCTAATGTAACCCAACCTAACCTACAGTAAGATAACCTAACCTAACCTAATGTAAACATAACCAATCAAATCTAATTAAATTTACCTAATGTACCCTAACCTAACCTTATCCAACTTAACTTAATATATCCTAACCCTACCCAACCTAACCAAACCTAAACTTGACCTAACCCAGTTCAGTTCAACCTAATCCAGCCCAACCTACCTGACCTAACCTGACATAGCCTTACCTTCTTTAACATACTCTAATAAAATAATCATGACACATAGAATATACAAATGACCTCATGCCAAAAAAAAAAATATATCATGGCATCACCCGATATTCCGAATCGGGAAAAGAATAAACACACTGGTTGAGAATTCCATATTTGCAAAGTGTCTTGTGCAATCTGTCTTGGCCGGTGGCCAGCCAGCTCTATGGCTTCGACAAGTTTAATCTCGTTTCCAAGCCTGACGCGTGGAAATGACTCTGGTCTCCTCTTTGTGTGGTGCAGACCTATAACAAGATAGTGGTTCCGTCATTGGAAAACATGGGGTCAGGCAGTACGGGCATGTACTGCATATGCCAAGAAAGCGTTCCTGAATCGTGGTACAATACTATAGTAATTTTGCTTCATAAAAAGGAAACCAGAAAGACTTTAGTAATTATCTTGCTATCAAATGTATTTGAAATATTCTCTAAGATCATTACATATAAACTAAATCAAGTTTTAGATAGAAACCAACCGAGAGAACGAGCAGGCTTTAGGAGCGGACATTCGACTCTAGACCATTTGCAGGCGATTAACCAACTAATCGAGAAAACGACAGAATACAATATACCTCTATGTTTAGCTTTTATAGATTATGAGAAGGCCTTTGACTCGGTTGAACAAACAGCAATATTAAACTCGCTACGCAAGCAGGGTACGAACATATCGTGTTTTAGAAGATTCATGCGAAAGGTACCGTTATAATTCGACTACATAAATATACAGAAAAGATCAAGATCGAGAAAGGAGTACGGCAAGGCGACACAATTTCATCCATATTATTTACAGCTTGTTTGGAGGGGATTTTTAGAAGGTTGAGGTAGGAAGAGAAGGATTTGAAGATTAATGGCGCATATTTGAACCACCTAAGATTTTCGGATGACATTATTTTTATTTCAGAAATAGCAGAAGACTTAGAAGATATGCTGAGTAATCTGAACAAGGAAAGTCTCAAAGTAGGTTTAAAAATTAATAAGAGTAAAACCAAAGTAATGTTCAACACGAAATTTCAAAGTAAAGAGATTATAATCGATGGTGAGAGTCTTGAAGAAGCTGAAGAGTATAATTATTTAGACCAGATGGTGAAAGTGACCAAAGATCATGATAATGAAATAAGAAGATGTATTACAATTGGTTGGAATGTGTTTGGTAAGTATAATAAAATCCTGAGAGGCTCTCTATCTTTATGTTTGAAACGTAAAGTTTACCATCAATGCTTTCTGCCAGCAATAATCTATGAGTGTGAGACTTGGAAACTGACGAAGGCGATGGAAACAAAGCTAAGGACTGCACAGAGGAGAATGGAGAGATCAATGATGGGAATTACGCTGAGAGACCGAAAGAGAGCAAGTTGGGTGACAGAGCAGACTAAAGTGAAATATATTGTTGAGACTGTAAAAGAGGAAGTGGAATTGGGCAGGTAAGTTAGTGTGAACGACTGATGAGCGATGGAAAGTGTGTTACTGAGTGGACACCGCTAGGTGGGAAGCGTGGAAGAGGGAGACCAGACAGAAGGTGGAGAGATGAAATTGAGGAAATTGCAAGAGTGACGTGGCAGAGGGTGGCGCGGTCGTGTGAATCATGGAATGCTATGAAGGAAGCCTTTGTTCAGTAGTAGACTCAGGATGGCTGATTTGATTGATTGATGTATGTGTGTGTATATATATTGCAGTTTTTAGTGTTAGTACTATTTTGTCTTAGTATTAACATTATTATAATTATTTTTTCCTTATAACTATTATTATTATTATCATTATTATTATTATTATTATTATTATTATTATTATTATTATTATTATTATTATTATTATTATTATTATTATCATCATCATCATTATTGCTATTATCATCATTATTATAGCCATAATGATCATTATTCCTTATTTCAGAATACTTTTTTCATACACTACCCCTTCCACTTTCAACTTGGTGCTTCAGCTTGCAATTTACAGCTTTGTAGAATATGTAGAATAACTCAGCTTCATCTTTAGAGTTGCCAAGTACACCATTTTGCAAAGTTCTTTTTTTCCTCTCTTTTGGTTTTTTGTGCATTCATTTTTAGTTCTTTTATATTCGTCTTTTGGCTTTTTTGTTCTTTCTTTTATTGTTATTATCATTATCTTTTGTCATTTTCTCACACTCCCACGTAGCACATTTTTTTTACTTTTGTTTTTGTAAATTTTCAGGAAGATTTTCGGTTTCTTCTTCATTTTCTGTTATTCTTTCATTCATCTCTTCAAAATACTTTCTCAGCCTTGTCGAGTTACCGTCTGTAAACTTGTATCTTCCTTGTTTGTGCGTTTCTTCTCTTATTTTCTGTTTCTTCATCTTCCAGAACTAATTCAAATACCACAACATTACCTTTACCTGTCGGACACTCGTGCATCAAGGATTCAGCCACCTAAGGGTCTTCTGTTAAGGTCAAATAGTGTCCTGCTTGTGTGTCTTCACCTTTATATCTTACTGGTTCTTTCATACATTGAATGTTTATTATATTCGTTGTATTCAATAACGAATTGTCCCTGCATTCGTCATTTTTAACTCTTTCTCTTCCCTCCCATTGCACATCTCCACAGTTAAAGTCACCTGTGAGAACCATATCATCACTATTTCAATATTGTTCAGTTTATTTATCAGTAATTTTTCCACTGTGCTTCATCCCATAGCCATGCTTTTGGTGAGATATTTGTCACATTTTTTTTTTTTGGTTCAAATCCTCCACCTCCTTTATGATGCTTATATTATTTACCATTGTCATTCCTTCTCCCATTATCGCTTCTTTCACCATATGATATATATATATATATATATATATATATATATATATATATATATATTTATATTCATATTTATATTCATATTTATTTTTATATTATATTTATTGTCATATTTATATGTGTTTATATTTATATTTATATTTACATTTACTGTGTTTGTGTGTGTGTGTGTGTGTGTGTGTGTGTGTGTGTGTACGTACGCGCGATTTTGTATCTGTTTTCTGTTTTGTGTGGGTGTATTTGTGTACGTGCTCAAGTGAGCTTGACATTGGGCACCAAGGTTGAGTCGGCATTTCTTGGGTTTCTTGTGCACAGAGGCTTTCTGGTGCTGGTAACTTTGACATTGTAAGAATATACTCGTATAGCTTGAGAGTGCCGACGACAGCAATCTCTCCGGTACATAGCAACAAAGCAAATGTGCATTCGATATTCGATAAAGAAAATATCAAAATATGATTTAGGAAGAGTCATTGAGAAAGATTCTCTTTGAGTTTATTTGCCGTTATGAATGTATCCTTCAACTAGTTCACTTCGAGGTCAGAAGAATTAATAGAATATGGCTGACTATCTTTTATATTTTTATTTTCTATGTTGAATGAGGTGGCCTAATTATGTTATTAATGTGTGCA
>NC_134780.1:75287368-75362368 GCF_046742065.1 Oratosquilla oratoria
TTAACAAATCGTAGCCTATTCTGATCGAATAAGCTCAAACCGGAACCATCAATTGGCATCAGCGTGTCGGACGTCAAAGAGGATTGTCTCCCCATCATCTGTGTCCACTCCCACCCAGAAGTGCAGCCTCAGGGGGTTGGTATTCGGTCTTTGTCATGAGACCAAACACTTTCTATACATGTATAAAATGTCACCATTTTAACTATTTAAACATAAATCTGACAATGAGTGATATTTCTTTTCTCCCTTTTTGCCTGTGATATAGGAACATCCGGTTCATAATTACAGAACTCATATAACTCATACGATCCATGGGAAGGATCGTTGTCAGCTGTCATGGGGGCACGGCTTCCGTTCAGAGATATTCGAGGCAATGATAGGTTGATTGGGATAGGGAACTCACTCTTGACTGGAAATCGCCAATCTCAGCTCTTGGGGGAAATGTATCTGTGTGTTGATTTGCAAACTGCGCAGTACACAAATATATATATAGGGATAGAAAGGATTTCTGATGGGGACACGAAAAAACGGTCAGGTTCCTCAATAAAATCGATATTTACCTAACAACAACAACAACAAGAATAACAATAGCAATAACAATAACATTATAACAATAACATCTACGATACGCAGGTACTTCGGCAGTGTGCGGATAGCGTCCACACTCCGAGAAAGAATGTCGCTCTCTGGGCGCACCATCCGAGTGGGGGCCGAACAGTGGTTACCTTACGTCAACCTCAGCCTCGGAGACGACGGAGTTCTGAGGGCCAACGGGATCCTCCTCGATGCCCTCAACATCATCGCCAGCAAACTCGATTTTGAGTAAGTTCAGGTATTGTGCCGAGAAGTCGCCTTCACTCGCGACCGTTTTGTCGTCGATTTTCGTCCGCCCGACTCACATTCTTGTGAGTCGACTTCATTCTTTCGAAAAGTGCGACTTAACGATTTTGAGGATCTGTATCGATGTTGACTGCTTATGTTTTATGCAGTCAGTATTCCAGGGACCAGTCACGCACCATTATTCTCCACAAAAGAGATATTCTACTATGCTTCTTCTCTACCACCTTCCTTAAATCTCTACCTCTTCAGTGACTGTCTCATTAAGACGACATCAAACCCAAAAGGTATAAGTTCTATTTACTAAGTACGGTAAACAAAATCGCTGGTGTGAAGACTGCTTTGCTGTGTAGATCTTGCTAACGGTTATCCTACTTTAAGTTCTTGCACAAGCAACAGAACGTAGCTGGAAGACTTGAAGACTATTTTATTCGTGAGGTTGTTTGATGTTAGAGGAGATTAATACGCTTATTTCACCTTTTGTAGTGTTTTATTTTTAAAGGAAAAGGTAGAGAGATGAATGTTCTAGAATACTAGTATTCTACTTGTATAGAGAGCAGGGTTGGATTTCAAATACATGTACTTGTTTTTGTAGTTTAAAAATTCAATGGTACTTGTACTTAGACTTGTACTTGTACCTGAAGAATACCGAGTACATTCCAATACAAACAAGTACATTGTATTTAATCAAAAGTTATAAACCGTATATAGATTCTAGCGAACTTTGCGATGATACTATTGGGTAAACGCATTTATCTTAGACAAATATATGGATAGTCTTTTGCATTTCCAGCATAGGGAATAATAACTATTTATGTTATTCGTAAGGTATATGTTCTTGTTTTGTAATTCTGTGATAAGAGCAATGACGTGGAAAAATAGAAGTAAAAATTCCATTTACTTTTCTATACTGAATCCCACCTTTTAACGATGTACTCATTAATGTGCATATACGAAATCTACAAACTTTCGTGCTTTACGTATGTATGCCAGGATTTTTTCTATCACATAAAGTACTTGTACCTAATTACAATGACATCCATTAGGACTTGGATTTGAGTACATAGAAAATTACTGTATTTGTACTTGAAAAATGCCCTGATACTTGGCTGACAGTCCACTTTATTGTGGACAAAATTGTGTCGGGTGGATGTCTTTGAACGAAATCCATTAACATATGTTAAGATTTTTTCTAAATAGCCATTTGAATTTTAGAATGTATAAAAATGTTATACATATTAAGTATCCTTATGCTTTTGCATTATTAGAAGAAGCACACATTCATTTCAAGATCAACGTTGGTGGCGTAATCAGTAGCGTGCCGGTTTCGCTTTCGTTTAATTGGGGGTTCGAATCCTGCACTTCTCTCCGATTCGAGCCAGTGACTGTTACCTGCCCCAGCAGCCCAAGCGCATAGAACATAGGTGACGGTTTCGGCCGCAGATACTTGCCTCTTATAAATCACACTGCATCACGTAAGAATAATCAAAATCAGAAATTCAAAATTAGAACGAAACTGTTTTTCCCTGCCTAAATATCTGCACTTTCAAGTATAGTAAAATTACATATAAAATGGAAGGATCATAAGATTTTGTATAGAGATGTGTTTAGAACGTGACCGTTTTGTCGCCGATAGATTTTGATAATTCACAACTTGAGATCACAAAGAGCTAAAGAAATTCAAAATTAGAAGGAAACTGTTTGTCCCTGCCTAAATATTTGTACTTTCAAGGATAGTAAAATTACATATAGAAGGGAAGGATCATAAGATTTTGAATAGAGATGTGTTTAGAACGTGACCGTTTGTGGTCGACATATTTTAATAATTCACAACTTGAGATCACAAACAGCTGAAGAAATGAAAAATTAGAAGGAAACTGTTTTCCCTGCCTAAATATTTGTACTTTCAATGACAGTAAAATTACAGATCAAAGGATCATAAGATTTTGTATAGAGATGTGTTTAGAACGTGACCGTTATGGTCGACATATTTTAATAATTCACAACTTGAGATCACAAACAGCTGAAGAAATTCAAAATTAGAAGGAAACTTTTTCCCTGCCTAAATATTTGTACTTTCAAGGATAGTAAAATTACATATAAAAGGAAATTAATATTTTGTACAGAGATGTGTTTAGAACGTGACCGTTGTGGTGTACATATTTTAATAATTCACAACTTGAGATCACAAACAGCTGAAGAGCAATCCTTTAACCAACATCAATAACTCGAAGTGCACACATGAGATGCCTAGCTCGACACAGATGTGACACTAAGACATCTGTGGACGCTCACGGGGTTATGATCAAGCATGTGCACTTGTGATAAGTAACAGCTTTGTAGATTAATCTACTACTGGTGCACGGGAGAAAGTATTTGTTTTTCTGTAATTAGACTTATGATGAAAATAGAATTAAAATTTTCTACGAAAGTAGGGAGATTGGCTACCACGCCTAGAAGCAGTTACACTTAATTCAGTTTGTGATTGGAGAAAGATAGCAATAGATCTGTCCAAGTGTATCTTCAGACATTCCTGCGTCCAGCTTAGGTTATACGGATATTTTTTTTCATGAAAGTGGCAGTTGCCGACAAGATTGACGAGTTAAACAACATATGAGCTGTAATAAGCGAAACGTCATACAAATAAAGGCTCCGTCCTCATATAGTGTTTATACGGATATATCATCTAATCAAAAATCTTAAAATTGATGTTCCAAAAATTCTTGAATGAAGAATGAAGGTATTGCATTTTAAGTACGATTTTAAGAATAAGAAGGGATATATGTATATACATATACATATACATATATATATATATATATATATGTATATACATATATATATATATATGTATATATATACACATATATATATGTATATATACACATATATATATATATATATATATATATATATGTATATATATATATATACTGTATATATAAACAGAGAGAGAGAGAGAGAGAGAGAGAGAGAGAGAGAAGGGTATAGATGAGGATATCTACAGTATATTGCTGTATGTATGAATACATAATATAGATACGTATATGAATATTGTTATAGATATAGATATATACAGCACATGTGTGCTATCTATTTCTATATTTATTCACTGATTCATTTGTGTGTTTTTTGTTACATGAATATACATCATACCGCATGACTGTTGCCACTTGCCCCGGCTGCCAAGACATATAGGGCAAAGGTGTCGTAAACTCTGTGTGTGTGTGTGTGTGTGTGTGTGTGTGTGTGTGTGTGTGTGTGTGTGTGTGTGTGTGTGTGTGTGTGTGTGTGTGTGTGTGTGTGTGTGTGTGTGTGTGTGTGTGCGTGCGTGGGTGTGTGAGAGAAAACAGATTGGAGTCAAAGATATTGTGGAGGCGGTAAAAGAGAGGAAGTGGAACTGAGCAGGTAAGTTAGTACGAACGACTGATAATTATCAGCGGTGGAGTAAGTGAGTTACTGAGTGGACGCCGTGAGATGGGAAGCGTGCAAGAGGGAGACCAGGCAGAATGTGGAGAGGACGAGATAAAGAATTTTGCAGGAGTGACGTGACAGTGGTTGGCGCAGTCGTGTGAGTCATGGTATGTTATGAAAGAGGCCTTTGTTCAGCAGTGGGATGGCTGCTTGAGTTATTTACACACACACACACACACACACACACACACACACACACACACACACACACACACACACACACACACACACACACACACACACACATATATATATAAATATATACATATCTATATATATACATACATATATATATATATATACATATTTATATATATATATATATATATATATATATATATATATATATATATATGTGTGTGTCCATATATACTGGGTATATACATATACCAAAGTCCAAAGGCTTTTTCCCCTTTACAAAGGGGTAGCAAAAAAAAAAAAAAAAAAAAAATCCACTCCCACTCATTCCATCCTCTACATACTCCACACCCATTCACCCCCTTCCCTCCCTCTTATCTTGACTCCTGGATAGCGGGTCATCCCTGAATCTTGCCCACTGCTCTGGGTCAGAAGCAGTGGTGCAAGACACAGCACATCCACAGCAAGGCCGCTTCATTAAATCGGCGACCCTCCTCTCCGATCCACGCAACCTCTACCTGTCATAAACTCACACTGTTCCTCACCAATTACTCCCTCTGTTCCTCTCCTAATCCTCTCAATCAAAACCCTCCCACAAGCCTTCCCAACTACGCTTAAAAAAACTGATCCCTCTGAAACTACTACATTCACACTTGTCCTGTTTTCCCTTGTAAAGTGGAACTATACAGACACTCCTCCAGTCCTCCGGTACTCTACCCTCTCTTATACAAAAATTAAATAACCTCACCAGCCAGTCCACATGACTGTACCTCCTTTTTTCTTTATACATTCTGGATGACACCTGTCCAACCCAGGTGCCTTGCCTTTTCTTACCACCTTAACAACTGTCTTCAATTCATCTTTCTTTATTTCTTCTCCATTTTCCTCACTCATCACTGTCATTTCCCACTGCAACTACCTTTTCCTCCCCATCTTCCCTCACATTTAGCAACTCCCTAAAATACTCTGCCCGTCTTCCTTTTACTGCCGTCTCTTCCATTATCATCTCTCCATCTGCACCTTTTACCTTTTCTTCTCTACTTGATTCACCTCCTCTTCCTCTCTTAATTTCTTTCCAAAACATCTTTTTATTACTTTCAAAATTTTCTGTTATACTCTTACCCCATTTCACATCTTCTCTCCTCTTTGCCTACTTTATCTTATGCTTTAATTCTCTTCTATTTTCTTGGTGCCTCTCATATGACTCCCTCATCCTATTTTGTAACCAATCTGTGAAAGCTCGTTTCTTCTCTTCTACAATCTTCTTCGCTTCCTCATCCCACCACTCACTACCCTTCCTTCTATTTCCTCCCATCCTCCTTGTTCCACACAACCATCTTTCCACACCTTGTGACTCCCTCCTTGAACCATCCCTATTCCTCCTCCATTGCTCGTTCTACTCTATCCTTCACTCCCTCCCACTCCTCTCTCAGCTTGTTCTTGTACTCCTTTTTTTAGGAATGTCTCCTGTCCATTTTTATCGCCTTTTATGACTCAAGTAGAAACACTTGGTGGCAGTATTCTTTTCCCCCACCACAGGGTTCGACGAAATAAGAAAATTAATATTCAGAAAATTGGTACAGGACAATAACAAAAGCAGGGGGGCAGTATAACGGAGCGACAGTCGCAGTATAATAAAATATCATCATTTCTGTATGAATAGAGATTCGCTCTACCACAGACAAAATGATGTGTGGCTCTGGTCTGTACGGACGCTTCATATAGACCCTAAGATATCAACTGCATGCTACTGAGCAGCTTTTAACCCCACAATAACATGCAGCCAATACCCCAGACGGGGATAATATATATATGTACTGTATATATATATATATATATATATATATATATATATATATATATATATATATATATATATATACATGTATCTAAATAGGATCACCAGTGACGGTGTAGTCAATCAAATAATTACGGCATCGTATTCACGCGAGCCTTGGTTCGAATCTGGGGACGACAGTCGGAATTATTTTATATACTGTATATACATACATATATATATATATATATATATATATATATATATACATATATATATATATATATATATTTATATATATACATACATATATATATATATATATATATATATATATGTTTATGTATATATATACATGCATATGCGAATAAATCACAAAAACACGCGATTCACCAAATATTGTAATAAAACCACTTGGAAAATAAAATGAAAGGTGACCGAACGTTTTCGCCTCTAGACAAATAGACGAAAACGTTCGGTCTCCTTTAATTTTTTTCCAAGTGGTTTTATTACATATATATTTATATGTATATATATTTATATATATATACATATATATATACATATATACATACATATGTATATATATGTATATATATATATATATATATATATATATATATATATATATCACTTTCACGCTTTCGCCATTGTAACCATATGAGAAATTCACTAGCGTACAGCGACATCAATCAGATAATTTTTATGGCCGTCGCCCATAGGACTCGAACCTACGTATGCATTCATTATTTTTTTCATTGCCAGGTACGTGCTGATAAGACCTCCTGATGGTGAGTGGGGTCGAGCTCGTGAGAACGGAAGTTTCACGGGGATGATCGGCATGTGTCAACAGGGCGTAAGTATGCCTACACATTGATGGCAAAATAACCCCTAAGTATATTGGTTTGAATTTTGGCATTCCTTGCAATATATAGCCAGCAACAAAACAAAAATTTAGATATACTCGTACTGGGTTGAATATCATCAATGACAATTTAATAACCAAGCTTATTTGATTTGGGTTTTCGTCACCTACCATTTTCATTACGTTATTCCTGCGAGGGTCCGTTTTCTCAACTACTTCGCATTAAAACAAAATATCGCAGTCGACTTGACGTCATGTGTAAACTGCGGGGTGGATAAATGAAAGAAAACACAAGAATCGAGAAGCTTGTTGATAATCTGCAACATCACTTTTCACAATGAGTGGAAATACGGGTTCAAGATTCAAATATAGGGAACGTGAACGTGACATGATGGTTCAGTGGCAAACGATCTGGAAGATGAGCAAATCACGGAACACGAAACGGAATGACACACGGAATGTTCCGTAGTTTTATCAGTTCCGTTCCGTTTTCTGCACGGAACTTTACTTTTTTTGTTTCTTTTTATAACAAAATACTGCATGAGGAAAACTGACTAGACAAAGAATCGTTGTTACAATAATTTGGTTTGGTTAGGTCAGGTTAGGTTAGGCTAAGTTAGGTCAGATTAGGTGAGATTAGGTTAGGTCAGATTAGGTTAAGTTAGGATAAGTTAGGTTAAAACACAGAATGACATTCGCATGTAATTCCGTATGTTATTCCGTGTAATGAGATTTAATTCCGTGAGATAGTAGGGACCAAGGAAATGAATTCGTGGCCAGTGAAAAACATGACTGTGGCACTTAATCATGGCTCCCTGGGTCGTAATGATATCATTTAACATCAGAATTATAAAGTTATTCAATTTGTCGAATTTCAAAGATCAGGTATCAAGACATCTTTAATCCAGTGGAATTTGTTTTCTTTTTGTTTGTTTGTGTCTTACATATATTGAAACAGCTTTTCGCAATAGTTATTACCTAAGTAAGGAATTTTTTATATGCATAATATTAATTTTTTTAGTCTATCTATCTACATTCCAAGAACTTTTTCTCCCTTATAAGGAAGGTACCCAAGTTGAAGCCACGATCCTGCTGCCACCCCCACCACCACCCCCTCCACTCCTCATGGATGACGAGTCATTCCTCTATCCCGCCCACTGCCCTGGATCAGAAGCAATGCAGCAAGACACAGTACATCTACAGCAAAGCCGCTTCACTTAATCGGCGACCCCCCCTCCTCTGTCCGTCCCCTCATGCAAAAAAAGAGAAGACGGGAAGAAACCCCTTCGGACTGTGTCAAAATATCATTTACACATAAGGACTCCCTACCTCCCATCCCCTGTCCCTCTCTTCCTTGTGTAACTGTATCATCTATACACAATCACTCTCCACTCACCCTTATCTCCTGCCTTCTCCCTTCCTTCCTCAACAGACATTCCCCTCTTTCCCAATGCCCCTTTTACCCCATCCATCCATCTCATCCTCGGTCGTCCCTTCAAATTCACTCCCCTCACCTCTGCCTTCCACACCTCTTTTACTAATCTCTCTTCACTCATTCTTTCCATATGTCCAAAACATCCCAATAATCTTTCATCAATCCTATCTCCCATCTCCTTTTCTATCTCCGCTCTCCTCCTCACCACCTCATATCTCACTCTATCCAACTTAGTAACCCATATAATATTTCCCAGACATTTCACCTCAAACACATTCAAACTTTTCCTCTCTGCCTCTCTTAATTCCACGTCTCTGTCCCATATAAAGCCGTCGGCACAATCACCCCTTCATACAATCTCCTCTTTGCATCCATTCCCAGATGCCTATTTCTATTGACACTTTTTAATCTCCCAAGGGATTTACTTACTTCTCTCAATCTACAATTTACCTCTACCCCTATTCCTCCCTTTCCTGCCGCATGCAATCCTGAATACCTAAAGCTCTCCACTTCCTCTAGCCTCTCTCCTTTAAGACTTACTTCCAACTCACTGCCATCGACTTCTCTTGTGCATCTCATTCATCGGGTCGTAAAGGCGGCTAAAACAGGACGGAATGCGAGGCTAGGCATCCTGATCTCTGTAACCCTACTGGTACATTCCTGTGAGAAGTCAAGGTATAAGATAGTCAGGGAGAAGTTTTCCTACCAGAACCCTTAACTCTGGGTCTCAGTTCTTTAGTACCATTCCAATAATCATACAAAATTCAGCAATGGCAAAATACGAAAATTCTTTATAGGTAACCAACAATATATAACAAAATGAATAAATTAAATGACAATATTTGATAAAGTGAGTGTAGAGCTGTAGCCAAGAATTACACGGGGTGGGGGAGGGGGCATGGGCAAGGATCATGTATGAAAAGTGGACAACGACAAAAGAAAATGGGAACCACTGTTCTAGTCAGAGTAGTTGACATATGAAACGATTATATCAACCTAAGATATAACAAAATGATTGTATCCAAACCAGGATGTTATTTTGATGTAAAGGCAGGCCATTAATATTTTCATTAGTCTTGTAAAATAGAAATACAAAGGTGTACATTGTGTGTGTGTATATATATACGTTTGCACGCACACTCGCAAAGGTAACTGTTACAGACCTTTGAATACACGATTGTATCCAAACCAGGATGCTATTTTGATGTAAAGGCAGGCCATTAATATTTTCATTATAGTCTTGTAAAATAGAAATACATAGGTGTACATTGTGTGTGTGTATATATACGTTTGCACGCACACTCGCAAAGGTAACTGTTATAGACCTTTGAATACACGATTGTATCCAAACCAGGATGCTATTTTGATGTAAAGGCAGGCCATTAATATTTTCATTATAGTCTTGTAAAATAGAAATACATAGGTGTGCATTGTGTGTGTGTATATACTGTATACGTTTGCGCGCACACTCGCAAAGGTAACTGTTATAGACCTTTGAATACACGTTATCAAGCAAAGACATCATAATACAAGACCAAAAACTTTACTTTCTGCAGGTGGTCGACGTAGCACTTGGACCTTTCGACGTCACCTACGAGAGGGCCCAGGTCGCGGCTTTCTCGACGAATGTCTTCGTGGATAGCATCAGCATCTTGATGCCGAGGGCTCAGCTGATCAGGAACATGGGAGGGTTCTTGAGGCCTCTGACTTTGGAGGTAAGACCTTTGTTACGAAACAAAACAAGGAATTGGTCCGTTTTTGGAGTGTGTATTTCGGTCTATCACGTGTGAACGAGTCTTACGTTATGTCCTTCTTTCTCGTCTTGTTGAATCCCGTCCCGTTCATTTGTTATTTATCTTATCATTCGTTCAGTTATGTCTGGTATCCGCGTCAGTTTATTTCTCTTTGTCGTTGTCAGCATTGATGTCAACATTAACATTATAATCAATATTTTTGTATTATTAACTCACATTCATCATCATATACTCTAACGCTACGGATGCATTCTTCTCAACTGGCCAAGTAATAAATCTTTTCACTTCTCATCAAGCACATTTGCAAAATCTCTCCAGATTGTTCTATCCAGGACTAAAGTTCTCGTCCTGTCACAGTGGCCTTGCAAGCACAGCCTGAGCAATATGTGCACTACCGTCGTGTGCTTGCTTGCTTGTTTGCCAGGCTTACTCCGGAGGAAGTTACCCCCGATTGTTGGAGTTACCATGAAGTTACCAACGAAATAGAGACGGGAGTGGTAACCACGTGGAGGTAACGGGAAGACTTTAGCTCAGCGTTTCTCAACCTTTTTACCCTTGTGTAACCTTTAAAACAAATTCCATGTCTCAAGGAACCCCTGGCAAAAAAAAAAAAAAAAAAAAAAAAAAAAAATTATATATATAAATAAATATATATATATATATATATATAAATAAAATAAAAATAAAAAACATATACCATATCTTTCTCATTTTATTTTCATCGTAATAATAGGTTAGATAGGATGATGTCTATATTACATTATTACAATAACCAAGAATATGTCGTGCGTGTTTAATTATATTACGTACATAAAATTAAATAAAAAATCAAAAGTGCATTAGCTTATCTCACTTGTTCTCGCGGAACCCTTGGGGACCTTTTGCGGAACCTTAGGGTTCCAGGGAACCCTGGTTGAGAAACGCTGCTCCAGCTTGTCAGACATTCCCAGATAGCATTTTCTTCCCGCTGTGATTGGTCAATACTTATCTTCTTTTTCTAAGTGTCTGAATGAGGTCAAGAGCCTTTGTGACTCCCTGGTACTCCTTGTGACTCCCTGGTACTCCTTGTGACTCCCTGGTACTCCTTGTGACTCCCTGGTACTCCTTGTGACTCCCTGGTACTCCTTGTGACTCCCTGGTACTCCTTGTGACTCCCTGGTACTCCTTGTGACTCCCTGGTACTCCTTGTGACTCCCTCAGGTATGGCTCGGGGTCCTCTCCTGCCTCATCCTCACCCTCGTCCTTGGAGCCGGACTCCAATGGCTCTTGACTAGAGATCAAGGGCGACCTTCGGAGGACGCGCAGCCCTTCTTCAGGAGCAGTTGGATCTTGAGGAGCATCTTCCAGCAGTGTAAGTGTTTCGCTGTTTGGACATAGGGCAAAAGTGAAGAATCCAGTCGCTACCAAGCGCCTCCTGGCGTAAGCGCTGATAAGATGAATTTATGCCTACATTAGGACCCAGGGGGAAGTCCGTCACCTTTGCCATTGGTACTCGGAGAGTCAGTGGGTTTCGATCCTTGTGAATTTGAAATCTCAATTTCGATCTTCAGCGGCAACCCCCCCCCCTCTCTCCATCCCCTCATGCAGAAAAGGAGAAGTCGGGGAGAAATCCCTTCGCGCTGCGTCAATTTAAAATGGCAGTCGTCGACAAAATAGATGAGACACCATGTGATGATGGAGCTTTTATTAGATTTGCAACGTTTCGCTTTTTGAAAAATCTTTAATAAGCGAAACGTTGTACATTTAATGTAAGTTCCATCTTCACACAGTGTCTAATCTGACTATTTTGTCGACGACTGCCATTTTAAATTGACGCAGCCTGAAGGGATTTATCCCTGTCTTCTCCATTTCTGCATGAGGGGATGGAGGGGGGAGTTGCCGATTTAATGAAGCTGCCTTGCTGTGAATGTGCTGTGTCTTGCAACACTGCCTCTGACCCAGGGCAGTGGACAAGATGCAGGGATGACCCGTCATCCAGGAGGTGCCAAGATAAGAGGGAGGGAAGAGGGTAGAGGGGAGTGGAGTATGTAGGGGATGGAGTGGGTGGGAGTGGTTTCTATGCCTTTGTTTTTTGGCTACCTCCCGTGTAAGGGGGAAGAAAGCCTTTGGTATATGTTGGTGTATGTATACCATTTTAAATTATCCTGCCTACCACTTCCCCTGTCATAGCACACGAGTTACGAACTCGACTAATATTTCAGAAACCTATTTTTGGAAGATTGGCATCTTTGGCGACAGCCTTTAGAGATTCTGTTCTTGTTAACACTGCAAGATTATTTTTTTTGGGGGGGAGGGATTTAACGACTATCACGGTCGATTTGGAACTTTTGCTATGGTTGTCGCTAGGCGATTTTATTCAGCTGAGGCAAAATTCCATCGGTCTTGGGATTGAAGCATTTTTCTCCCCTTGGTCTTATATACCATTTGATAAAATTTCCATAGACGACAAATTTCAATCATCCCTGATCCCTTAACAGATTATTGATTTTTTAATATACTATAACGAAAATACTTTGTTGAGAGTCCTTTGAATCAGTTAAATGTTGAAGTGAACGAAATATACGTCATTTACTTACTAAAAAAAAAACAAAAAAAACTGCCGAATAAATACCTGATAGTCGCACGTGTCTTGTGACCTCCCATACCTTCTCGTTCCTCCCACAGCGATCCCGACGCTCCCCCTTAGGGACGCGGGTCGAGTCCTGGTGGGGACGTGGCTTGTGGCGGCCTTGATCGTCGCTGCCGCTTACAAGGGCGTTCTCACCTCCCTCTTAGCGGTGCCTCTTGACGCCACCACCATCAATTCTCTCGAAGAACTCGTTGCCTATGGGAAGCAGCCTTGGGCTATCGAGTTCGGGACGTCCTCTCATCAGTCGTTCTCGGTATGTTGGCGAGTGGATGAATTCGAATGGCGGTTACCGACAAATTGGTCAGACTAGACACCGCGTGAATCTTTATTAAATATACAACGTTTCGTTATACAGTTTTCTCATGTACAAAGTTGTACATCGAATACAGGTTCCATCTTCACATGGTGTCTACTCTGATCATGTTGGGGAGTTTGTGCAAGTCGAGGTGGGAGGTGAGGGTTGTTGTTGTTGTTGTTTGGCTAAAGTCGATGGTGACGTCACACGATGACGACGAAATCGTCGTCACTCTGTGAGTAATATTGTATTTACAATCGCTATCGTCGTCGGTTAATTACTTCCTGTTATGTTTTTCTTGTGCCATATCTTGGACTGAATTATGTACAGAATACACATGTTCATCTTTTCCAAATGCTTCCTTCCTATTTTATTTATCAAATGTTTCAGTCATGCTGCTTACTGTATAGATCAGCGTTTCTCAACCTTTTTACCCTTGCGTAACCTTTAAAATATATTGCATGTGTCAAGGAGTCCCTGCGCAAAAAAAAAGAAAAGAAAAAAAAAAAAAATATATATATATATATATATGTATGTATGTATATATATATATATATATATATATATATATATATATATATATATATCTTTCTCATTTTATTTTCATCGTAATAATAGGTTAGATAGGATGATGTCTATATTACATTATTACAATAACCAAGAATATGTCGTGCGTGTTTAATATACGTATATGAAATTAAATAAAAAATCAAAAGTGCACTAACTTATCTCACTTGTTCTCGCGGAACCCTTAGGGACCTTTTTGCGGAACCTTAGGATTCCGGGGAACCTTGGTTGAGAAACGCTGGTATAGATAATTAATAAATTTCCGAAGATTTTACTGAGCTAGAGGATGAAATATAACCTAAATGGGATTTCCATGCATCGGGCCAGAGTCCACTCATTAGCTAAATAAAAATTACGAGTATTTATCACAAAAATATATACGTGACTAAAGATGTAAAGATTCACTCAACCTTTTCGATATTCAGTCAAATAAGTACCTTGCTGCATTTGATAAATACTGCCGGGCAGGATCTCAAGAAACCATAGACATCTGCGATGACAGTGAGGTTAGGAAAGAGAAGGGAATTTAAAACCTGCATGTGCATATTCATAGAGTTGGGCGCGTTCCTCTGTGCGTTCTTATATGCGTTCCATTTCAGTTTGGTCACGATTAGCGCTTCCAAACTATTAAAGAAATATAGGTGCTGGTATAGTATGTGGCCCACCTTTTGGATGTGGCCTACGAAAATTTTCTTTGGTATAAAATATGGCCTACTGGGCTTTTATTTCGGTATGAACCTGTCTCTTAAGTTTTCATATTTTTGGAGCGCTAAAATATGGGCCAAACTAAAGCGGAACGCACCGAGGAACGCATACAAGAACGCACCGAGGTACGCACCCAGCTCTGCCATTATGTGCATATTCATGGCAAAGGGCTATGGCGTCAGCGTTGTGCATTTCGTTGTTTCACCCTGCAGCAGGCCAATTCGGGGCTCTACCGCCAGGTGGCTGAAGGCGCCACTTTCGTCACCTCCTGTGAGGACGCCAAGGACCGGATCAAGGAAGGCGAACTCGCGGTCATCTGCGACATCACCACTATGCGGAGGGTAAGGATAAAGGATTTCCCGAAAGACAGGTAACCTGAGGACAGTAGTGAAAGAAGAGAATATCATGATGGAGGACAGTGACTATACTTCTTCCATTATCTAGTGACCCAAAGGATGTGGCCGGCAAAACCAGCAGCGTTGCCACATCTAAACCATCTCCAAAGAAAACGGGGGAGACACCGTTTTCTTTATATTTGCATTTATGACCGGTATAATTAAAGAGACTGCAAGCGGCCCGAAGACCCGCACTCAGCTTCTCTATGTAATTACTACACCCCTCCCAACCCCACGGAAATTCCTAGGTCAGGAGCCGGGGCAACGTCGCCTGACCTGAGATGCCGCATCGTTCTTTAGCAAGTCTCTTCTTTTCTTTACATATATAACACTTACTCATATCACCTACCATTTAATGAAAAAAATCAATATGTATTTAGAATATTCCATGTTAACATACTCGGGGTATTGGACAGCTTCCGGTATATGCTGAATGTTTTGATTCAGTACGTGACAACACGGCAGACAACACCTTGTGGGTCACGAGATCATTGAAATAGTATAGTCGAGTCCCGCAAGGGTCTGTACAATCTCCCGCAATGTTCTTTGTCTTCCAGACGATACGAAGAATGAGAAGTGAAGAGGACAGTAGATCGTTCTTTTTTTCTTAACTTGAGGATCTTTCTTAGAGTAACGTAACAGCTGTAGTCCCTGTGACCAGAGGTATAGGGACTGCTACACTACCTAGACCTGACTATACAGGGAGTGATGAGGTCGGAAAGTGATAAGAAACTCTAATCTAGATATTATATACATCTGGAACTAAGAGAAGAGAGTGAATTTTAATGTAAGATAATACAAAGTATCGGGAATGGGAGACAGAAAAAAAATTGAATTATTCAGTGGGAGAAGGATTCACAAAGACATAAGAGGAAAAAGATCTAGGCGTGCTGATATGGGATTATCTGTCACCTGACCAACATATCAATATGATTATAGGGGAAACATATGGAATACTGAAGAACATTAATGATGCTTTTAACTACATAAATGTTGACAAAAATCAGAGCCTGATCCACGCTAGACTAGAAAATGCAGCAGTAATATAGTCCCTCAAACGGTAAAATGTAATCAAGATCGAGAAAATAAAGAATAGCAGTGAACAAATTGGTTCCTAAGCTTGTAGATAAACTGTACAAGTAGAAAATAGAATCATTAGACATATAATTGTTAAAGGAGAAGAGAAAGGGGCGGCTTGATTTCGGGAACGAGTTGAAATAGACATCTGTACAGATGCGCAAACTCACGAAATAGCACAAGTTCGCTTTCGACCACAATTTCTTTTTCATTGATTTTTTTTTTTTTTTTTTTTTTTTTTAGATCATCCACGAGGAGTTTAGTGTGACAGGACAATGCAACTACCACATCGCCAAGTACCCCATCAAGACGACGTTCCCCTCTTTTGCCTTTCCCCTCAGAAGCCCCATCATTCCCCTCTTCAACAAAGTGTGAGTCTTACGTTTGCCCCTGCAGTCTTCTTGCCAACCTCTAATCCAGCGTTTCTCAACCTTAAGGTTCCCCGGAACCCTAAGGTTCCGCAAAAGGTCCCTAAGGGTTCCGCGAGAACAAGTGAGATAAGCTAATGCACTTTTTATCTTTTATCTAATTTCTTATACGTAATATAATTAAACACGCACGATATATTCTAGGTTATTGTAACAATGTAATATAGACATCACCCTATCTAACGTATTATTACGATGAAAATATGATAAGAAAAATATTGTTTTTCATTTCTTTATTATTATTATTATTATTTTTTGCAGGGATTCTTTGAGACATGCAATTTATTCTAAAGGTTACGCAAGGGTAAAAAGGTTGAGAAATGCATCTCTAATCATTCTCAGACGGCTCCAGTTCATTTACTGAAACACGTTATAAATGCAGTTGATTGTTCTCATACGCCATTTACATTTGAGAGGAGCTCCTCTCAAATAAAAATGCTTTTAGTCTTTTCTTAATCTGTTTTAAATTTCTTGGGTGTCTTATAACTCAACTGAAAGCATAACAGAAAATCTTGGGATTCATTATTCAAGTATCTCCTCTTAGTCTAGTCATGGGCGGATATTTATAGACATATCCTAATATCAAGACATTAGCCGTTGGTTGGCAACTGAGACTGACAAATTTATATTGCCAATAGTAATCAAACTTGACTTTCACTGACAGTCTGTCAGTTTCTCGCAACAAGATAGTACGGGCAAGACTAGTGAGATGACTCGAACGTGTAGTTAATGTTGAAATGTATTGATAAATTAGTTTAACATAGATTAACTACACATTTCAACTAGAACCACTCGAAGAGCGTAAGCCTTTGCCAGATCAGTTGATTTTCTTTTTTGTATTAATTTTTGTGACCGAGCTCACGTTTGATATCGCTTGGCCTATTCAGAAACGCTCCATCACATGTAACTGTAGCAAGCGCACACATCGAATGCAACAATATAATTAGTCTTGGGATTAAAAACTTGCCAAAGTTTGCGTAGAAATAGTTTACTTTCAGTTCAGATGATCAAAATTTACTGAAGTCTTATTAGGGCCATACTCTCGCCCCCCCCCCCACACAAAAACAACAACAGATAAAGTAAAATAATTAAAAATTTAATATAGAGATATAAATAGACTAATGAATGAATAGATAAATAAATGAATTAGTAGATGAATAGATAAATTAATCAACAAATAGATTAATAAATAAATTAATAAAACAGAAAATTAAATGAATAGGCAAATAAATAAATAGATATATGAATTTATGAATAAATAAATAGATTAATAGATAGATTATTAAATCAATAGACAAACAAAATATATGAAAAAGATAAACAAATAAACATAAAACATGGAAAATAACTAATTAAAACAAAATCAGTTGAAAATATTTTTGCGTAAAATTGCTAACATACAGACAAACAAACGAACACCACCAAAAACATAACCATCATGTTGGAGGTAATGACTTCCTATTATCATATCTTTTATTTATTTATTTGTTTGATTACTTATTTATCATTATTATATTTTTCGCATCTGACCTAATTAAGGACCAAAAGGTCTCCTACCGCCATGCTCCGCCTTTGTAATCCTTTGTAAAGACCACAATGGAAATAAGCTTACATGTTTTTTTGTGTTATCCTCGGCATTTGTAATTGTTATTTCGAACTATGTGTTCTTTTCATTATCTGCACTTCATGTATATTGATTCAATGCCAAATAAAATGACTTACCCATTGCAGGCTCTCTTCTCTCGGAGAGGCTGGTGTTCTGACCAAAACCTACTTGGAGGTATCGAGCAACGCGTCGTCCTGCCTGACGGGAACAGCCAAGGACCAACGAGCCGAGAAGATCCAAGTCTTCTCCGTCGACGACCTCGCCGGGGTCTTTCTTCTCCTTGGTGCAGGTAGGCACAGTTCAGGGGGTCTCACACGGGGGGTTGGGGGGGTTGGGGTGGTAGTGGGGGGTGCATATGTCCTGGGGGGGGCACATGTAGGGGGGCGGCAATTCTAGTCTGGACATGCCGTCCACAAGGCTGACAAAATAATTATAATAAAAAAGTCAAATGAGTCCTGAATATTTTACTGTAATATACGAAATTTGCGTTAGCATCAACAGAATATGAAATATTTTTTTTCCTTTCTGCAATACGGACATTAAATAAAAAAAAATCTGTTTAATTATTTCGGAAGCCAATAAATATAATAAGTGGTGGACGTGGGAAATGGTAATGAGTGGGGTGACGTCACGATAGTAATGGTACTACTGTCACTGGCACTCCTGCAACTACTATTATTACCACTACTATTACTACTGCTGCTACTACAACGACCAGTAATTTATTGTAATTTAGAGCCCCCCCCCCCAACCTTCATCTCTAGATTTACCTGCAGTAAGGAACATTTGCCTCGTCCACCTTCGTTCCGAGTTGAGACTCGTTTGGCCCGATTTTGAAAAAAAAAAAGTAATAATAATAATAATAATGATAAAATAAAAATAATTATATATATATATATATATATATATATATATATATATATATATATATATATATATATATATATAATAAAAAATAAGTAAAAAAATAAATAAAAGTACATAAATAGATAAAACAAAATAAATAAATAGATAGATAAAAACAAAAATAAATAAAAAATGAATAAATAGATAAAAACAAAATAAGTAAATAAATAAGTGAATAAACAAATAAATAAAATAAATGAATAAAAACCAATAGAAATGGAATATAAAAAATAAAAGATAAAGATAAAACATAATAAATAAAAAAACAAATAAATAAAATAAATAATAAGATAAATGAATAAATCGGGGGGTAGGTTCTATGCACTTAGATAACATTGTTAAGTGACAATTAGAGATAAAGTAACTGATGTATACTGGTCGACGAAGTCTTCATTCTGCACAAACACCAAACGAATTTTATGTGGCAGAAGGGAGAAGGGATTCCCTAGCTGAAAGAGATATACATCGACCGATAGCTAAGATAAACAATAATCAAACGCAGCAAAAGGGTTAACACATGAAGCCTAACGTCTCTCTCCGATCTAGTTATGGACCAAAAGGTCTCCTGTCGGCATGCTCCTCCTTTGTAATATTATTCTGACTAAGGTCACATGACTTGTTTCAGCTTAGAGAGACAACCTGGTTGATAATGTCAGACAATTCTATTTAGATGACTGATTTGTGTTTTTCTCTCCAGGTCTTGCCATCGCCTGCCTCTTCTTCGTCACTGAGGCCGTTGCCAGACATGTTTTGAAAGTCAAGGTGTAAGCATCGCTCGAAATCTAATTTCTTTATGTTGTCATATTCCCTCGAATCTAAAGAATTCGAACCACACTACGAATTCCAGCATGGAAATTTGATATTTGTTATTGGTTTATATGATATTCTCTGTACAAAATACTTTGTAATTATAAAGTAGATATTATAGAAGGAAAGTTAGAACAATATTCGGTAGCAAATGCTGTACTTGCAACTGAAATCCATGTGGGGAGTCAAATGGTTTGAACGCGACAATTTCTGAAACGACAATTTTAGAATGTATTTGAATGTTTTAGAAAGACGTTCCTGTGCATGTTATATACTGGCAAGGTGGAATGCAGATAGACATTATCATCAGTTCACGGGGTGTTGGGGTGGGAGCGGGGTATGGGGGGGCAGCTAGCGTGTCACCTCTACCGTCTTCGACAGTCCCCACGATTCTGCCATGCACACATCCCTCCCATATCAAACAAATCTCAGCAGGTTCGGTCGACTTGCCTCAGCTTTGAGTTCTGTAGGATCTTCCTTCGTCTTCTCTACCAAGGATTGTTTCTTGCGGAGACAACCTTGTAAGTGGGATCAACGTCAGGGAAAAATAGTTTTGATTCAAAGCTGTATCAGCTAAACCGCTGTGATTCTCGGAAGGCACCTGGTTCCAAATATGACGAGAAGCTTAGTCGAGTTAGCTTTCATTGTCCATTTATCACAACCATACAACGGGATAAGGGACACAAGCAACTTGAAAATTCGGAGTTTTGTCCTGTTTAGATATATACATAACATGACTTATCACTGTTATGCACTACACTACTAAGGTATGTGAAGCTTTCAAAAGACGTTGGTTTCCTTGCTACATTTATGGACAGTGAACTGCGCTATCAAAAAACCCTCAAACATCTGGACTTTCAACCAAGACATACAACGAGATAGACGAGTTCCGGACCAGGGCAGCAGCCATCGGTGTCGCCGAAACTTGGCTAAACAGTACCATCTCCGAATCAGAAATTGCGATACCGGGTTATAGTGTTGTGCGTAATGATAGAAAGAGGACCGGAGGAGCAGTACGTACTTTCATTTGCAATGAGTTTGCATCCAACCCCCGTACAGACCTTATAAGTAACGAGGGGCTCGAAGCTGTGTGGATAGAAATACTGTTACCTAAATCGCATCCCATCTTATATGGGGTCCGTTACAGACCACCGAAACAGATGTCTTTCTATACCACATTAGAATCTACCTGTTTCAATCGGGTCAATATGCATGACCAAGAAATTATTATCCTAGGTGGTTTTAATAAGAATCTGGCAAGTACAGATACCTCGTTAAGGCAATGATGGACTTGCTAAAAATTTCATGGCCTGACACAACTGAGTGACGAGCCTACTAGAATAACAGGCACATCCAGGTCCATCATAGATCTTATCTTGGTCTCCGATTGTAATGAGATAACGCAGGCTGGTGCTTGTGATTAAGGTCTTAGTGACCACAAGCTCATATATTGTACTAGGAAAGCTAGGAAGACGAATTACAACAAGCACAACACAATGAATCTTCGTTCCATGAGGCATTACTCACGGGAACATTTTGTAGATGAACTGAGTAGGACTGACTGGTCACCAGTACTAAATTGCACCGATATTTATGAGGCCTGGTCTAATTTTAAGTACACATTTCTTACTATTATTGACAGAGTAGCGCCTCTCAGAAATACGAAAAAAAAAAAAAAAAACAGAGGACGGAACCATGGATGACAAACGAAGTACTGGGTTTGATTAGAGATAGAGACAGATTTATTGCTAGAATTAGGAAAAAGTAGAAAACAGGAGGACTATAAAGGCTTTCTGTACTATAGGAATCAGGTGAAATATTGGAAGGAATAAGCCAAAGCTGATTATTGCACTAACATGGTGAACCAGAACAAACACGATCCAAGGAAGCTTTGGCAAACTCTGAAGACACTAGAAGTTCACACTAAGCCTAGTAACAAAGCAGACAGGATAGGACTCATGATAAACGGCGAGCTTAACTCTGATAGGAACACCATAGCCAACCATTTCAACTCCTTTTTCACAACCATAGCCACTAAACTAGTAAAATCCCTCCCAACGGGTTCTGGGAAGTTTGGGCTGGGGTACGTTCAGGAGTACTATAAAGATAAGTCCACAAAGTGTTTCCAACTACATAAGTCCACTCAAGAAGAAGTGTTTAAATTACTGGCTAGCATAAGTGCCAATAAGGCTACAGGGTTAGACGACATTCCTGCGAGGTTTGTTAAGGATGGAGACACAATTATAACTCTTCCAATAAGCCTTATAATAAATTTGTCTATCAGTTCAGGATTTATCCCAAGCGACATGAAAAGGGCTCGGGTAACACCTCTTTATAAGAAAAACGCAAAAACTGAGGCAGGTAACTACAGGCCTGTTTCAATTCTAGGTATTATTTCCAAGGTTTTGGAATGTATCGTATACAATCAGTTAGATACCTACCTCAAGGAACATAATCTAATATACGCCATGCAATCTGGTTTTAGATCGAATTACTCAACAGACACCAGCTTAATATACCTTTACGACCTGATAAAACAGGAATGCGACAGAGATAACTACGCGGGTTTAGTTTTGATGGATCTGCAAAAGGCATTTGACACAGTGGATCATGATATTTTATTTAAAAAAAAATCAGGCATTAGGAGTGGCGAATATTGGCTGGTTCAAGTCCTACCTTACAGGTCGCAAACAACTTGTACAGGTAAATGGAGCCTGCTCAGGTGAAAGAGAGATAACTTGTGGTGTACCACAAGGTTCAATCCTAGGACCGCTACTGTTCCTGGTCTATATGAACGACATGCCAGGTGCGGTGAACTATAAGTTACCGTTATATGCAGACGACTCCGCACTGATTGTTTCAGGTAGGGACCCAGTTGAAGTAGAGGAGGCACTGAGTGTTGAACTGTCATCTGTCCAGGACTGGCTCATAGATAACAGGTTGTCTTTACACCTTGGTAAAACGGAAAGTATTGTCTTCGCATCAAAACCCAACCTCAAGAAACACCGCGATGTACAGGTCAGATGTGGGGATGATGTCTTGAAGTCAAAACAAGAGGTAACCTATCTTGGAATACCCTTAGATCAGTCCCTCTCAGGGAATGCCATAACGGATAAGATTGTATCCAAGTGTTCACATAAAATAATTTTTTGTACAGAAAAGCCAGAAATTTTGATTTGGGAACAAAGAAGCTTATGGTCTCAGCCTTGTTACAGCATCACTTTGATTACGCTTGTAGCTCTTTGTACAGTAGTCTGAGCAGAAAAAAAAACAGTCTCGGCTACAGGTTGCACAAAATAAGATTATTAGATTAATGCTAAATTTGCCTCAACGTAGTCATATTGGTTTAGAAGAATTTAGCAAGGTAGGAATGTTACCTGTAAAATATCGTGTCCAGCAGCTGAAACTAAACCATGTTTACAATGTCGTTCATAATTCTGCTCCCTCATATGTGAACTGTAATTTTACGTTATCTGCTGAGAACCGAACCCGGAACAGTCAAGGCTCTTTTATTGTATCTCATGCAGGTCCCTTCACCAAAAATAGCTTTCACTTCACAGGTGCTCAACTATGGAACTCACTACCTGTGTCCATTAAGCAGTCAAATAGCAAGGTTGCTTTTTAAGAATAAACTCAAGGGCTACTATATGTCTTAGCTATGGACAGAGAACAGCCTTGATTTTATGTACTACTTGCTTAGTGAGGGATACCTGACTCCATGAGTAATACCATCCAAATCTAAATTCACTCATAACTGTTCTGACCTTCCCCTTTTTGTCCTTTAGAAGTTTAGTTTAGTATAACGATGTTCGATGTTACAAATTGGTTTCCACCTTTGTTTTGCTAGTCACAGTATGGCATATGTCTGAGGTAGGGTCCGAAAACAGTTATGATCTGACCATAATACAAGCCTTGTGAATCAGGGCACCAGGCAACAAGGTAACTGGACTTTTTCCTCGTTCTCCTTGTTGTTTTCCTCATACGAGTACTGGTTCCCTGTACCCAACTTCTGGTGCTACAGGCTATAATGTACTACTTCCTAATGTTCATACTAATTGCCCACTCCGTCCTGAGATACAGGTAAAATTTTAGAATTAATTAATAGGTGACCCTAGCTGCAATGTAGCATTCACTATAACATGTTGATACAGCTGTAGAATAATGTAGTATATCATTAATGGTACTACTCTGATATGGTACTCACTCATACTGTTTTGTTTCATTTTAGCATTATTTTGTTGTTCCTTTGCTTAATGCAATGTTCCTTATTGTGATTGTCCTAAATTTTTTGCCTCAATATCCTATGTGTTTCGAACATTTTAATAATATTAGCAAAAATATAACAATGTTTATGTGTCATATGTGTACAGACTGGTATTACTCATGACTGTCTCTGGCCCCCTTAACCCCCTACGTATGTCGTCTGTCTAACTTAGTATAGAATAACAATCTAATGAGGACCACAATGGAAATAAGCGTACGTGCTTTTTTGTGTTATCCTCAGCAATTGCAATTATTATTTTGAACTATGTATTCTTGTCATTACCTGCACTTCATGTATATTAATTCTTTGCCAAATAAATTCATTATTATTATTATTAACGGTTTTCGCAAGAAGTACAGCATCATCATCAAAGACAAGGTCGGTGATCTTAGTGTTGTCAGTGAATGCTCCGCAGTGACACTAATTGACAACATTGTCCAATACGTAATCCATGCAGGGGTTGAAAAGTGTTGAAGTAAGGACACACCTTTGTTTCACTCCTGAATTATTAGGAAAAATTTGGGCACGATTTCTTCATAATAAGCACTATGTCCTAGAGTATAAGCCAATAAGGTGAATATAATCTTCAGGATATTCCACAGACCAGTAGGAGATTCCACGACACCCACGATGCAGTGAATCAAGCGTCTTCTCCAAATCGACATAGGCTGCAATTAAAATATCATAATATATAATATAATATAGATTTCTGATCGAAATGAGAGATAAATAAACATATGCATATGTGATTAAAAGATAAATAAGTAGATAAAAAGATTAAATGAATAAATCGATAGATAAATATATCAATATGTAAATAAATACAAAATAAATCGTATGTAGATAGTGATAGATAAATGCATATATATACAAACAAGATTCAGGCTCTAATCTGCTTCCCTGAACACAATATATAAACATTCGTACATAATGAATTTAAACCAAACTTTACACAATTTTCTGCGTAGAAGACATGTAGACTTAGATTTGTCTATTATATTAGTAAACAAATATGACTACTGCAATATTTATGCCAACTATAAGCCATTACTGTCTGTAAACTAATGCAATTAATAAAACAATAATACCACAATAATGTTGTTTCATATGCCACTTATAATTTGGGTAAGAATACTATATGGTAGGTGATAAATATCTTGTTTAGAACGTTTATATTATTTTCTTTTGTTTATTTATTGATGTGCCTTCGGATCGGAAATGCACTGGATGGTATTAACAGAATAAATTATTGAATATATCAAGCCCAGTGAATAAATGAGAGTTGAGAATCCCTAAATTTGATTTGTGCACAAAATACAAACGATTCCGAATACTGACAATAATGTAAGACGTGGTGCATACCTTATTCGCTTACATATTTCGATTATTCCCTTTCCAACGATGATATAATTTACATAACTTGTTCTGGTCACTACCAGACGATGCAATTCATCATCTTCCCTTCATTATGGCTGTCCTCACGCTTTACTATTCATCTATGAATCATTTACCACTTTGTCAACGAAGGGAGTTCTGGTTTTGTTTGTATTTGGAAATGCAGACGAACACTTTGCAGCTTTGTTGCCCTTTGTATTGTCTTCATTTCTTTGCAATAACTATTGACAATACGTTTATTACTGATAACTATATCATGTTCTAGAAATTTTAGATGTCCTATGATAAATGGTAGCAATCTGATACGGTCAGTATATATATATATATATATATATATATATATACATATATATATATATATATATATATATATATACATATATATATATACATATATATACTTATAAAATTCTGATCATCTTGTTTGTTATCTTGCTTGAAACCGTCTACCAGCCAATCAGAAGAAGAGATATGACGTCACGACTGAGGACCAACCAATCAGAAGAAGAGATATGGTGTCACGACTGAGGACCAGCCAATCAGAAGAAGAGATATGAACGTCGCGACTGAGGACCAGCCAATCAGAAGAAGACATATGACGTCACGACATCCGCTCTGGGTTCCAAGGAACCCCATCGCTGAGCGCGTGACAACTGCTAATTTTCCAATTTGCCAATTTTTGAATTTCCAATTTTCCGATTACATATTTTCTGACCATTAATATCTAAAAATTTCATACTCAGTATTTAAAAGTATAGCCAACTCCTGAATTAGCATCTATGAGGCATAATGAGTTTATTAAAACATTACGAACCGAATAAATCGTATGATGCGTGGTGTTCCAAGCAACGACGACATGACGTCACAATCTTCTGCATTTCATTTCTTATAACTAATCAAGTCACTGCCTTCGTCTACTGAATAGAGCATTGTCTTAATAAAGATTTTATTGACCATTTTATTAACAACGTATCATTTAAAATTTTATTTGACCCAACGGGTCACGGGTGGTCTAGTATATATATAAGAATGTATATACACATATGTATATATATATATATATGTATATATATATATATATATATATGAATATATATATGTATATATATTCATTAGTTAGTGCCAATGAAAAAATATAATGTACATTTGGGGTGTCTAGGTGTATTGTAGATCTCCCTCATAAAATAGCTGTCATCAAACTATACCCCACGATGCTGAGGTTATTGGCACCGAGTTGCATAACTAGTGCTTGTTCTAAGTGCCAAAATACTGGCTAAGATGCAGTCTACTCTTCAAGACGACCAGTTCAGGGCAAGACGGACATATGGCACCGTTCTGCACTACAGGTACTTTTCCAACTTATATTATTTTTGTGGAGTTGTTTTATAGCTTTTAAACATTGAACGTGCGTGGATTTGTGCAATATTTTTTTGCTAGTATCAAGAACATGCAGGGCCCAGCCTGGCTGTCAATATACCCACCTAAATTTCAACCTCAACCGGTTGTTCTTTTTACCATGGCACATACAGTATTTTCGTTGACAACCGAAAATTATGTCTCTAGAATAAATAATCAACAACCAACTTCAAACTAATATGATCGGCTTCTGTTACACTGAGTCAGGTGTTGGATAGGGTAGCATTGCACATGTGTTTCCACATGATTTATAATCTATACTAAGTACCTCGTAATGTACATACCTAGCTAAATATCTTTAAAACATCTGAAATCGAGCACTAACTAAGCTGTATGACCATCTTATAACATTATTGCAACGATTTTTTTTTTGGTGATCAAAAACTAACATGTAGTTCCCAAGCTAAAGCCTATAAAACAGTAAATTGTTTTATAGGCATTGAACATTGCAGTTACATTTATCTACACTATTATTGTTGCTATTGTTTTCAAAATCGAATGCTCGGCTAGATACTGTTGTGTTTGTTGCTGTGTGGCCAGCGTCGCGTGGGCGTTGGCTGCTGTCAATGAGAATTCTCGAATCCTTTCTATTCTAATCTGGTATTTGCCTGAATTCTTGGCAACGAAGATGGTATTGTTCATTTCGGAGATCTGAAAATGTGGCATCGTCCTATCCCCCCTCCCCTTTTCTTTCTCTCTCCCTCACTCTCTCATACCAACACACTAAATAAAAATACAGCCTACTGTTTGTGGGACAGTAATTGACGAGTCTGTCAGGATCTGTCGAATTTTTTCCAAGTCCGTCGGAATTTGTCGAAGTCTGTTGGGGTCTGTCGTAGTCAGCCAGAGACTGGCGCATTTTGTAGTCTATTCTTTCAGAGGGTTTGATAGTTGTCAAAATCGATTGGCGTAATGTCTGGAGGATTTCCACACGGCCGATATCCTACTGCGCAGCCAAGACCTTGGTAATGCTGGGGTGGACGAAGCCTACAACTATCAAAAAATTAATAACAGTAATGAAATGTCGAATAATCTATATTAATGTGATCAGAGTCTCTTGTATAGAGAAAGTTAAATTAATCTTTTTTTGTAATTCATTTAACGCTGGGCTCTGTCGTTAGCTGTAGTCTGACACAGCAGAAATGTTAGGGAGTCTTCACAGTTTGTACATTCCCACTCCCTTCAACTCAGCACACAGAACTCGGGGGCGCGGTTAATAGAGTCCCTGACTGTCACTTCTACGTTCCGGGTTCGAATCCTGCTCAGGACTGATATAATATCGGTATCGATGCGTTTCGAGTTGTTACTCTATCTCTCGTGGGCAGGGAGTTGGATGTGTGTGTGCGTGTAAGGTCACAGCATTACCCATAGATTGGTCATACGAGCTCTGGGCTCGCTTCTGGGAGGGAAATAACTGTCGATCACCAGTCCAGCACGTGATCCAAAGACCAATATGAATACACAACCCTATAAGCCCTAGTGTTCTTTAACCTATGGGTGTTAAACTCTGAAAATATTAAATGTCATGATCGAAACATCTCAAATTTTCTGGCTAATGCCAGGTTATTTTATTCAGCTTAGAAGAGCCTCTAACCAGTGAATAGCTAATTCGGTCCAGGCTGCAGATTTATTCACTCCATTGCAGCGACGTCCTCATTTTGAGTGGAGGCATGAACCAATAGCCAGTTCATCACATAAATGTGGCGAAATTACCAATGAAAAGAATATCAAGTCCATTACACTGACTTCCCTTTAGCTAAATAAAAACCTCTAGAAAGTCAGAGTAAAGCATATTAGATAGAGTATATATTTGCCAAATAAATGAAGTACATATATTCATTCTTTTTTTAGAAATACAAACAACAGATTCCTTATTTCAAGTTCAGGTGTTTTTTTTTATTTGTAGTGACAACTTAAATAGTTCATATTATGCAAAACCATAAATATAAATCATAATATGTAATTAGTTATTCTAAATTGTGCATACAGTATATAACACAAATTAATGAAGATGTCATTCCTGAACTTTAACGTTTTCTATGGTAAGTCTTTTCATTCAATATATGCAACTCGACTTTCCGGTGATGCAATAATTCAGGAGTGAATATTTTTTCTTATATGTCCTATTATACTAAGAATTTGAATATAAATTTTAATGAAATTACATGTGATACATTGTACAAACTTTCGACAGTCCCTTCATATCAGCTGAAAAATGTAAACAAGATACTGCGAAACTACGAGCGTATGGTGGGCACGGGGGTATGCGGTGCTATTATTATAAACGTTCATCCCATAGCCATAACGCAATCTTAAGGCAATGAGGAAGACAGAAGAGAGAGACACGCGCAATACTATTGGGAAAGAAGAGTCGCAACGTCTAAGAGGTTTGTTGGAGTTCTGTTTAGTGGCCCCGTTTGGTCATTTTTGAGCAATGTGTGACAGAAAGTAAACAGCTACATAGATATATGTCTCTTACTGTGGTAAAGAAGCTAATTTTTAAAAAGTGGTGTAACAGCGTCTTGAAATTGGGAGAAACTTGTTTGGTAGTTATGATCTTCCTTCATCAATAATTAGGAAGTTACTGAACTGGTTTTGGATTGTAAGAATGATATGGGAATTATGGCAGTGGAGGTAGAATAAACTGACATTGTGGACCAGCCAATTACCAGTAACAACAAAAGTGATATGATAAGTGAATGATAATGATTATGAGAACTGATGTTATAGGTCTAGGAGGAAATCTTTCCCCTCAATTAAGAAGTAATTAGTCGTAAAACTAGTGCTTGATTTGCTCCTCCACCCCACTCATGGTAAACATGACAAGATAAATTACAAACAGTCCGTAGTATATTCAAATCAAAGTAATTTAAACTTTTGTGATGAAGTAGTTGGTTGATAATTTATCTGCTTTTTGTTTATATTGGACCTAATCCTGTAAGTTGGGTCTAGAACCATTATTTTCGCTCCAACCTCATAACTCATTGACACCATGGAGATGACAAAAACAAAATAATAATAGCGAGGTATTGAAGAAATGCTTTTTAGCATAGTTATATTAGCAATCCCTCGTGCAGTACTGTTAGATTAACAATTAGACCGGGGTCCGTTTTTGTAACAGGGCCATTTTGTTACTTAGAATGTGGGGCCGTTTTGACTGGATACGACACCAACAACCAATCACTTGCCCTAGATTTCTCACAGAAGACCCATGACTTCCAATCAACTTGCAGCAGCCCCAAGACTGGGCTATAAATCACATAAAGAAGAATTGATAAATCTCCAGAAATGCACATCTGAGCAATGTATTAATAGAAAATTAAATATTAATTTTATAAATTATGTATTTTTTTAGGAGTGCACACGTATGTGCTATAGCATTAGAAATTTAAATATTAGTTTTGTAAATTATAATACATCAATGTAATAAGTATTTTTCTTGGTGGAAATCAATATCAGAAAAAGTTGCTAAAACCTATGCAGAAATAAATGCAATTGCGTTGACTCCTTTAGACAACATCTTTATATTGATAGATTCGGAGGTTGGAGATAACAATGACAACCCTGATGACCTAAAATTACAGGTATCATATTACTAAATGCAGGTTAGATTAGATAGGTAATAGTTTAGGTTAGGTAGGTTAGAATAGATGAATTCATCATACTTTAATTTATTTGACCCCTGCCTCTACCGAAACAAAGATGGTATCTCAAGCTACGTTTGTGTGTTTATAGCTTTTATCAACTTTTTCTGTTATTGAATTCCTCCAAGAATAATGTCAGTTAAATTGATGTAGTATAATTTACAAAAATTTTATTTAATTTTCTGTTGGTATATTGCGTAGGTGTGCACTTCTAAAAATTTACCATAAATTATAATTCAACAATGTAATATACATTTTTATTGGCAGAAATTATTAACAAAAAAGTTGCTAAAAGCAATACACTAGCAACATCTCGGATGTCAGGAAACTTCGAATGCCATGTTTGTGTTTGTTCATTGTCAAAGACAAACTAATGGAAGTCTAATATATTGATCTAGTCTAACCTAACTTCCTATGGGGTATGCATTTAGTATTCCTAGAGGTCATCATACTAGACTAAACCAGTTTATGAGACTTCTGATAGTTCATCTTCCACAACAAACAAATACAAACATGGCATATTGAAGCTTGCTGATGTCTGAGTTGTCACAAGTACAGGTAAACGTCGACTTACGATGGCCGCGACTTACGATTGTTCGACTTTACGATGACGACGACGACGACGACGATATGATAATTTAACCCCTTCCATACGGTGCCGCACACGTAGGCGTCATGAGGAGCAAGTGGATTCGCGACACTGCCATATCGGCGTCTTGATTATATTTATTGTAGTCGCCCCTGTGTTTTTACATTCTCTCAAATGTGCCCTAAATCCCATTCTCTGTGGTTTTCAAAATTCGCGGGTGAAAGAGAGAACGATCGATATAAGCGGTGACTATATTTTATGATGCGAGTATTATTACGTCACGTCGTACGGCTGGCATTGGCTGCTGCCCGCGAGATTTAAGGTCCGTACTGAAAATACATATTATAGTGTTTGAATATGGTAAAAAGGATAAAAATAATCAAATAAACTACTGTACATGTTTAATAGGCTATATTCAGTATCTCTGGTGGTTAATATACAGGTAGGCTAGGTACAGTGACCACGGAACAGAGTGGGGATCGACTTACGATGAGATCGTCTTACGATGGCTCTATCGAAACCTAATGCCATCGTAAGTCGACGTTTACCTGTATATCTCTTTGAGCACAGTATTTTGTAATTGATTTCTGTCAAGAAAAAGGAGATATTACATTGATGTGTTTACAAAATTTATATAATTTATTATATATATATATATATATGTATATGTATATATATATATATATATATATGTATGTTATCATTTGTCTGTTTGATTCTCATTTATTATTAGTTATATATCAGTTTATTATTATTTACCCGTTTGTTTATTATCTAACTATATCTATGCATTTATTTATGTATTTTATTTATTATTTACATTATTTATTCATTTATTTATTTATCATTATTATGATTTTTTTGCATCCGACACCTAGATATCGACCAAAAGATTCCTATTGGCATGCTCCGCCTTTGTAATCCTTTGTAATATATATATATATATATATATGAGAAATCACATAAACTCGTGATTCTAAATATGCGGAAAAACCGCCATCATCATTGGTCATCAGTTTTCTCTTTTTCCTTGGTGTTTTTTCTGCATATATATATATGTATATAGCAAGAGCTTTTTCCCCCTTATCAAGGAGTTAGCTAAGTCAGAGGCACATACCTATCTCCACCCATTTCATCCATCCTTTCCATCCCTCCCATCTCAACTTCTCATGGATGACAATTCATCCCTGCATCTGGCAACAGCCCTGAGTCAAACACAATGCAGCAAGACACAGTACATCCACAGTAAGGCTGCTTCACTTAATTGGTGACCCCCCCTCTGTCCCCTCATGCAGAAAAAAAGAAAACCAGGGACACATCCCTTCAGGCTGCATCAGAATATCATTCACATATAAACACCCTCTACCCCCCATCCCCACCTTCCTTACATAACATTATCATCCACACACATTTTCCATTCATCTCTGTCTCCTGCCTTCTCCCTTCCTTACTCAACAAACACTCTCCTCTTGCTCAATGCCCGCTTCATCCCATCTATCTCATCCTTGGTTGTTTCTTCAAATTCACTTCCTCCACCTCTGCCTTCCACACCTCTTTTACTAATCTTTCATCACTCATTATTTCCATGTGTCCAATCTACTCCCACTCTCCTCTTCACCTCCTCATTTCTCACTCTATCCAACCTTGTAACCTGTACCATACTTCTCAGACATTTCATCTCAAACACATTTAAACTTTTCCCTGCTGCTTCTCTTAAATTCCAAATGTCTGCCCCATACAATGCCATTGGCAGAATCACCCAGTTGCCTTTTTCTCATAACACTTCTTATTCCCCCAAGGCATTTACTTGCTTCTCTCAATCTACAATTTACCTCCACCTCCATCCCTCCCTTTCCTGTCTCATGTGACCCCAAATACCTAAAGCTATCTGTTTCCTCCAGCCTCTTTTCTTTAAGACTTCCAATTTACTGGCATCCTCTACTCTTGTACATCTCATATATATATATATATATATGTATATATATATATATGTATATATATATATTTAGATATATATATATATATATATATATATATATATATATATATATAAATTTCCCCCCAGTAATTTTCATGCTCATTTGAATAAATCTTGTGTTCATTTCTATCAGAAATCAAGTCTGTTCTAGTTGTGTGAAGATGGTATTCCTTAGTGGTATTGATGGGATATTTCCACAATGATATTGTCTACAAAAATACGGCCACCATCCAACCTTTCTAAGTTACCAGAAGAGGCTGAATGACAGTATTGCAGTTAACTGTCCAGGATGTAACTTCACCTCATACTATACATGTTATGGAAGACTGCATCATACACAATGATGCATGCCAATAACAGCTGCTGTGGTGTTCCTCAGGGAGATGGAATTGCATGTCCAGACGGCCTAGGAAACAACAACAACAAAAGTGCATGGTGATTGATTTTATGGTGGAGAAATGGAGTCTGGTCTTCAAACCATTTATTTATTTAGGAAGGCGATTTGTTTTCTCAAGAAGGTGATTGGTATGAGCAGGGTGAGTTTTGACACAACAGCGGTATATGGTTGATATGGGGGGTTTATTTGGTTATATTGTCAGTTGCTATAGCGATAAAAAGAATCTTGATAACGCTTCCTTCAGAATGTTCTTGTTGGCTATTTGGAAAATTTGTGTTGGCCCCACCAATTCCAGGCTGTCTAGTTTTTTGTGGTTAAAGAATACAGCATAGACATGTTTGTCAGTGAAAGCAGTGTGGCTTGTCATTTTTTGTTGCACCAGCTGGTTCAGAAACTATTCTGAAGAGGAGACATCAGGGAATGACACTCCAGGTGTCAAGCAAGTTGGAATGAGACTATTTGATCCAAGATTTTGCAGAGGCAGTTTATGTTGGCAACTGAATAATAGTTTCTGAGGGAATTTTTGTCTTTTCCTGATTTGGGGAAAGGGAGAAGGATAACTTTTCTTCAGGTGGCTGGGAAGATGCATCACATCAATATTAAGTAGAAAAGATTAAGTGTAAAGAATGTTGCTGTTGGGTATAAGTATTGTGTCATGCCACTGTGTATATTGTCTAGGCCTGAGCTGTTGTTTTGCCATTGGAAAAGACGTGATATACTGCTTCTGTGAATCATCAGTTATGGTTTTGAGAGGAGTGGTATGTGAAGTTTGGTGGTGGTTCTGATTCAAGGACAATCTCATAAGACATAAATTTTGGTCTGTGCATGGTTCACCTCTGATGCATATCATTAGTCACACAGATACTTTTCCTGAACTCATCTGATTCATTTTGAAACAGCCCAAACACTTGTATCTTTTTACTATCTGAGTGATGGGGTCTATTGCTGAATACCCTGCAGTCTTGGGTCTCTTGCAAGATAGAGCCTTGGCAACATGTGGATTCATTTGATAAACTTCCGTGTGTCTTTTACAGCTTCAGCTGTATCAGTGTTAGTTATTAAGCAGTATAATACTTAACACATAAAACAACCTACCACCTACATTATACAGCTTATTCATACAAAAACATTCACACTCAGATCACAAAACAAGGATTATAAGACTGAACAACAAATACCTGGTCCAAATCCCCCAGACATTAGCTTCATAGATAAGATAAGCAAATGCCACAGTTGTATGACTAAGTTCAGGTCACCATCCAGCACTAAAATAATACCAACACAGAATAGGCCTGGCTGTAGAAACAAACTGCCCCAGATACAAGTATCACATAGAAGACTGTGAACACCTCATCTTGCACTACCCCATCCTAGCCATGCCCAGACAACAACACCATATTTTTTGAGTGATTTATGGGTTAGTCCAGTGGCTGTTGCCAAATACATGGAAGTAATAGGTCTGTAGGGAAAATAATGGAAACTATCATCAGAGATGCTATCGAACATCATTTAGAAAGTAACCGTTTGATAAATGATAGCCAGCATGGTTTCAGAGAAAACTTACTTACTCGAATTCTACAACACAGTTATCTCGAATTATGACAAAAGAAACAATATAGATTTAATATATCTAGACTTTGCAAAAGCTTTTGATACTGTCCCACACGAAAGACTACTTACTAAATTAGCTTTACACGGAATAAGTGGTAGCCTATTAGGTTGGACTAGTAATTGGTTGAATGGTTGAAAACAGAGTTGTTTTAAATGGAAAAACTTCTAGATGGAAAAATGTTACAAGTGGAGTTCCTCAGGGTTCCGTTCTTGGGCCACTTCTATTCATAGTATATATAAATGATATAGACCATGGACTAAAATCTACTGTTTCCAAATTTGCTGATTATACAAAACTGTGCAGAATGGCAAATGATCACTTAAACCAATTAGATATTCAAGAAGATTTAGATAAATTACAGCAATGGTCTGAAAAGTGGCTAATGAAATTTAACACAAGTAAATGCAAGGTAATGCACATAGGTAAAAATAACAGTAAGTACGATTACAAGTTATTTGGAAATTCGTTAACAAAAGTGGATAGTGAAAAAGATCTCGGCGTAATTATCAGTAACGACCTCAAATCATCCAAGCAGTGTATTTCAGATTCTAGGACTGCACGATCTTTTGATTTCAAAAGTCCATCACTCATTAACAAGCTATATAAATCGTTAGTTCATCCACATTTGGAATATGCTGTTTTCGTATGGTCACCGAATCTCATTAAAGACATTGACAGACTGGAAAAAGTACAATGGCAAGCCACAAAACTGATTCCAAATATCAAAAATAAATCATACGAAAATCGACTAAAACATATGTCCGGAAATAGATTCAATTTGGAAGTAGGTAGAAACAACTTTGCCAACCGTGTAGTTAATGAATGGAATAAACTTCCTGCACAGGTAGTGCAATGTAGTTCAGTTCGAAGCTTTAAGATTCATTTAGATAAACACCTAAGCAAGATGCTGTAATGATTATAATTTATTTTATATTATTTGTTTTTGTTTTGTTATCATTTGTCTGTGATTTTCATTTATTATTAGTTATATGTCAGTTTATTATTATTGACTATTTACCTGTTTGTTTATTATTTAACTATACCTATGCATTTATTTATGTATTTTATTTGTTATTTACATTATAGTTTTTATTTATTATTTTATTATTATTATGATTTTTTTTCGCATCTGACCTAGATATGGACCAAAAGGTCTCCTGTCGGCATGCTCCACCTTTGTAATCCTTTGTAAGAGAGAGCTGGCGCTTGATTAATTGATTGAAACACACTTTTACAGGCTTGTCCTTCTGCGACTATTTACTTTCTGAATTAAGACGAGGATATCTGTTAGAAAATGACGAAGAACGGTATATGGCCCGTAGGGAGAAGGTTTATACATTCTTCAAGATCCCGAGAGAGGTAATTTTGTTACTTGTTTTTTTCAAATTGTTTATTAGACTAATGTTATGATAAATCTTTAGTTCTGTTTTTCATAACAGTTTACATATCTTTGTCAGATGATGCTAGAAGACGAATGTATTTTCTTTCATTCCAGATTGAAAAGTTTGTTGCATATGGATTTTTCCAGTGTGCAGATTCCTTCTTTTTTGTGTTCACATTCCTTCCAATCCGATTTTTGTTGGCAATATGGTCCCTCATCACAAGACCCATCAGAAGTGTCATGGGGTAAGTTTTCTGTATATTTATTTGTGTACTTATGTTGGGTAGTTATGAGGGCAGCGCTCCGTGTGGCCCTGGCTCAACAAGCGAGCCCAACTGCATCTCAGAAAATCTCAGGTAGTGACTTAATAAATTTTGTCTATGGCATAGGAATTTTTAACTGCCATAGCCCAGAATCACACAATTCTTTTGTGGAAACAGGTCTTCAGCTTCTTCCTGGGGGAATGATGCAGCCTCAGTACATCACTATGGTGACTTAATCTTGCTTGTTAAGGTTGTACAGTAATAATTGTTGCCATGAGGTGTATTCATTTCAACTGATGTATTTTCTCACCACTATTTATTCCAGTTGAGAAATTTGGCAGTTGAATGTTTTAATAATTCATTGGTTAACTACTAGCTAGTTTCTATGTCAGCTGAAAATTTATGTACTCTGTTGAAAATGGTTGGACGAGTGTGATAGAAGATTAAATTTTGGTACATATTTTCCTCTTGTTGTGGACTGGGTTTCTTTCGACCAAAAGAAATTGCCTGGCAGGTGGTAAAAAATTGACTTGAGGTTTTAAAATGGAGGGAGGATTAATTGAGATAGGTTTGAAATAGATTTAATCTTTCTACCACATAAGGGGTTTCCTTCAACTGAAAAAATTGTATAATGGGAACTAGAATAAATGAATTTATGAAGTGAGGTGAAAAGGTTAACAACTTTAGTACAATAACAGTATGTGTATTTTTTTACGTACCAGACAATTTCACTCGGCTGAGGTGGGAGGGGTCACTGTACTGAAAAGGATGTGTGACTTCATTAACTTCTTTATGTGGTGATGCTATATGTATATTTTATTTTTCACATGTAATATCCTTCTGGCTGGTAGCTGAAGGGGTGTCACAATACTGAAAATGCTAAAGGTTCACACAAGCATTTTCTTAACTAAATTGTTTTTTAATTTTTTCCTAATTTATATTTGGATTATGTCAAGGTTGTACCGGAGCAAGAGTGGACGCATCCTGAAGCCAGCAGAAATAGTGGACTTGCTGAAAGGCATAATGCTCTTCCTTTGCTGTTATGCTATGGGGTATATTGACACCTCAGTGTGCTATCACATCATCAAGACTCAGTCTACCATCAAACTATACCTCTTCTTCAATATGCTTGAAATAGCTGACAGGTACTGTAATGTCAATGAGTTGGTTTTGTAAAGTTTCAGAAGTACTTGCATGCTTAAATTGTACCTTCATCTGAACTAGGAGAGTATGAAGTATATTTGAGTGCTTCATTAGATAAAGTAAGAGATCTTCAGGGGCAAAGTATGTGTTTAGTTATATCATCAATTAATATAGTTTGTTGGGATTCATCCCACTAACATCAAGTATCCAACTTCATCATAGAAACAATGTACATACATAAACCAAAGGCTCTTTCCCCCTAACAAGAGAGGTAGCCAAAAAACAAAGGTGTAAATTCCAATCCCACCCATTCCATCCCCACATACTCCACTTCCATTCATCCCCCTCCCTACTTCTTATCTTGGGTCCTCCTGGATGACTGGTCATCCCTGCATCTTGCCTACTGCCCTGGGCCAGAAGCAGTGTTGTAAGACACAGCACATCCACAGCAAGACTGCTTCATTAAATAAGTGACCCTCTTCATCCCCTCATGCAGAAAAAAGAGAGGATGGGGAAGAAATCCCTTCGGGTTACATCAAATTATTTTTTCACACATACTCCCTCCCCCACCCACTCCCTTTCATGCATCACAGCATCATCCATACACAACCATTCTCCCCTATCTTCTGTCTTCTGTCCTTCCTCAACAGACATTCCCCTCTTTCCCAATGCCCCTTTTACCTCATCCATCCATCTCATCCTTGGTTGCCCCCTCATGTTCACTCCTACCTCTCCCTTCCACCTCTTTTACTAATCTTTCTTCACTCATTCTTTCCATGTGTCCAAACCATCCCAATACTCTTTCATCAACCCTATCTCCCAACTCCCTTTCCACTCCTGTCCTCCTCCTCACTTCCTTGTTTCTCAGTCCATCCAGCCTAGTAACCCCTATCACACTTCTCAGGCACCTCATCTCAAACACATTCAAACTCCTCTCTTCCTCTCTTATGTTCCATGTTTCTGTCCCTTACAGTGCTGTTGGCACAATTATGCCTTCAAACAATCTCCTCTTAGCATTCATTCCCAAATGTCTATTTCTCATTACACTTTTTAATCTGACAAGACATTTACTTGCTTTTCTCAATCTATATTCTACCTCCACTCCCTTTTCTGCCACATTCGCACCCAAGTATCTAAAACTATCCACTTCCTCCAGTCTCTCTCCTTTAATACTCACTTTCAGTCTGCTGCCACTTTCTCACCTTGTACACCTCATCACCTTACTTTTACCCACATTTATTTTCAACTTCCTTCTTTCACACACCTTCCCAAACTCTGTCACTAACTTCCCCAATCCCTCTTCTGATCCTGCCACAAGTGCAGTGTCATCAGCAAACAACAACTGGCTTATCTCCCACTTTTCTCCATTTCCTTTAACTATCTCCAATCCCTGACCCATTACCCTTGCATTTACCTCTTGCACCACCCCATCCTTGTATAAATTGAACAGCCAAGGCAACATAACACATCCCTGGCAAAGTCCCACCATTACGTCAAACTACTCACTCTCTCCATTTCTGATACAAACACAAGCTTTACTACATACATAAACCAAAGGCTTTCTTCCCCTACATGGGGAGTAGTAAAAAAGAAAATGGCATAGGAACCACTCCCACCCATTCCATTTCCTATATATTCCTCTCCCCTCCACCCTCCTCCCTCCCTCTTATCTTGGCACCTCCTGGATGACGGGTCATCTCTGCATCCTGTCCACTGCCCTGGGTCAGTCACTAAATGATTCATTTGCAGATGCATGTAGAAAATTTTTGTATAATATTTCCATGTATGTTATCTTGGGCAACAGATCTTTAAAATTATCCATGCCACATATTGAGACAGGTATATTGTAATTCACCCAGCACAACACAGCACTGCATAAGTTTTATCAGTGAGTGCATGAATTAAAAGTATGAAATTTATATGGAAGCCATAACAACAAAACCTGAAAAATATACAAGATCAAAACATTATTTTTGGGAACTGATGGAAATTTGTTATGAATAAAATTGTTTATTTTGTAATTGTATACTATAATCTAAGATTAGTTAATTTTTTATGCTTAGATAAAATTGCTTGAAGACCAATTCCTGTTATGCCACCAGATTGATGTCAGCTTTTGGCCAAGACACCCTTGATGCACTCTTCTGGACTGCCACAGAGCCTAGAGGAAGAAAGCGAGAACACTTTGGTGTTATATTTCACCTTCTTGTAGCCAGTGCTTACGTTGGACTCCATTCAACAATTGTGCTACTACAGGCGCTATGCTTCAATGTGGCAATCAATTCCGACAACAAAGGACTTTTGACAATTGTTATTTCAAATAATGTAAGTCTTATTTATTTATTTATTATTATTTTTTTTTTTGGTCTTGGTATACACCCACCTTACATTCATCTATTCATTTAAAAACCCATTTAATGTCCCTCTCATCTTGGCTATTTTTGTGGATGGTCATTCCTGTCCCTACCCACACTGCTTGGATAGAGTGAGAAACAAGGAGGTGAGGAGGAGAGTGGGGGTGGAAAAGGAGAGGGGAGAAAGGATCGATGAAAGAGTATTGGGATGGTGTGGACACATGGAAAGAATGAATGAAGAAAGATTGGTAAAAGAGGTGTGGAAGTTGTAGGTGGATAGAGTGAACATGAGGGGGTGACTGATAATGAGATGGATGGGGTGAAAGGGGTGCTGAGCATGTGGGTAGGGGATAGGGGGGTTAGGGAGTGGTTGTGTGTAAATGATATTTTGATGCAGCTCAAAGGAATTTCTCCTTCAGCAATTTTTCTGCATGATGGGGTGGAGACAGTGGGTTGCTTATTAAGTGAAGTGTTCTTGCTGTGGATGTACTGTGTCTTGCTGCATTGTGTCTGACCCAGGGCAGTGGGCGGGATACAGGGATGACCCGTCATCCATGAAGAGCTAAGATGAGAAGGAGGAAAGGGTGGTGGATGGGAGTGGAATGGGTCGGGGTGAGTACTTGCCTTTTGATTTGGCTACCTCCCTGGTAAGTGGGAAAAAGTATATAGATAGACATTTTTACTCCACATTTTTTGTGAGTCTTTCTTCACTATTCTTTCCATACATCCAAACCATCTCTGCATTCTTTGATCAGCCCTATCCACCAGCTCTCCTAACTCATCTCCAACCCACTTTCACTCTTACATTTGTGCATCTCATCACTTATTATAGTTATGTCACTTCAGATTTTTTAATTTGAAGGTGAAAAGGTGTAGATGAAGGTGAAGATGTTGATGGGTTTTGAAGACAGGTGACAAGGAAGTTATTTTCTTTACATTGCTCACTGGACCATCTCATGCAGGTACCTATTATTGGTACCAGTAAATCATTAGATATGGGCTGAATATTCTTCTATCTTCCCCCTTATAAGGGATGTGGCCTGAATATTATTAATATTCACAGTAAATTTGATTCATTTTCAGTTTGTGGAGCTGAAGGGTGCTGTGTTTAAGAAATTTGACCGCAACAATTTACTCCAGATTTCATGCAGTGATGTGCGTGAACGTTTTCATCTTTGTGTGTTGCTGCTTGTTGTAGTTATACAGACACTCAAGGAATATGCATGGAAAGCAGGTGAGTTCAATTTATTATTAGTGTTGAATACTTCCAGATAGTAAAAACAATAACTGATGTCAAGATGGGGTGAGTTGGAGAGCAGGTGCGGAAGGGGAGCTGGCATATAGGGCTGATGAAAGATTACTGTGATGATTTGGACACATGGAAAGAATGGGTGAAGAAATATTAGCAAGAAGAGTGGAAAGCAGAGGTGGATGGAGTGAACATGAGGGTACGACTGAGGATGAGGTGGATGGATTGGGTGAAAGGGGCAAGAGGGGAATGTTTGTTGAGCAGGGAAGGGAGGAGGCAGAGAGTAGGTGTGAGTGAAGAACGGTTGTACATTGATGATATTTTAATGCAGCCTGAAGGGATTTCTCCCTGTCTTTCCTATTTTCAGCATGAAGGGACAAGAAGGGAGGGTTGCCATTAAGTGAATTGGCCTTGCTGTGGATGTACTGTCTCTTGCTGCATTCTGGCCCAGGCAGTGGGCAGGAGACAGTGATGACCCTTCATCCATGAGGAGCTAAGATGAGTGGGAAACAATGGGAGTGGAATGGGTTGTTGCTGTTGTCATTCCCTAAACTGTCAGGCAGAGCAGTCCTGTCTCCCTAAGGAACGCCATGGCTAAAACAGGGTTTTCTCACAAATACTTTATAGAGTGTATATTGTGTTGGCATGCATGATTATGTACAATGCAGTCTTCCATAATGTGTTGTATGGGGTGAAGTGTTGCATCCTGGACAGTTATTTGCAATGTGGTCATCCAGTCTCTTCTGGTAGTTTAAAAGGGCTGGATGTGGTTGCATCGCTGTCTGGCCAGCTGGACTTTGTCCTTATGGGGGAGAGAGGATTCAGAGGGATGGATGTCAGGGGGTCTGGCATGCAGCATTGTATTGTCTTTAAATGTATTGATGGAGCAATGAATGATGATTATGGTTATGTTTACAGAAGCTGGTGTCTGGTGGTTGTGGAGGAAGAGAATAGAGTATTTGTGTGTGATATAGGTATTTGGGTGTTGTTTTGATGTTTCTTGGCATGTGTGGATGTTCTGCTATGTAGTGTAGTAGGCGTGCTGTGTTGTGCCTTTCATGTCAAGGTGATCATTGACTTTGAGGACTTTTGTTTCATAGTGTAGATGGTCTGTAGGTGTTGTATTTGTGTAGCCTGTAATTGTCTTTAGGGCTTTGTTTTGTATGGTCTGAAGGGTGTTAAGGTGTGTCTCAGTGAGATTAGGGGCCATGCAGGGTTTGCATAATTCATCACTGAGTGTATGCATTGTTTGTATATTGTAGTATTAGTTTCTTTGTTTTGTCCAAATGTTGTACCTGTAATTGATTTCAGTGTGTTAAGTCTAGGTGTGCATTTAGTCTTTATGTTTGTGATGTGTTGTTTGAATGACATGTATGTATTGTATGTTATGCCAAGAACCCTGGGTGTGTGTATTTACCTACTTGCATCTTATGGGAAGGGGAGCTATGCTCATGGTGTCCTGCCTTTGTATCTCGCAGTGTCTAGTTTGCTCTTAAATTTGTGTATGGTTTTTGCACACACTATTGTTTCATCCAGTTTGTTCCAAGTGTCCACTACTCTGTTTTTCTTCAGATCTCTTCTATAAGTATCCTTTTTGAGTTTCTTTCCATGTCCTTTTGTGTTTCTCTTGTCCCAATTTAGTAAGTCCTCTCTATCAAGTATTTCCATGCCTTTCATAATTCTATAGATGGTCAGTAGGTCGCCTCTCTCTCTTCTTTGTTCCAAAGTCTGTAATTTCAATTTAGCCAGTATGTCTTCTTACGACAAGTTTGAAAGTGCTGGGGCCATCTTCGTGGTTGCTTTCTGGATTCTTTCAATTTTCTTTATATTCTTTTTGGTACTGGGTGACCATAATGTCACAGCATACTCCAGTCTAGGCCTTATTAATGTGACTAATATTTTTTTGATCATCTCTTCATCCAGATAGGTAAACGCCACTTTTATTGATCTTAGCAAGTTATAGGATTCTCCGACAATTTTGTTTGTTTATCGGAGGACATGTCGTATGAGGTAATTACTCCCAGGTCTTTTACAGATCCCACTTTCTTTACTTCCTTAGTTCCAATTGTATATTGTCATGATATTCTTTTTTTTTTTTTTTTTTTTTTTTTACTTTTTCCCAACTCCATTTTGCTACATTTCTTAATGTTGAAGTCCACTTCCCATTTCTGACTCCATTTCCAAACCTTGTTTAGGTCTCTCTCTAGTGATTTGCAGTCCATTTCAGTTTTCACTTTCCTTAAACATTTTGCATCGTCTACAAAGAAGCTCATGTAACATTCCGCGTCATCATCCATGCCATTCACATAAATAGCAAACATTGGAGCCAATACAGATCCTTGTGGAACTCCACTAATCACCTCTGTCCAACCTGAATACTTTTCTCTGAGTACTACTCTCATTTTTCTACCATTCAGGAAATCTTCCAGCTTAGTAGGTTGCCTTGTATCCCTCCAATGTTTTCCAATTTTTTTTTTTATAATCTTTTGAATGTTTTTTGTTTCATGTGTGTGTGATAGCCCAGTGAACAACATCTTGAACCAATGAGTAAGGGGTCATGGGTTCAGTTCCTGGGACTTGCTGCAGGCTTTGCCACATTGGTTCCTGACGGCCCTGGCCAGGTGGGGAGGTGACCCAGCATTGGTCTAAAAACACAGTGGCTCCACCACAACTGACAGGACTGCCCTAATAGGGGTTTTTCTTCTCCCATTGTGTGGTTATGGGATGGTGAATTCTGTTGTGCATGGAAGGGAGAAGGCGAGAGATAACTATAAATAGAGAATGGTTGTGAATGACTGATGAATTGATGCAGCCCAAAGGGATTATTCCACGTGGTCTCTACATGTGAGAGGATGGGGAGAGAGGGTTACCATGTAAATGAATCAGTGGGGGTAAACCAGCTTAGGCTGTCAGGCCCAGCTGTGGATGTGCTGTGTCTTGGTTCATTGTTTTTACCCAGACCGTGGGCATGGGACAGGGATGGCGTTTCCTCCACAAGGAGCTAAGATAGAAGGAAAACAAAAGGGTGTTGGATAGGTTGGGGTTGGGTATATGGCTTGGTTAGCTGCATTCCTTATAAAGGGGAAGAAACCTTTTGGTATATAGGTCAATAGATTGAACCTCCATGCTTTATATATTTAATTATTTTTATTAATCTATCTATATAATATATATTTTTATATATACTTTTTTTTTTTTGTACTTTCAGAGCGCTTTTGGATTCTTGTCCCTGACTGTTTGTTGGTGCTGGGTACTGAGGTGCTGATTGATTGGCTAAAGCATGCTTTCATCACCCGTTTTAATGATATTCCTGCTGATGCATATCGTGACTACACTATCTTATTGGCCTCAGACCTCCTCACATGCAAACAAAAATATGTAAGTGTTCATGTGTATGTCAGCATGTTTATGAGTTGAACCTGAAAAAAATAAAAAACAAAAAACTTTGGTATATGTATGTATGTAGAAAACTTGTATACAAAAGCCTTTGGTATATGTATACAAGTTTTCTACATACATACATACATACATATACCAAAGGCTTTTTTCCCCCTTACATGGGAGGTAGCCAAAAAGACAAAGGCATAGAAACAACTCCCACCCATTCCATTCTCCTACATACTCCACTCCCCTCCACCCTCTTCCCTCCCTCACATCTTGGCACCTGTTGGATATTGCTAAAAGATAAGTTTAGCCAAGTTTTTACTTGGAAATTTGAAAAGAAGACTATATATGTACTAATGATACAGATGTATATGATGGTTTAAGTTTGTGTAATAAACATGGGAATATTAATTGATCAAAATTTGATTTGTCTGTTACAGTTGCATATTATGCAATGTTGATAGTGTGTTTCTGATTTTATTACTATGAATTTTGTTTGTACTTATGCAGGCATACTCAGACCACAGTGATTTGGTAGCAAGACGAATGGGATTTATTCCACTACCCTTAGGAGTTGTGATGTATCGCATTCTGAGTCAATCTATTCAGCTCAACAACTCTGCAGCATACTTCCTTGCTTTCTTAGGATTTCTGTGTCTAATATCATTCAGGTTAGTCATAAAGAAGTTTTACTTATATCTTATGTGAGTCAGAAGTTTTTACATGACAAGTAGAGCTCGTGTAAGGATTGGGAATGGCAAGAGTAAATGGTGTGAGGTAATGGTGGGGATGCATTTAGATCGGTTTACCAAGGTTGTTCACTGTGTTTATGGATAGGGCTGTAAGGTATGTGTGAAAGTGCTGGGCAGGGATTTGGAGTTGGTGGGTGAAAGTGGAAGGAAGTGGGAAGTAATCTGGTTGTTTCAGGATGATACTGTACATTTGGTGAGTGAGGACATAAGAACATAAGAATGAAGGCCTACACTAGGCATACAGAAGCATTTGGTGGAGATTAAGAGAATGGGAGGATAAAACTAAAAGAAAATGTGGACAAAAGTAAGATGCTGATATGTGCAAGGAGTGGTAATGGTGACAGGTTGGACATTATTCAAAAAGGTGAGAGACAGGAGGAAGTTGAAAAGTATTTGGGGTTGCAGTGGATGGGGTAGTTGAGGTGGATATGACTTATTGGGTAAAAGGTATGTAAATGTCTAGGGGCAATGAAAAATGTCATGAGAAATGGGTATTTGGGGTGAATGCATAGATGAGTATGATTGTGAGATCATTTGAAAGGGGGCAGAAAGGAAGATTGTAAAGGTGTTTGAGAATTATATAGATGTTACGAAAATGGATACAGGAGTTGGGGACAAGGATGGCTCTTTTTTTATCTCCAAGGTACTAAGATGGAAAAGGTAGTGAATAAGTTGAATGAGTGGGTGTATGGGTTGACTTGCCCACCCCTTCATGAGGGGAAAAGGCTATTTGATATGCTTGGTATACATGTGTTCATGTATCATATTTGATAACACATTCCATTGTAATGAAAAAACACAATTTGTGTTTGGTATTTAGACTTGTTCATTTGTCTACTTATTTATGTACTTTTTTCCTGATTTGCAGAGTTTTGAATGGGGTGATTATCATGGGCAAGGCTTGTGATATTATAGAAATGGCTGACAAAGGGAGAAATCGAAATGAGTCCTGTTCTTCAGAATGCATTGAAAAACCAAATCCAAAGCCAGAAACATTAAAAGTAGAAGTTGCTACAAGTCCTATACGTGGGACAAGCCTCCCCCCTCCATCCAACCACAGCCACAATGAAGTTCAGAAGTCACTGACACCCACTCTGGAAAAGATGACTAACTTCATATCTTCGAATACCACGATCCCACCAAGAAGTGACTCTCTGGGTTTCTTGGGTGAGTCCAACAAAGGGCTGATGGCTAATAGTATGGTCAATCTCTCAAGTGTGGGGATCAATGAGGGGCCATACACTGAAGACGTTGCAAGGCAGTTCAAAATGCAGACTTCACTTGATAGTATCATATCGGAAAATTCACTTGACCTTGCAGAAACAGAGATACCTAAACAGGACAAAAGTATGGAAGGGGATACAAACACCACAGGAGCAGAGGAACAGGTAAAGGATTTGCCCCCAAGTGTTGACCAAGCAGACAGGATCCAGCCGGTAACTCCAAGTCCAGAGGGATCCCCTGAAAAACTGCAGCTTTTAAAGGAAAGGAAAGGCAAGAAATATCCATTCTATTCTTGTGATTCGCTGAGGTATAGAGGGTCTGTAGATGGGGACTTGCTATAAGGGTGTTACTTAATTTTTTGTAAATTAGGGAACTGTTGGATTGTGATATTGTCACTACCTTTTCTGTTTGAATGAAAAGTAGAATGTTTTACTCGCTATGTTTTATGTCTGTATGTGTGAATCTTTTTTAGTATATGGAGGTTTGAGACTGTTGTATGTTTGTGATGTCATGCTAAATCATTAAGATATTTATTTTGCAATGAATAAGTTTAGTTATATGTGCTAGTTTTTTTTTTTTGACATTGTACAAACCACAAATATTATAAAAGCAGTTGTAAAGCTAGTATGAGATCAAATAATTTGAAAGTACATTATAGTGTTAGAAACATCAAACTGGGAATTAGTGTAATTTTTAATACTGCCCATCCTCAGAATTTAACTTGTGGGATTATCTTATGTGTTGCTTTTGTATGTCACATTCCTTTTCTTTGATTGTTTCCTAATGTAAATATGTCTTTCTTGAAAATGTGCTGTCAAAATTTTATGTACAGTGTTTGCCCTCCTTCCTTGTGTGTGTAACCTTCCCAGTATCTATAATGTTAGCAGGTGTGTTTGATTTGTTGTTTTGCACATCTATTGTTCACAAAGACCTTAGTCGTGTTCATAGATCCCAGGGGATGGAAGTTGTACATCCCTCCCAGGATTTTGGTTGGGGTGGCAGTGGGGTTGTCAATGCATAGTCCCTTGACCCCCATACTTTGGTAAAATCATTACCTGGACTGTGGAGTTGGAAAGATTACACAAGTCATCTACCAGATTAAAATGCTGGGGGTGATATATCCTTTCCATTTCCCCAGGCTCTATGCTCATGGTCAGAGTAACTGAGGAGTCTTAATGATAATTAGCTTTTTGCACTGATGTTTTTTATCAGTCAAAAGGAATGTTGAATACAAGTGGTACATGTACATATGTCTTGTAATTTATATAAATGAAGGCACATGAATTTCCATGATATTGTTGTCTGAATTAACTTCTCCATGGTGTTCAAAAATATTGCAAGGTTTACTACACAAATTCTGTGATATTTTTTACAGCAAAAACATGTCTCAAATATTGGATATATACATAATTTTGATATTTATAATACTGACTGAATTATGCTGAGACCCTATAGCTTAAAAGTAATCAAAGCATAGTAAAGTGTTATTTTGACTTGGTAGTGTTGTAGAAAGGCCACCATTACTTTATATTTGCTAACTTTTGGATTCACATAAATGTGTTTATCTAGTGTAATTGGAGCATGGCACAGCAAGACTGATTGTTTGCACGTGTGGCACTAAATGTTATAAATTAGGTGGATGGGGCTCAAACTTTTAGACTCTCTTAATTTTTCTTCAGTATATTATGGTTATTCATATTAAAATACTCTTGCTCTCTGGTGTAAAAAGGAAGGAGGATTATTAACATTTGATGAAATATGCTTAAACTTTTTCAACATAACTAATCAAAGCACAATTTAAAGATGATGTAGTTAATTTATTTATAACAGAAAGTGAACAGTGATGACAGAGCCACGGCAGTTTAGTATCGCCATAGATGCTAAATATCTAGTCACACGTGTATTATCTCCAGTTCATGATGCCTGATGATCAGTATTTATCATGTTTTTTGCAATTTTCTGAACTTTCCTTTAACTTCATGAAAATTTGTATTTCCATATAGAGGTTATCAACATCCAGTAGATTCCAGAAGCAGTTTTATGGTAATTTAATGTCAGTTTTACAATATGCAAATGAATTAAATGATAACATTCCCTTGCATCAGTATTTGAGTAACACTGCTTTGTCATCAGTTATTTCCCATTGTAAATAAAATAGTTTTGAAATATTTAGGCATTGACTTTTTAAATGATTTGTGTGTCCTTTTATATTTCACTCAGATAATGACAATATCTTTGGATGTGTCCTGCTGTAGAAAAATATATGATGAATAAAATTTTGAATTTACTTCAAGCCTAAAAATACATGATCTTAGATATGAGCTTTGGAGTATCTGTCTATCATGCCAAGTTTTGTATTTGGTTCTTGGCTCCCAGATAGTATGTGCAAATAGTAACATTGTAGAGGGAAATGGTCAGGGCAATTTAATGAGAGAACCACCATTCCTCGTGGACCCTCCAGCAACCAGGAAGGTCATCTGCCTTTTTTCCATTACCACTCATTCCTCATCATCCTTATTACAAATGAAGAGTTCACTGACAACTAGCAGAGTTGATTTTCTATCAGCCTTTTTAGACCTGGATGCTTTACAAAACAGCTTTTGGAGACTGAAGCATCTGTGACTCCCCAGTCATGAAATGTTATATACATGACATTCTTTGATGGTTTATTTTTAAAATTTTCTCACAGAATATTAACTGATTGCTTTCCATGCTGCCCACTAACCCTAGAATGAGGACTTCACTGCTTTATGTTTATCTTGGTAGTCCTGTCTGATAATACTGCCAGACAGGACAATATTGCTGGGAAAGTGATGAGGTGCAATCTGCATGCTTTAAGTGGGAAGGAGTGAATGGGATGTGTATGATGGTAGTGAAAGTGATAAGTATGACCTCCCATACCAAACCACCATGGTTTGTGGGTAACAGCTATTTTAGATAAAAAGGAAAATGCCTGTCTGGTTACTACTGTTCATTGCTATTTTTTAAATCACACATAATCCCTATCAACTAGGTTAATCCATGCACACATTGTCCACTTGTCCTTATCTTCTTAACTATATTCAAGTGACCATCCAGCACTAAAACTACCTACACAGAATCACCCTAGTAACAGATCAATTGTCCAAGATGTAACCAGTATACAAGAAATACAGAACATCAAATTCTACACAGTCCATTGCTCACTCCAGGCAGCTACACAGAATTTCTTCTCAGAGTGATTGATGGGCCAAACCAGTGGCCATGGCTTATTTCCTTGTTATCATGAATCTCTTGCAGGAGATAACAGGAGCAATGGATTGATTAATTCTTATCAGCACTGGTGAATTGCTAGTGACAAAATACAGTGCAACTGTATTCCTACTACTTCGTAAACACATGCCTAGCAAAGTCCTCATATTCAAAATTCTTTGAATGTGCTACAATTGCATTGTGTCCTGGAATATCATGAAAATACCTTCCAAAGGAATGTGCAACTTGGGTTGCATATAAAACACTACAGAGGAGTATGAATTTAATGTGAAATAGATTTCAAGACTGTTTCTGTTTGTCATTTCCATTTCCACTTTATTGAAATGAGTTGTTAATTATTCTTCATGATTGACAGGTTGGTATCTCATGCAGTTCTGTCCCCTTGAAAATGTTTCTCCTCACCTTTCTTTTCTGTTATATTAAACTTTGCTGGTGTTTCCCTTGGCTGCCCTTATTATAGATTCCCTACCACTTTTTGTTGTTATAAAAGATCAACAAGAGGTCATAGTAAATAATTGGAAATGCAAATTTCTTTGAAAAACATAGATTTACCTAAAGGCCCTTTCCTCTTGTAAGAGGGTTGGTTGAGTTGTAGCATACCCACCCTACACCTATCCCATACCCATAGAAAAAAAAAAAATAATAATCACATCCATAGCAGGGCCCAAGATCCAAAATTGATTTTGGCTACCTCCCTTGTAAGGAAAAAAAAAAAAAAATTGAAATGTATGTAATTCCTTACAATTAGACTGATTCCCCTTTATCCACAGAAATATACAAAATAGACAAAAAATCTCTTCAGGCCATACCAATTTCCTCTCCTATTTACAACCATTCCAATCTCACCTTTACTCATTCTTTCCATATGCCCTAACCATCCCAGCATTCTCTGATTAATCCTATCTGCCAACTGTCTCCCCAACCCTACTCTCCACCTCACCTCTACATTTCTCACTCTATTAAGCCTTTTAACCTACACCAGTACTTCAATTCAAACATATTTAGGGCCAAAACAAGGAGATATAATGTAGGGATGAGAGTGGAAGTGGGCAAGAGGCTGGAAGAAGTAGAGAGCTTTATATATTTTGGGTCACATGTTGTAGGGAATGGAAAACAAAGTGGAGGTGGAGGTGAATTATGCAGTAAGAGAAGCAAGTAAATGTCTTGGGGGGGGGGGGGTCGATGAAAAGTGTCATGAGAAATAGGTATCTGGGGATGAATGCAAAGGGAGTGATCATGCCCACAGCAATGTGGGCATGATGTAGAATGTAGAATTTGAAGGTGGCAGAAAGGAAACAATGGTTGTAGTAACTAATAATAGAAAACTGCTTCAGGTTTCACCGAGATGAAACCCACAGCAACCAGCAACAGTTCTCTGGCTCTCCCACAGCTTTCTCAGGGAAGAAATTTTGGAATGTTATCTATGTTATGTTTGTGTGGATCCATTTGTATATCAATTGCCAGCAAAAAGAGAGGAAGCCACTGATTATCCACCCTTTATGTGAAAATAGTTGGTAAAAGATAGTTAAATTTGAGAAAGAGCATGGGTTCAACCTGGAGGCCAAATACTAGCTACTTAGGCTTGTAACTATAGATATGGGTGAGATTGTTCACAAGTATTAGAAATGGAGGATGGGAAGTCCACAAATAGTAGGTATCCATCACTGGTCTCAGAAATGGCCGTTTTCCTATTTTCACAGTAATTTTTTTTTAACAATTAATTACCACTTTATTCATGACAATAAATGTCAAAACAAAGATGATTGGGACTATAGTTTAAATATCCCTTCAAGATTTCAATCAATCAATCTGTTGCTACTGATCTCTTGTAAAAGAGCCATGGTCTCCTGGAAACTGACAACAGCCTCCGATTGGGATTGTGTCAGAGTAGATATATTGTCTTGTTATCTGGGGATTGTTAGTGTGCAATATACAGTAGTAGTATGAAGTGTTTTGTGTCATCTGTGTGATGGTTGCATCTGGGGCAGTTTGAATCTATAGCCAAGTGTATTCTGTGTTGGTATTGTCTCAATGATGGATGGTGTCCTGAGTGCGAGTGTGCTTATGTGGCTCTAGTCTGATGTGGGAGGATTTTCTCTGTGGGACTTATATTAAGGGGTTGTTGTTGGAGTATTGAGTTGGTGGTCTTTCTTGAAGGGCATGTTTATTTAACTGGGTTTGAATATATTTCTGTTTGGAGGTTTTGTTTGGTTTGGGTGGTAGATGTTTGAGCAGTATACTGCCGGTGTATTTTTTGTTGTTGCAATCTGTTGGTGGTGCCTGTGAGATGTAGTGTGAAGGGTGTGTATTGTTTAGGGTTCTGGCATAGAATGTGTTCCTGTCATTTTTATATGTTGTTCTATTGGGAGGATTTGTTTCTGAATGTAGGTGTTCTATAGGGGTGGTATTGGTGCATCGTGTTATTACTCTCAGTGCTCCATTCTGCAGTGTTTGTAAATTGTTTATTTTTGCTTTGTTGACTGTTGGGAATCATGTTGTGGAGGCATATTCTAGGGAGGTTCTTATGAACTATTTTTAGATGGTTATTAGAATTTCTTTTTGTTTCCCAAAGTCTGTGCTAGAGATGGTTTTCAATAGGTTTGTTTTCTTTTCTATTTTTAATGTCATGTTCTTGATATTTGGGTTGAATGTCATATAGATATGAAAAGTTAGACCCAGAATTTTAGGGTTCCTTTCCAATGGAAGAGTTTGACCATTTAGTAGTTGTTGTCATTCCCTAGACTGTCTGGCTGAGCAGTCCCATCTCCCTAAGGAACACTATGGCTGGAATGGGGTTTTCCCACAAATCCCTTATAGAGTATATGTTGTGTTGTTGGCATGTGTAATTGTGTACAATGCAGTCTTCCATAATGTGTTGTATAGTATGGGGTGAAGTGTTACATCCTGGACAGTTATCTGTGATGCAGTCATCCAGCCTCTTCTGGCAACTTAGAAGGGCTGGATGGTGGCTGCACCACAGCCTGGCTAGGTGGCCTCTGTCCTCTTGGGGGAGAGAAGATTCAGAAGGATGGATATCAGGGGGTCAGGCATACAGCAATGTGCTATCTTTCAGTTTGTTTATTGAGCAGTGAGCAGAATGATTATAGATATGCTTCTGGAGTCTGGTGGTTGTGGAAGAAGAGAGTATTTGGGTGTTTTGATGTTTCATGATGTGTGTGTGGTCTGCCATGTAAAGTAGGGCTGGGCTGTGTTTGTGGAGGCTGTGGCAAGTTTTTGTGTGCCTCTCATGTCAAGGTGTAGGTGTTGTATTTGTGGTGTGGAGGCATGTATGTCATGGGACCACACCTCAACTCCCAGCATAGTGGGAATTGGGGGCCAAACTGTCACAAGAAGCCCTTGCTACCCTTGCAGGTGGCACAGATCCCTGGCCATTTAGTTTCACTATGGGGTGGATTCTTGATTCATGGTTGTCAGGAGTGTGCAGTGTTACTTTTGATTTCTGGGGTGATGCTTCCATTCTGTTATTTCTGAGCCATTTTTCCAGTTTGATCAAGTATGCTTGAGTATTTTTTGTTACTATTTTGTATTTACTCTGCTGGGTTAATATTGTTAAGTCATTTGCATATTCAGTTCTGGTTTAGGAGTTGGTAGATCACTCATGAAGAGGTTGAACAGCAATGGTGAAGATGTTGGTCCATGAGGTACTCCATTGTATAGTCTTTTTGTATCTGAGATTTGGTTGTTTTGGGTTGCTCTGCATTGTCTTTCTGCCAAAAAGTTGGTTATCCTCTTCTTGTCATTATTATAGATATTTGTCTCAATGATCTTTTTGGATAATATGTGTCTAGGTACCTTGTCAAAAGCTTTATTTATATCTATAGCAACCATAACTGTTCTTGCTGTTTTTATTTTTTTTCTTCCAGTACTTGTTGACACTTGGAAAGAATCAGTGAAGAAAGATTAGTAAAAGAGGTGGGGGGAGTGAACATGAGGGGTGACCAATGATGAGATGGATGGGGTAAAAGGGGTATTGGGAAAGAAGGGGATGTCTGTTGAGGAAGGAAGGGAGAGACAGAAGATAGGAGTGAGTGGAGAATGGTTGTGTATGGATGATGCTGTGATGCATGGAAGGAAGTGGGTGGGGGATAGGGGGTGAGGGAGTATGTGTAAATGATTTTTGACACAGCCCAAAGGGATTTCTCCCCCTTTTTTTTTTTGCATGAGGAGACAGAGAGGGGGTGTTTGTCGATTAAATGAAGTGGTCTTACTATGGATGTGCTGTGTCTTGCACTGCTTCTGACCCAGGGCAGTGGATGAAATGCAGGGATGACCTATCATCTAGGAGGAGCCAAGTAAAGAGGGAGGGAGGGGTGGTGGATGGAAGTGGAGTGTGTGGGGATGAAATGGGTGGGAGTGGATTTATGCCTTTGACTATATCCCTTGTAAGGTGGAAAAAGCCCTTGGTATATGTATGTATGTACTTGTTGACTGGGTTATGTAGGTATTTCTGATTTGATTCTTGCTTTAATCAACCTTTCCAGTAGCTTGGATATGGTGAACAGGAGTGATGTGGTGGTTTGGCTTCAAGACTGGATTATGATAATGTTTAGCCAGGGGTAGTTGAAAATATCTGTCATGGCTCTTATATTTTGGCCAAGGTGTTTGATGATGATGACTGAAATTTTCTCTGGACTTTCTGCTTTGGAGGTTTTTAGTTTCTTCATAGCCCCTTTAGTGTCTTTAATGTAGAATGAGGGGGTGGCTTCATTATCTGTTTTGCTTTTCCATACTTCTTTAATTATTCCCCTGTTTTCTGGTATGGTTGGCTTGAAGCTAGTTTTGTCAAAATGATTGCTGATGATGTTGCATTGCTGTTTTGGTGATGGTATGTTGTATTGCATCAAATGCTTCATGGGTGTGTGGTGGGGAGATTCAGTTGTGATTTTTTGGTGGATTTTACTGCTCTCCATATTTTTCTAATGACAGTCTTTCCATCTATTTGGTTTGTTATTTTTCCCAGTTTCTGTTTTTGCTTGTTATTAATTTGTTTTGTAATATCATTGCTTAATTACTTAAGTAGTTCTTTTTCTTGTTCTGTTAGGCTGCTTCTTTTTCAAGTTATTCCTTTTTTTAATGAGGTTATCTCATATGTGAGGTGTGGGTTGGTTCTTTCTATAGCCTCTGGGGATGCATTTTTCAATTGCTTTCTTGATAGTTGCTACTATTTCATTTACAACTTCATTCAGGGATCAGAACTGGTCTATTCCAAAATGTTCTAGTTCTTTCTTGATGTCCTCTGAGTACTTTTGAGTTTGCTTTTTGGTAATTCATGGAAGTCCTCTTTGTTAAGGGTTGTAATTTTTCTTCCACTTCTGTGGAAATCTACTGGTAAGTGATCAGATGAAAGGCCTTGTATAATTTTCCATGTTGTTTAGGTTTGTATGGAATATAATCACATTGTTATGTATGGTGATGTTGGTTATTGCAGTTGATTATAGTTAAGTTGCAAAATTGTTTTAGAGTTTTGTATCTTCTTTGGTCTGCTGTTTGTGTGACAAGCCAGTTTGGGCAGTGTATATTCAGGTCACTTGCCATTATGTGGTTTGTTATTGAATTGAGAGGTTGGCACTGTGGGAGATAACCTCATGGGGAGGATGCAGTTGGAGGGATATATATGTTCGTGATAGTGTAGGTTGTTTATTTATGTTCGGATTATGATTATTTCAGTGGTGGTGTCTGTGATTGATTGATTGGTGTCTTGTATTTTGTTGAAGGGTATGCTATTGTGTACTAGTGTTATGAGTACACCTTTGTGTCTTGTCTAATTGTTCTGTAATCTGTGAATGATGGAATAGTTTTTTGAGGTGTCAGTTTGGTTTCTTCTATGAGTGCAACATGTATATTGTGTTCATGTAGGAAGTAGAGCACTTCTGAGTGTTTGTACTCACCAGTATTCTACTGGCTACTACCTGACTTAGACCTCTCACCTAAATCCATAAATACAAAATAGTTTTCGGTGATGGCACAACATTGTCCATAAAGACAGAAATTCTGGTGAAATGTTGGTTGAAAAAGACAATACATTCTTTTTCCAAGTCCTTGAAAAATGTGTGTAATTCTTTCCTCCTACCCTAATCTTGATTCCCATCAGGAAGAACACCTGTTCCACATATTTTTTTTTTGTCAACCTTAAATTTACCCCATTATTTTCCTGTATTTTTTCTTCATCTTTCATATTCTTGCAACAATTCCCTACTGCATGAAAGTTAGCCTGATGAAAGAGTGAATCACTTTTTCATAGATAAGTACACTCTCACCCCCTCTGCACAGGTCAACCAGCTGTAAGGGCTTTATCACATCTTGTCTCACACATGCTAGGAATACTTATTATCTCTACATTTTTTTTGCCACAGAGTATATAATATGTGTATGTTACCTGTTTTTAATGGACTGATATTTCCTATATGTATGACTTGCTTCCACCCCACTGCCCATTATATCTATACAAATTTACCTAATACTTGTAAGGGGGAAAAGCCTTTGGTATATGTATGTTTACATTATTTTATATTTTTCTTACACATTTTTTTTGCTCATTGAAGCAATTCACTTTAACACCTAATTTCCTGCTTATGCCTTTGAATGGATTTGACAAATCTTACAAGGCTTTAGGCTAGAGCTGTTCTCATTCATTTCCAGAAAGACAGGAGGGTAAGGCACTGCATGACTTTTTTGAAAACTTCTCATTTTTTATTGCCACCATCTTGTAGTTTGCCTCCATAACTCTTGAAATTTGTAGTCGTGCCTTTCTACTACCTATTCTTTCTTCATTTTTCGCTGCACACATATATATTTGTTTATCTTTCAAAATTTCCACATTGTTTTTCCCGATATCCGCCGACGACGGCATCCTCATGAGTCATGACCTCTACGCTGTCGTCATCGTACCGAAGTGGTTGCCAAAAGGGTAAAGGTCTAAAGGATATTGATAAGAAATACGTAAGCGTTCTTGCATTTTGAACGATTGTTTAGAACATATTACTGTTAGTATTCTGACTTCCTCTTCATATACATACGAGTAATAACGGAACGCGTGTTCTTACATTCTAAATGGCGAATCCAAGAAAAATGAATACAAACTCATGACGTCAGTCTGACGAGTGCGGTGTTATGACCAACTGAAAAATGGCGCTCGAAATTGGTGGGTTGTTGATTTGAATGGAAGCTCGCGAGCTTTTTTTTTATGAAAAAAAGTTAACCGTTATTGTGTACTATCAGAAATTTGATGTACTCTCGAAAACAACGCAGTGTCCATTGTGCCCGTGAATATTAGCCCATTCTATCGCGAGTCAATTGTCCTCTTTCCCTGTTATATTGGCAAAGTTAGAAATCCAGAATGTTTGGAAATTTGCCGGTCATCACGTATAATATCGTAAATATTCAAGTTATATAATATCAGTGTATAATTGATGAAATTTAGAATGTAACCAGTTCAAAGCGTGTTTCTTGTAATTCTATACCATAACCACATATGTATATCTTTTATGTTGCCTCTCCCCGCACATAAAAATGTCTGCGGATGCCCGTACACAACCGCTTATGCAATTTAGGTGATAGTTCAATTGTTACGAGTGAGTTTCACCTTGGAATAATTTGGAAATGAGTAGCTCATTTTAAATAGTTTCCATCCTAATGCTGGTTCATCTTTCCAAATGTAAGATTTCCTGCTAGTCCTGGCAGGTAGGTCGTGGGTATGTGCGTGCAATAGAGGAGTACAGTAGCTCCAAGATCCGGACCGCCTAGCTAAGAGCTTTGATTAAATAAAATAGGGTAATTTTTTAGTTGTGCACACCTACGCGATATAGCAATAGAAAGTCAGTGATTAATTTAGTAAATTATAATACAACGTAATATACAATTTTCTTGGTAGAAATCAATAACAAAAAAGTTACTAAAACCAATTTACTAACGAACGAAATCGCGGCGGTTGAATGGTACGCCATGTTTGTTTTGATGGATGCCGAGGTCGAAGAAATGAAAGGACGATAAATTCATCTATTCTAACCTAACCTATATTTAGTAATTTGATACCTCAAATTCTAAAGATCGTCGTCCTCACGGATGCTGACGGCCTGATTATTATTGTACCTCGGGCAATGAGACGATGGCAGAACCCCGTGTTCTCTCATAAAGTCCAAGGAAGCCCTATCGTCTTTGTAACAGCGCTTATTAACGTCACCTGTAGTCGGAGAATACCCGGCCCAGAACGTGAAAGCCATCGTCTAACTGACAGTGACTGGACTGAACAGACGACAGCATGGCGTCCGTACCGTACCCTAGCGGCTTCGTTCGTTAGTAGATATGCTTGTAGCAAGGTATTTTGTTATTTATTTCCGCCAAGAAAATCGCATACTACAATCATGTATTTTAATTTACAAAATTAATATTTAATATTCTAATGCTATATCGTGTAGGTGTGCACAACTATAATAATACCTATAATAGGTTTCAGGATACACAAGTTAACGGCGCATTGCCTGAACTAAAACAGTAATAACAAATACAATTCTATCAGGGTAAATATTTTGTATAGCAAAAATTGAGTATGTAAATAAAAACGAATCTAAATTAAATCAGAACTAAGAAAATCAACAATAAACAGGATAACAGTGAGTTTTTCTGTCTTGTGAAGTCATGTAGGCAGTCAAACGGGCATTGTAAAAAATCAATTAGCTTCCGATATAGTGAACTCTATCGCTTGTCATGTTCGTAAGTACAAAGCCAATACCATTCTACCTAAGGAATGCCAAGCTAAAGGATGATACAAACCACGTGCAGAGTACAATGAAATCACCAAATAGTTAACTCTATTGTCAAGGTGAGTTTGAATTAATTTTCGTACAGCACACTCAACAACTATGGCTTCGTGATACTTTTATTTTAATATGAACACAGATTAACCTGCCACATAAACATGAGACACAGTTTGTGTACGCATTTACACACGGGGCATGATTTGTGCGTATCTATGCACGACACAGTTTGTGTGTATACACAATGGTGGGGTAGCACCATAACACCAATGATGCTTACGGACAAACTCAATCAGAGTAGCCTATGTGGCGTTGTCGATATTTGCGCGAAACTAAGATCCGAATCTTCAAGTCATTTAGACTCTCCGTCTTACTGGCTGTGAAACATGGATACTGAAGATTGACTTGAAGAGTCATCTGGGTGTTTTTGGTACCAAGTGTCTTCGGACCTTAACCTTTCAAATGACCTGGAACAGTTCACTTACAAGGTCTGTTGTCTACGCGATGCCACTGTTATTAGCAGCGGTGCCTTGAGATCAGGGTGGTGGAGGGGTGCCCCTCAACCGCAGGCGGCGCCATGGGGTGTGTGTGTGTCCCAAGAAACTGAAGGTTGTCACGGAAGGTATACGGTGAGGTGTCGCGCCAACCTTGCCGCTGTGAGTGGCCGAGTCCAAGGCAACGAACGGCAGTCGTTCTACACTCTACCACAGGCGTTCTCAACCTGGTTCATGGGACGATTTACATGGGTACTTAGATGCTTAGCGAAACATTACTTAAACATTTAAATCTCTAATACTGCTCCTACAATTGAGAAACTTGTTTGCACAAAACAGACACAGTCTTCACACTGAAGTTGAATACTGGTTGGTAATAAAAATAACTAGATTTCACTCCTGCATGTGTAGTATCACTGTGCATTGCTTTTATGTTAATGCTTAACTAATTAACAAAGTAATTGCAATTGAACCATTTGATATCCAGTGCGGCACCATTGTGTATTTAATTAATCTTAATATATTACCATTCTATACCCCGCGTCAGGTTAATGGGGTTACGGGTCGATGGTCTGATGATTCTCAGGATGCGTAACGAGGGGAGGGGGGCATAGTCTGGATCAAGGTAAAATGAATACTATAAGGTAAGTTAGCGGGGGTGGGGTGAGAGAGAGCCAGAAAATCTCTCCACTGCGCAGGTAGACGATGACGTCAACGGAAATATCGAGACCAGGGTTCCGCGGGTCGAGAGCTGTCAGTCACTCACACACCAGTGTGTGGAGCGAAGCTCCATCTTCTGATTAAAGGGGTAGCTAAGGCAGACAAATAACATATAAAAATGCCAACAGTTTGTATAGTGCAGAAGTGCAATGCCGTTAGACTGAAAGGTGATAAAAATATACATTTCTTTTCACTACCCAAAGATAAAGAACTTAGAAATGGATTGAATTATGTGGCACACACAATACTCGGTCATCTGGATATGTATACAGCCGTCATTTTGAAAGTAACTATATATTAGCAACATTTCCTGAAATTTTCATTCAATTGCAAATAAACAGACTAAAGAATCTGGTTAAAACATAACTGAGCTTGGTGGAGATAAAGGTCTACATATAAAATCCACGCTTGAGGAGATATGGAAACCCACGCAAATCCAAAATATAATATACTGTAGTAAAAACCATATGATGTTTTTATGTGTCATTACTACTGGGTTTATATTCAGCTAGTTGGTGTGTATTAACAGTATAATATCTTCCTCATCTACCTGATCAACATATAAATCGACATGTCATCCCATCTAATAACTCGTCATATTAATATAATCCACCTAATGTGAAAGCATGGAAATAATTTTTATAACTTTTCTGGTGGTCATATCTCAGATACTGATAATTTGAGGATAAGAAAGTGATACTGAGTAATTTCAGTATTATGTGAACATCATAGTGTAATTTTAAAGTTTACCATACAGATGATTTTCTTTAAAGTTTACATTTTCCTCCACCTCTTTCTCCCCCTCTGGATTTCCTATGACGTCACGGGGGAGGTGCGCGGAGGGTGTGTGTGTGCTCAACGTACCTTATTGTATTCATTTTACCTTGGTCTGAATGAGGTCCGTCTAGAGCACGTCGCCTAATTAATTCCCGGAGTTCAATGGCGCGGGTCGTATTCACCGTATGGGCCCTCCAGTAGTGACGGGTGGAGGTCTAGTGCACTCAGGAGGGAAGTCTTCACTTCACTCTCCCTTGGGCTGGTCAAAAGTCGGACGAGAAGACAGGAAGAAAGCCTCTCCCCTGTAAGCTAAGGGAAGTAACTCCCGCCTCCTGTCTAAGATTGACTTCACTGGTCCATGGAAGGGCCGCAGTGACAGGTACCTAACATCCGGAGCGAAGGAAAGCCTGCGTCGATCCAGGTGCCCAAGTATTGATAGGTGAGCACCCAGAGGAAGATGCCATCTTGAAGAGTAAGATGGGGCCGTTGCTTCCGCGTCCTCAGACTCATTGCTCTGAGTTTGACCGTCGAGATCTTCAGTTCCAGCCGTTCACATTCATGGGAGAGGCGATTGAGTGCCCTCTGAACCCTGCGAAGGAGATAGCCGTCCCCAGTGACACCAATGCGAGATCATCCGCATAACAGAGGATGCGAGCATCCTCCCCTAGATCAAGGAGAGCCAATTTCTCCATGAGCGCGTAGAAGAGGGTAGGACTAAGAACGCACCCCTCCGGGATTCCATTTTCCATCCTGTGGTATGAGGATAGGTTTCCCTGGAAGCGCACTCTCACTACCCTGTCAGTGAGGTTGTCTGCAACCCAAGTCAGGAGTCTGCCTTAGACCACCTAAGCAGACAACGATGCAAGAATGGCAGAAGCATTCGCTAGCTCGTATGCTTTTTCCAGGTCCAGAAACACCACGATGGCAGACTGACTACTGACCAATCCAAGAAGGGTTGCCACACAGTCAGTTGTTGCCACTCCTTTTATAAAACCATATATATTGTGATGGAAGGTTTCCATCCACCACAGGAGGCGATTGAGGACCATCCGCTCAGCGGTCTTGCCAATGCCGTGAGGGATATGGGCTTGTAGCTGTGTGGGTCCCTGGGCTTGGGAATCGGCACCACATCCGCCTTTTTCCATTCCAGAGGGTTGCCCCGCATCCCAGGAGGTATTGATGAGTGGCAATGCTGCTAGTTCCCTAATTGGCCCCAGTTGTCTCGTAAGGTATCTCGTCACTACCCAGAGCAGTATTCTTGCTCGTCTTGCGAGCCTGTCGAAGTTCCTCGAGTGTATAGGGGCAGGATGGGTAGGACTAGGGTGGGAAGGGAAAGAGGGGACGGGGGTGGGGAGGAGGACGCGTAGGAGGGAGAAAAGTTGGGAAAGCCTATCTATTCCATCGTTACCTCCTCGCTGCTGCACGGAGACATCATTAGTGTGTAGTTGTCGTCTGATATTTGGGGGCTGTCGTCCGAAGACACGGAGGGAGGGCTGGTGGGAGGTGGGGGGTTTCGTGTGCGTAGGGGGTGGGACCTTGACAGTCTTCGTGTTGTGAGCCGAGGTGGAAGGGGGGTGGTGCTGCCTTCCACAGCCGTGACCTTGAACTTCGGGCTGGCGGCTGCGGTTTTTCTCGCCGTAGACCGTGAGGGGGTGGGAGCTGGAAGAGGGTATAACTGTCTTCGGGGCCGTTGGTAGTGTCAGATGGTCATATAGGTTTTCTACAACCTTCATCATGAACATTGTCGCGGCAGAGTCGGTCACTCCTATACACTTCATCATGGCAGTAGCCATGGTGGTCATAAATTCCCTCATGCCCTCCTTTGTCATGGAGCATTCGGCCTTTATTCTTGCAGAGGCTCTGTTGCAGCCGAGGGTGGTGGGGGTGGTGGCAACGGCGTGTATGCCACCATTGACATCAGAGGCGGTGGGGGAAGGGAGGGTGGCTTGAGGTTGGAAACCCCATGTTGGAGCAGTCGGTGATGATTGCATGCGAGAAACGGCCTTTGCCAGGAGCCGCCTCCAGACGCCGCATTTGGCACTCCATGCTTTGTGTTTCTCCTGGCAGTTGGGGCACTTTGGAGTAACTTTCCTCTCTTCCCTGTGCTTCTAGAAGCATTCCTCTGATTTGTAAGGGCTGCTGCAGACAGCGCATTTGGCCTGTCTGCGACAGCGTATTTGGCTTGTCTACGACAGCGCAACTGGTGGTGTCCAGACTGTTGGCACTGGAAGCAGCGGGGGCGATTCTGGGAGGGAGGGGATTAGATTGAACTTGCCCCAGATCCCCAGGCTTAGCTTTCCAGGGAGCGTTCATTGTATTTCCACTTTGACGTGGTTCAGTATTTCCCTCTTCAGACCAAGACATCTCCTGGCAGAAGTAACTCTTGGGTGCTGCTGTACCTGGGCCAGTGGGAACCCCACTGGATAACAAATTAGCCTTGTCCTTACCGGTTTTTCTTCCGGGTTGAGCCATTGAGAGTCCGGATGCCCTTCAGATAGTCGCGTGTCTCCCGGTTGAGAGGAGTCAACACAAGTCTCTTTTGCAGATTAGGCCGGACAGTGAATCTGGTCTTCTTGTTGTCCAGGGCAACTTCCTGGGAGATGCTGAAACCGGTGTTGCTCGGCACTTTAAATTTCGCGAGCGGATCTGGTGCCTGCGGGGAACTCAGAGAAGGAGTAAGAGGGGGAGTTACATAAGCCAAGATGAGATCGGAGGTTGGTGGACCTGGTTGGGGGGTTCCAGGGGTCACAGTGGTCTGGGTGCCCTCTGAAATAGCCGCACGGTCCACGGGTAGGGGTGGTTGGGGGGAGCAACTTGCATCAATGGAGGTTGGGTGACCGATGACGGCAGGGCTTCTATGCGATCTGTGGTCGGGAGAGAAACTTGGGCCAGAGTGGCCTCTGCTGGAGTGGTGGCCCTTTTCGCCCGTTGGGGGAAGTTATGTCCTCATCCTTTGGCCCCCATGAGGAACAGCCATTGTGCTCATGACTGTGTGTGGTGCTTTAAGCTGCCAGCACAGACGGCAAACATTAGATGGGCGACAGGAATGAGGTGGTGGGCGTGGAGGGTGACCCGTGTACACACAACTGGTCACCGTTTTCTGGACAACCCGATGCTCGCTACCTTAGCCTCGCACACGGGCGCTCACAGGTCACCGAACATTTATATTTACAGGACTTTTTTCGGATCGAATCGACGCCGCGACCCTAGCGCACACTCAGGTCAAAAGAGGTCACTATAATGGCACACACTGTGGTGATAACTTTTTCAGAATCGTCGATGCTCAACGTGCACTTTAACCAGCAAATAGATAGATAAGATAAATGAATAAATAAATAAATAAAATAGAATAAGATGAAATAAATGAAAATTAACAAATAAATAAGATAGATAAAAAATAAATAAACTAATAGATAAATCAATAGGTGTCACGGGATGAAACACGCACACGCGCGAAGACAACCTAACCGCCATGCGTCTGCGGGCGGACTCGCGCCAACTGAGTCTAGGCTTGTTACTTCCAGCATAATTCATGAACGTCGGCTCCGGCTACATGGGTATCAGGTGGCACGTTTCCCTGGTGTTGATCTCACAGAGTTGTTTCCATAAGAGACAATCTTCAATGGATGAGACGAAGGGGACGCCCCCCACAGAACTCATGGCCGGAGGGGCAAGTTGACCGAACCTGCCGGGAATTGTTTGGAGGGAGTTTGCTCGGAGATACCGTGGGGACTGGCGACGGCGTGTGAATGAAGCAACGCGCCCACTGGCGTATGGTCCAAGTTGTTGATGATGATAACAATGGTGATGACACGTGTAATGCAATTTCCAGTTGTGCCGCCAACGAATAACTTCCGTACTAGGAGAATGCCTGGTTCTTTCACTCCATCACATTAAGTCACCTTCTACGACACGGATGGGAACAAAAACGGTGGCAAAACTACAGGCAGATAGGAAAAGGAAGAGGTGGAGTAATGGAGGTATCATATTTATTTAAGGAGGCAGCAGAATGAACAATAATGAAATGATTGATTGCATATGACTATGTAGTCAGTACCCTTCTACGGCCACCCCTCTTATAGGGAAAGGGCCTTTGGGTATGTATGTTAAAAAAAAAAATTGTAGTCCATCTTGAGTTAGAACCGCCGTAACAAATGAAATTTTTCTGTTGATTACGGCTCTCGCCCATGCTATATTATCTATCTTCATGGCACCCCGTTGGTGGGAAAGGAGTTAACTAGCTAAATGCACACCACACAAGAACAATCTCTCCTCACCTTCCGTCGTAAAGTTATCTTGTTTTGACAACCTTTCAACTGAAAAAGGTAAACTCTCGTGTTTGACAATAGGTCCAGCCAATGCTGTTGCCATATAAATGAGTAAAAAAAATCTCAGATTCACTGAAACAGACTAGTATACTCAAACACAGATACATGTAAAACTATATAATATTCCGACCGTTTTTTATTTTAGTAGTACTTCTGCCTTGCAAAATTTGCTGAGGATTTCACGTTGGTGTTGCAGTTTTCGTTACGTGAAGGAGATTGAGGGAGGGAGGGAATAGAGTTAAATGAGAACTTAAAGTGATGAGAGATTAAATTAGAAGGTGGGTTTATTTTTTATACCTTAGCTCACCATGTCTGTTAAGAACGAGGAAACGCTCCGGCCTTCCTGTAGGCCTAATCTTTGATTAATTTTGTATTTGCTTTCGTGGATAAACAGTTGATAAGGTGTGACGCCAAGAACGTAATGCGACGTTGTACAAAATGACTATCTTGCCCATAAGAAATTTTGATGACGTCATAACGCGGCATCTGACAAGTTGTATTGGGTAACTCCAAGAGTAAGTGGAAGGAGAGAGGGGGCCCATCTTCGCCTAATACCTTCATACCCAAGATATGTATGACAGTTATTGGGTAATGGCGAAGTTGTGTCCCCAAGCGCTTACCAGTGTAACCTAAAATCTAACCCAACTTGATACTTCTAATGCTTTCAGTATCAGACTTTTATGGGTTAATGTGCATTTTAGTAGGTATTTCGAGTCTCACCCTCTCTTCCTATTCACCATCCTCCCTCTACCCTTCCTGGCCCATCCCTATCTTACAGTAGAGAAAATCATCCTTCCTACAGTATTCACTTAAGCTATCCTCATGTACACATGTAATAAGAAATTTGTATTTTTTCATATGATGTACTCTTGAACTCAGGGAAGAATTCGTCGGGTACCACGATGGGTTCGCCGAAAACCATCTCGGCCGGGGAAACTTAAGGCCCTCTTTTGGGGTAGTACGAAGGTCGAGGAGGACCCAGGGTAGCCGAGTGCCCCAGATTGCGTTGTTGCAACGTGATATCAGAGCCGCTTTGAGGGTTCTGTGGAACCGCTCCACAATGTCGTTAGCCTCCGGGTTGTAGGCTGTGGTGTGGTGGACTGAGGTGCCCAATAGCTGTCCCAGGGATATCCATAACTGCGACGTGAAGGTGGTGCCGCGGTCGGACACGATGTGATTTGGAATGTCGAATCTGGAAATCCATCCAGAGAACAGGGCTGCTGTGCAGGAGGTGGAAATGGCGTCGGGTATTAGGATGGCTTCAGGCCATCTGATAGAGTGGTCTATGTTAGCGAAGAGGTAACGGTATCCACCTGAAGGAGGAAGAGGGCCCCACTGCGTCCACGTGGATGTGAGCGAAACGTCTCTGTGGTTGGTGAAAGGGCCTGGGGCCCATCTCCGTGTGTCGGTGGACTTTAGATTTCTGGCAGGATGTGCAGGATCGGACCCAGTTCCCCGCGTCGCAGGATATGCCGTGCCACACGAACTTTTGTGACATCAGCCGTGCTGTTGCTCGTCGTGAAGGATGTGACAGGTCGTGGATGAGGCCGAAGACGTGACGGCGAAGGGATGCTGGTATCCATGGGCGTGGACGCCCGGTGCTGACGTCGCAGAGGATGGTGGTGCTGGAATCGCCCAGGGGTATGTCCTTCCACTGTAGGGCCGTGAGCGATGTTCTCACTGCTGGTGCCTCGGGGTCCCGTTGTTGCTCCTTGGCGAGGTAGTCGTAGTCGAGTCCCAGCTGAACTGCGTCTATCTCGACTCTGGAGAGGGTGTCGGATACGGGGTTTTTCCTTCCTTGCAGGAGTCAGAAGGTGCAGTCAAACTCAGGGATAGCTGAGAGGTGATGACGTTCTCGTGCGGACCAGGTGTCCGCCTGTCTGGTAAAGGCGTGAACTAAGGGCATATGGTCGGTCTGGATGGAGAATGTTGCACCCTCAAGGAAATGATGGAAAATGGCGGACGGCTTGGTGGACGGCGAGAAGTTCTCTGTCGAAGGTAGAGTAGTTCCTGTCAGCCTTGAGGAGTTTGCGGCTGAAGAAACTCAAAGGGCGTGGTTGTCCACGAATAACTTGTTCCAGAACGGCTCCAATGGCGATGTTGCTGGCATCCGTGATGACGATAAGAGGCTTCCCGGGAATTGGAAAGGCGAGGAATGTTTCTGTGGCGATGTCCTTTTTTGTTTTCTAGAAGGACTCTGCTCGAGGGGGCTCCATATAAGTTCCTTGGGTTTTTCTGCTAGGACTTCGTACAGTGGTGTCATGGATGCCGCGATCCCAGGCAGGAACCCGGTGATAATAATTGACCATACCACGAATTCCTGGAGGGTCTTGACTGTGGTGAGCGTGGTGAATTTTCGTATGGTATTCACCTTGTCTAGTAGAGGTGAAAGGTCTGCAGGAGTGAGGTGGTGTCCTAGGACGTCCACCTCTCTGGCGGCGAACACCCACTTGTCGTAGCGTACCACCAGGCCGTTCTGCTGAAGGGGGTCCAAGACCTCGGAGAGATGATGGAGGTGTTTTTCTTTAGATGATGAGAAAATGAGGATGTCATCAATGTAGTAGGCGCAGAAAGGTAAGCCGCCTAGGATGCAGTCTACCATTCGTTGAAAGGTGGCGCCAGAGTTTCGCAGGCCAAAATAGCTGTTATTGAATGTGAAGTTGCCGAAGGGCGTAGTTACAGCAGTTTATGGGATATCTTCCGGGTGCATGGGGATCTGGTAGTATCCCTTCAAAAGGTTCAGTTTTGAGAAGATTTTTGCGCAGTGGAGGAAAGATGTGATGTTGGCGATGTTGGGCGGTGGGTAGTGGTCTGGCTCTGTTTGAGACGCCTACAGTCCCCGCAGGGGCTGAGGGAGCCGTCCTTCTTTGTCACGATGTGGAGTGGTGTTGGCGCCTTCTGCCAGATACCCAGATGCTCAAGCTCGGAGAAGGTCTGTTTTGCTGCGGAGAGCTTGTCCGGAGCCAGGCGACGAGACTTGGAGAACACCGGGGGCGGCCTGATGTCTTTATGCGGTGATAGATTCCGTGTTTCGCCGGGGTCTGTGGCTGTTGCCGGAGTTCGGGCTTGAAGACATCGGGGTAGGCGTTGCGGAGGTGGGCGAAGCTGTCTGTCACCTCGACTACCTGAAGGGCGAACTCGGTGGGCGCGGCAGCGATGGGTGTGGTGGTGAGGGAGGCTGTGTCTACCAGCTGACATCTGGCGACGTCGACGAGGAGCTGGTAGTGGGCAAGGAAATCTGTCCCTAGAAGGGGGAGGGTGATGCCTGCCACTATAAAGTCCCATCCAAACGTGCGCACGCCGACGCTGATCTCGAGGTGTTGGTGGCTATATGTTGATATTGGAATAATGTTGGCTGAGATGAGTTGGACGTTGGATGCTTGTTGATGGGACTGCCTCCAACGGGCGGCTGGTAGGAGGGAACGGGCGGCGCCCGTGTCGACCAAGAAGCTGATACATGTTGCAGGATCGGAGAGGAAGAAGGTGTTGGTACGGGGGGGGGGGGTCATGAATGTCGTCGTGGCCCTTTTCTAGTCTGGCTGTGGCCGAGGGGCGTGGTATCGTTATGTAGGTGTTTGCCGGGTACGTGATGGTGGGCGGTGTGCTGCTGCGATGTCGACCTCGTTATCCTGGAACAAAAATGAGGGATCAGAAGGTATGGCGTTAATACGGCGTTGTGAATCTGTGAGAGCATCCGCTAGGTGATTTGCTTGCCGTTGGAGGCGTTGGAGGTCGTCCTCTTCCATTTCTTCCGCGTTGGGGATGGTAGCGCGGATGGATTCGGGGAAGCGTAGGAGCCATAGTGCCCGAAGCAGATCTAACTTTCGAGGCGTTCCGTTGGTTGCTGGAGGGAGTCTTGAGAAAGGCGTCAGAAGGTTTCTGGTCGCCCTGGGGTTGGAGTGCGAGCTGGATGAACTGTGTCACATACACCGCTGGTGAAGGTGTAAAACGCTGAAGGAGATCAATCTTCAGGTCGTCGTATTTGACGGCGGCGTCATCTTGGGTTTCCAACCATTCCGAGATGCGAGGGAAAAGTTCGTCTAGGAGGGTTGGTAAGACGTGGTTGGCCCGTGAGGTTTGGCAGTTTACCCTGAGGCGAGACTGTACTTCTGCTCGCCGGAACCAGTTATGCGCGTCGATCGTCGAGAAGGTGGGGAGTTTTACTTGCGCGGCTGCAACTGGGTGGGTGTCCGCGGAAGTGGAGGACGGGAGGTTGTAGGAGGTCTTGTCCATTGTATCGGGGTCACCAATGTAGCGATCGCTACTCAGGCAGACTATGTGGTCGAGTGATCGAAGGTGGTGAGGAATAAATGCCTTAATCCGTTCTGTATTGTTGGATCTTAAGGCTATTGACCCATAAGGGGGTCATAATTATATTGTGTAAGTGACAGCTTATATAGTGCTCCGGGATCACGCGACAGTACGATCGGCCAATCAGCGATCGCCTCGTGACCTGAAGGGTTGCTGTCCCGGTGCGTCCTTAACAGTAGCGACCGTAGAGTAGTCGCTGAGATTGGCGAGGCTGCTTGTTCCAGTAGACAATTACCTGTTAGCCTGTGTAGCAAAGCGGTCGTTTGTGGTATGGACTCCATAGCCTACTATATTTGTGTTTCTTATGTTACCGCTGTACTATAGTAGTTGATATACCCTTTAGTCACTTCTTGCCCATTGTCCATTCAGATTACTTGCTGTAGTCATGCCTGTCCTTTGCCATGTGTATATTACTGTACTACACTATTCTCTTCATGTATATTCTCTTTACATCTCTTTGTTATTTTAGTGTTGCATGACTCCGCGTCTGTTCTCTTAATCTTATGTAGCCTTCTTTTCCCCTGCTCTTTCAGCAACTCCGTTGTCTGCATCATCCTCTCCTGCTTCACCCACCAGCTTCTATGTTACTAGAAGTGGCCGGCACATCAGACAACCAGAGCGATTCAGCTATCAAAGTTCCACCTTATGACAAAACGACAACATCAGTATTTGTCAATAGAATAGTGTCTTGGAACCAATGCAGCTATACCACGTGGTGCTTGGATGTGTTCCGATCCTTGATTATCGCTTTACCTTACGCTTACGCGAGACGTTGTTATGTTATCTATTATAGTTGCTTCTAAGGCCAAAGCCGGACATTGAAGGTCCTTGTTTTCTGTGTATAGTGAGAATTTGTTATTCTAAAGGACCGGAGTGGCTATTACGAGGAAGCAAGAGTGAAAGTGGTAAGCATCCATCCGGACTGGATATTTATACGAGTATATCAAGTGATCACTGTTCATGCGGGTAAGTTGGACTTTGGCGGCAAAGAAAACGCAGAGACGTAAGCTTTTATTTTCCTTTGTGATGAGGCGTCGGGAAAAATTTGCTTATCTCTTTGTTCGACTTTCCTTTGCCACCGGAGTCCTATTTGTAAACCCAGAGGGTCATTGAATTTGCTCAACGCGATATGAACTAGTCTCGAATAATACATAATACATTATACTTTTGCCTTTCCTTTGCTCCTTGCCTACAAGCAAAATTTAGGGTCGAACTAACCAAAACACACACACACACATGTATATTATTTATACAAGCCGCGGGCTTCGCCCTCCCCGGCTTCGCCTGGGGTTTGGCTGCGCAAACAGCGGCCTACGGCCGCAGCGCTCCAATCCCACGATAGGGATCCCGTGTTGGGGTTCCGCTCCGAGGCCAAACCCAAGGGACATTTTTTCCTGGTCAGTTCAAGTGAACATGGCGACCACTGAGGACTTGCGACCACTGAGGACTTGCGACCACTGAGGATTTGCGACCTTTGAGGACTTGCGACCTTTGAGGACTTACGACCTTTGAGGACTTGCGATCTTTGAGGACTTGTTACCTTGGAGGACTACCTTGGAGGATTTGTTACCTTGGAGGATCTGTTACCTTGGAGGACTTATTACCTTGGAGGACTTATTACCTTGGAGGACTTATTACCTTGGAGGACTTACTACCTTGGAGGATTTATTACCTTGGAGGATTTACAACCTCGTAGGACTTGCAACTTTAGAGGACTTGCACCCTCGTAGGACTTACGACCTCGGAGGACTTGCAGCCTCGAAGGGCTTACAACTTCGGAGGACTTGAACCCTCGGAGGACTAGCACCCTCGGAGGACTTGCACCCTCGGAGGACTTGCACCCTCGGAGGACTTGCACCCTCGGAGGACTTGCACCCTCAGAGGACTTGCACCCTCGGAGAACTTGCACCCTCGGAGAACTTACAGCCTCGAAAGGCTTACTGCCTCGGAGAACTTACAGACTACCCTCTCCAAGACATGCAACATTTTTAAAATGTGCCACCTTTGAAATGGTTTAATTTCTATTATTAGTAGACACACATATACTTATAGGTATATATTATATATGCATACACACACATAAGTATATATATGTATACTATATATATACAGTATATATATATATATATATATATATATATATATATATATATATATATATATATATATATATATATATATATACCACATATCATCATTTTGGACATACTCTATATCAAATAAATTGTCATTCTTTTTTACACAATGATACCCCAAAATGGTCCGAATTTTTTTTTTTTTTTTTTATACGAACAGAATTTAAATATCGTCCTTTTGCTTTCGTTCATGCATGACTACGGTTGCCCTGTGAGGCTGTAGGTCAAACACATAAGTTGCGGTCACCAAAAATGCATCAATCATAGCACTTAAAAAAAAAAAACAACGTGTATAGTGAGGCTCCTATATTTAGAGTAAAAAACTGATAAATACTCGCACTATACACGAGTATATACATGTATATATATATATTATATACATTTATATATATATATATATATATATATATATATATATACATATATATATAGGCATATATGTGTGTGTGTGTTTATTGTATACATGTATATACTTTGGGGAGTGGCCAATCCTTTGGACTTCTCCGGAATTTGGACAACTCCGCCCACTGGTTTGCAGTGTCAGTGTGGTCATGCCACATATAGTCGGTCTCCCTAGCATGTTCAGCCTGGCTTCGGCAAACTACGCGCACGAAACTAATAGAACGGGTAGAAAGGCGAACCAGCAAAACGTTGTGGGACGCTAACTTTTATACTTGAATGGCTCAGCATATGTACGGCATATTTTCCAGGCTGTCACGCCTTTCATATTTGAGAGAGAAAAAAAAAATGAAATATCTCAACACCGAAAGTGTATTGTAAGTCAATTGGAGACGTGTTTTGCCTAAAAATTGCTTCCTGAACCAAACTCTCATTGTGGGATCCAAAAGAACGTTCCTCGAGCATGCCAAATTTTACGTCAATAAAGTGTATGTGCTTGTTTACTTTGGATGGTGTACGAGGGTGGCTAATGAAATAATACTAACGATCTTAAATATTGTATTAATCACTGAAATAAGCACCACAATCAAATGCGTGAGTATTCTTCATGGCGTAATCGAAAACCAACTGACGCCAAGCTTAGGCGGGAAAACTCTCGAATGAGAAGAACGTTTGGTTCTTACAACATATTTATAAATACAAAATATACAATGATGATAATGCACAACAAATCCAATACATTTATATAAAGGGAAAATACATGTCTCCCGATCTAGTAATATATACACACAATATTCACAAATATATGGTGCTTACACGTACACCACGACATCGGCCCTGTCCTAGTATAATTGTGGTGGAAAGAGAGACAGCGTGACAGCACTCGTATTTTTTTCAAGTGGTAACTTTTATAAATTCATTACAGTAGAGTGAAATTAATTTGTTTTCCTGGGCTCAAGCGCATTCACATACTGATTTTCAGTCGGCTACTTCAACTGTGATAAGGAAACTTTTTCTTTATGTAGTTGTGAAAAAATAGTGACTTTGGCGTTTGAATTGTACTGAGGGTTTTCAGTCTTCCTAATAACGACTCCTTTCTTAGTAGCTGCGCGGTTAATCAGCCGAAATCCAAATAACATTCTGAATTGATTAGTTCTTGCGACGTTTTACGAACTACCTGATCAGCTTCAGGGTACTTCATTAGAGGTAATGACTGCATAGTTATATGCAGTTGACTTTATGGACTTAAGAAGCATCCCTACGGACCAGAGCCATGTATAATTCGTCCATGTCATAAACTAATCTCCACCCAGAGGAATGCTGAGCCATAATTTCAGATTTGTTGTATTTCTTATATTTGTCCTATGATATCCATCCCATACCCTTAATCTGTACTTCATATTCCTATGCTGCTATGGTAGCATGGGGCTGCAAAACTGCTTTCGCCATGTTTCCATGCTTCCGTAAAAGTTGGCTAAATGGGGGAGGATTTGAAATCCCCTCCTCTTATTCTCTCTTGCAAAGAGTCGAGCAAAATTTGGGCTTCAAGGAAGACTCCAACCAGAACCCATTCATTGGGTCTTTGAATTCGTATGGATTTATTTATTATTATTTATATTATTATATTTTTTATTTATTTATTTATTTATTTATTCATTTGTTTATCATTATTTTTTTTCGCATCCGACCTAGTTATGGACCAAAAGGTCTCCTCTCGGCATGCTCCGCCTTTGTAATCCTTTGTTATCCTTTGGATGTGTAACAAATGAAAGCTAAAAAGAGATAGTCAATATGCATGAGAGAAGAGAAGTAGGTGTGTTAGCAATCAGTGAATATTAGCTAAAAATAAGTTTAAGTTTGGAGTGTGGTACTTAGGGTGTCGGGAGTGGAGAGAAAGCGAAGGACATAGGGAGTGACTGTTGGTGAGTGACAAGATGTGTTGTGTAGTTGAAAATAGGCGTCATCAAGATGCCGTGGGTGAAAATGAGAATAGATTGTGAGTATGAATGATCCTGATAAGAACAATGAAGAGAGAGAGAAGAATGATATATTTAAATGAGTGTTTAGACAGAACATGGATGTAGTGGTGTTAGGGGATGCAATTGCTAGAGTAGGAGATCACTCAGCGGTTGGAGTGATAGGGAAGTATGATGTGCCAGGAAGGAATACATACGGAGAGAAAATGGCGGGGGTTTGGATTGGAAGATGATACCGAATGCATTGTTGAAGAAAGTGTACATATGTATTTGTGGGCGAGGGTCGTTGAGAGAGCATTAATAGGTTATAAGGTGGTGTTCACGTGGGATGTCTGATCTTCATCTTGTAGAAGTAAGAGTGAGAATGAATGTGAGATGGTGAGAGAGAGAGAGAGAAAGGGAAAGGAGTCAGAGTGTATTAGTAATAATATACAATATACAATAATAAATATATAGTAATACATAAACAATACTGTAAATATGTATATATAATACACAAGAAGTATGTCACCATTACAAGAGAAGGTCTGAAAGTGAGAAGAGGAAAGACGATGAATACCAGACGAAACTGAGAGATGTACGGAAGGGTGTGTGGCGGGAGTAATGGGTGTATTTTAAGGAGAAATTATTTACGTAGCCATAAATGCTGGGTGGGATGAAAAGAATGGATGGGAACAGAGGTTAGGGTAGTGAATGGTAGAATGAATGTGTGAATGCGGTAGTAGTGGAAGTGAGGCATGTTGATCAGGAATGATTGCAAAAAAAAAAAAAAAAAAAAAAATGAAGCGTATAAGAGCCATAGACTAAGGAATTAGGAAGCAAAGCTCAAGGTGAGGGAGGCCAAATGATATGAAGTGGGTTATTTGTCTGAGAATTTCAAAATAGAAATGGAAAAGGCTATAGACGGAAGTGAAAAAGTACTAAGGAGAGAATCAGGTAGAGAGGAGGTGGTAAAGGGTAGACCGCTGTGGTCTTAAGAGAAGGCTGTGAGAGAGAAGATTGAATATTTCAATTTAATGAATGCAGAGAAGAACAAAGAGGCTTCGATTATGGCGGCGGGAGATTTTCATATAATGACTACAATCACTGAGGAG
>NC_134780.1:75367368-75397368 GCF_046742065.1 Oratosquilla oratoria
TCTACTACTCTCATAAAAACTCTTGACAGCTCCTAGAAGCTTTCCTCCTATCCCGTATATCTGCATAACCTCCCACAGTGCCTTTCTGTCTACCCTATCGTAAGCCTTTTCCAGATCCATAAAAGCCCAAAAAACATCCTTCCCCTTTCCTATAGCTTTCTCACATATCTGTCTTACCACAAAGATCTGATCTACACAACCTCTACCCATCCTAAATCCACACTGTTCCTCACCAATTACTCCCTCTCTTCCTCTCCTAATCCTCTCAATCAAGATCTTCCCATAAGCCTTCCCAACTACACTTAACAAGCTAATCCCTCTGAAAGTACCACATTCACACTTGTCCTCTTTTCCCTTGTAAAGTGGAACTATACAGGCACTCCTCCAGTCCTCCGGCACTCTACCCTCTCTCCAGCAAACATTAAATAACTTGACCAGCCAGTCCACCATCACTGTACCTCCTTTTTTTTTAGACATTCTGCATGGCATCCATCCAGACCAGGTGCCTTACCTGCTTTCATCATCTTAACAACTGCCTTCACTTCATCCTTCCTTATTTCTCCTCCATTCTCCTCACTCATCACTCTTATTTTCTTAGCATTTCCCACTGCAGCTATCTTTCCCTCCCTATCCTCCTTCACATTTAGCAACTTCCTAAAATATTCTGCCCATCTTCCCCTTACTGCCTTCTCTTCCATTATCATCTCTCCATCTGCACCTTTTACCTTTTCTTCTCTATTTGATTCGCCTCCTATTCCTCTCTTAATTTCTTTCCAAAACATCTTTTTATTACTTTCAAAAATTTCTGTCATACTCTTACCCTATTTCACATCTGCTCTCCTCTTTGCTTCCTTTACCTTTTGCTTTACTTCTCTTTTCTTTTCTTTGTACCTCTCATATGACTCCCTCGTCCTATTTTGTAACCAATCTGTGAAAGCTCGGTTCTTCTCTTCTACAACCTTCTTTGTTTCCTCACCCCACCATTCACTACCCTTCCTTCTATTTCCTCCTGTCCTTCTTGTTCCACACACCATCCTTGCACACTTTATGACTCCCTCCTTTAACCATCCCTATTCCTCCTCCACACCTAGCTCTACTCTATCCTTCACTCCCTCCCACTCCTCCTTCAGCTTCTTCTTGTACTCCTTCTCCTTTTCGTTTTCATTTAAAGAGTTCACTCTAAGCACCTCCCTACCTTTTGTCCTTTTCCTCTTTCTCCATCTATCCTCCACTCTCAACTTACCTTCCACCAAAAAATGATCTGATATTCCCCCACCCTCTCCCCTTAGCACATGTACATCCTTAACTCTTTCTATCATAATCCTATTTACCACTACATAATCCATTAACGCTCTATCTACCACCCTTCCATCCACTACCCTCTCCCATGTGTGCTTATGCTTGACTTTCTTCCGAAACACTGTATTTGCTATCATCAACTCTCTTTTCAGACACATTTCCTCCATCAACTCTCCACTACGATTCTTTCCTGGAACTCCACATTTCCCAACCACTCCATCAATTGGACCATTTCTTACCCTAGCATTAAGGTCTCCCAGTACTATTACATTGACATTTCTCTCTAAATCCTCTATGCACTCATTTAAATCTATCCAAAAGGCCTCCCTTTTTTCTACACTCTTCTCACTGCCAGGCCCATATGCTCTTACCAAGGTCCACATCTCCTTTCCCAGTTTCATCTTCATCCACATTATCCTTGAGGAAACCTCCTTCCACTCCACAACACGTTTACCTATCTCTTCACTTACTAGAATAGCCACCCCTTCCCTCCCTCGTCCTCTCTTCACTCCTGATAACCTCCCACTTACACTCCCAAACTTACACTCACCCTTCCCTTTCAACTTAGATTCACTCAAAGCCAACACATCCATCTTTCTTCTCACAAACATACTACCTATCTCTTCCCTTTTACCCTCGTCTGTACCACATCCACGCACATTAAAAGACCCAAACCTTAGGGTGCCTTTACTTTTTCTTTTAGGAATGTCCCCTGTGGGGCTACAAGGAGAAGGATGCCTAGTCCCAATTCCCGTCCCTTTCTTCTCGCCTCTTACGATCCAAGTGGAATTACTTGGTGGCAGTATTCTTTTCCCCCACCACAGGGAATCCCCCCACCACTGAAAATGAATACTCAGAGAAATGGTACAGGACAGCAGCAAGGGGTTGGGGGACAGCATAACGGAGGGATAGTCGTAGTATAAAAGTGTCATCATTTCTCTATGAACAGAGTTTTCCTCTATCATAGACAAAATGATGTGTGGCTCTAGTCCGTAGGGGTGCCCCATATAGACCCTAAAGTATCAACTGCATGCTACTTTGCAAGCAGCCAATACCCCAGACGGTAAAAAAAATAATAATAACGATAATAATAATAATAATGATAATAATAACAATAAAAAAATTGCCACTTGCAAGGGAAGAGGTTCACGAGCGTAATAGTATGACCATTTAGTGCCAGATCCGATAAGGAGTGATAAGTCTTTGGAAATCGTAATGGAACTGTTGATGATACGTTTTTGATAATGAAGTCGCATGCGAATGATCAGGGTTGAACATTTAACTCTGATTAGATCTTTTAGCTTTGATTGATTTTATCTTTCATCGATTTTTTTCTCTCGAGATAATGATAAGTTAACTGCCGTGATAAGGGTTTCAAGATCTATAGATATAGAGGCGAGATCATTTGGAAAATGGATCAATAGTGTTTTTGGAAAGAAGTTAATGAATTAAATGGAGGTATCTATGATGAAGTGGCCCTACTGTGGACGTGCTGTCTTGTTGCATTGTTTCTGACCTGGGCGGTTGGCGGAAGCCAGGGAGGAAAGAGTAGTGGATAGGAGTGGAGTGGTAATGGATGCGTGCCTTTGACTGGCTACCTCCCTTATAAGGGGGGGGGGGAGAAACCATTGTTTTATATAAATAGAATAGAATTTATGCTGATTTGGATTCCTCTAGAGATTTATGTGAATCAATATTTAATCATTTCAAGACTTCCGGTGTTGTGAAACGATCACATAGACTGGTACTTCATTTGTCGTCAATAGTTGTATATGGTCTCACTTAGATTTTAGAGTAAATGATGAAGGTACATGTTTAACTAGAAGAGATGGAACTATGCTTCCATATTATGCTTGTTTTTGGTTTGCAGTGAGTTGCAAAATATAATTTCCTATTTCTATTACGAAGAAAAAATTAATAAAAAAATAGGAGAACACAGAACAGTAGGTAGTATAACTAAAGGAAAATTTCCCTCATTTCATTATACTAATTTCTTGTTTGTGAATTTTAGGTTGTTTAATTATATTTTCTCATAATTTATTGTCTTTTTTCATAGAAATAACTTATTGGATAATTTCTGAGAATTAAAGAAATTAAAATAAGCATTATAGTAAAGAAAAAATTCCCTCGGTTTTAGGTAAACGCACTGTATTGAATGAGATAGATAGTAGCAGAAGCAGCAGCAACAACAATAACAATAACAATAACAATAACAATAACAATAACATCATCATCATCATCATCATCATCATCATCATCATCATCATCAGCAACAACAACAACAACAACAACAACAACAACAACAACATGACAATAGTGTAACAGTGCAACACCTCAGATTCTCATTAGCATTCGTGAATGTACGAGTAATACGTCTCCACTTCATCTTGTGGCTTTAGCAACTTCAACCCGTGTCTACTGTACTTCACTTCATTTCGCACTGAATGTCTATTCAAGATTGTGCCATAGATGATAATTAGTCAATACTACAACTATTTACACGCGCATCATAGGGCATGTCCATGAGATACGTAAATAACTGTAGTATTGTTTTTAATAATGACAAAATATGTAAAAACAGCAAATGATGTTAGAGGAAACTCGCTAACGTTAATAGTTTTGTGGCTGCCATTAGAACGCTTGGAGATACTGGTCTGTGTTTTAAGCATTCTCCACATACTATACTGTATAAAGTTTGTTCTTTCGTTGTGGCAATTAGTTTATCAAAAATATGGTCACATGTATTCTGGAAATACTTGCAATTGTCTAATAAGTGACTAGAGTCGATAAAGTTCATTAGAATTATTCATACTCAGATAAAGAAATACTGTACATTATTGGGTGAAAATGGCAGTATTTTTTACATAATTTTCCTGAAACAGTCATACAACTGGATGATGAGAAATTTAAGGAAGGTAACAGAAAGAAGGGATAATAGAAGTTAAAAGTGACCAACTTTAATTTTTGAGTGGACACGAGTCTCTATTCATGAAAATAATCCAATCAGTACTCAATAGGATGGCACGACAGGTGTGTAAGTCTTGTCTGTGTAACTTTTTTTGTATACAGGTTCGTATATTCTAATCCAAAGTTAGTAAAAGTCCGTGTCCTTCTTTTGGACTATATTTTGATACTTTAGAAATACATGACGTAGACTTTCTATGAACTCACTGTAACTGTCTATGAGCTCACTGTAACCGTCACTCCCGGCTCCTGCCTGAGTCCTTATACGGGGTAAAATGCTAAGTCAATTTCTTGAGAAGGGAGTTGAGAGTTTTTCAATGATTTATTTTTTATGTTACAAATTGAGGGTTTAATATACAAAGGATATTACAACGCAGTTAGAAATTTTATGTGGTTAATTCTTGTGATTTAATTTATGTTCAGGTTTATGTGGGAATGTGGTGTAGGTACGTTTCTGGCTACTTAGCAGTTATCATACACTGATTATGTGATGAAATGGTCGCTTAGGACGTGGGTGCGTGTTTGTTCGTATGTGTGTTATGTTGTAGTTTTCCGTGGGTGATGTTACAATATGTAAGGTTACATAAGGATGTTTAATGAATTTTGATGATGCAAGTACTTACAACGGGTCCCAGTTGGGATGAATCGTATATATACTCAGTGACAGACTGAGCATTAATAAATGAGCTATAGCCTCTAAAATGGGCTTTCAAAGGTAAGTTCGTTCAAACTGGGACACAGGTTGACGAGATTCCTCAATGGCTGCACCTAGCTTGTTGCAAATTGGTCCACACAGGCAACCTTAAAAAAAATAATTTTACAAAATCTGGATGCAATCCGGCCCTCCCCCGGCTGTAAAAAAAAAAAAAAAAAAAAAAAAAAAACTTTTGCAGATAATGTACAACAGGTAGCGTAAGAAAATGTTACTAATGTTACTAGTGGAGAAATAAGTTATTCAGACCCAGAACAAAGCCTATTATATCCATAGTGAAAGGAACATAATTTCCAGTATACTATTTCTACAATGGGTAGTCCACATTCTTTTAAAAATACTGTGTCGCTATCATGTCCTGCACATTTTTTAATCCAGGCGCATTAGCTACGATATTTGCAAAAAGATATATGATAGAGAAATGAATAAATAAACAAATAAACCAGTAAATAGATAGATAAATAAATAAATAAATAAATAAATAGATAAATAAATAAATAAATAAATATATAAATAAAGCTGATATTTTACCATAGTTTAGGAATATTATGTACTTTTACTTATCAAAAGCTTAACTCAGAAATCACGTCCAAAGTACGGGCCGCCCCTGATATAACATACCTCCTCGAGACCCTGGAAATTGGTTAAGTGAGTCTGTAATTTTCTGTAACTTGAGCAGGAGATACCAAAATATAGATATAATTTCGACTTCAAAACATTAAATGAACACTACATCGGTGCATTTAAACAAATAAACATGATAAACATCTTACAATACGATCTTTGTCAAATGTAATCAATGAAAGTCAGAATAGGATTCTTAAATGTTCTTAAATTGTTTCCGAATCAAGTTAAATGTTCACTTTAGACATCTGCAATGTTTGTAAATGTTTGGACCCTCACAGTTGCGGGACACAAGGATGCAATGTAATCCAATTTTTCTGCATCCGCAGGACTTCCCACAAAAACCTTTCACCCCCATGACACAAGTTTGATTAGAGTCATTAGACTTTCTGGTGCCACCGGTTTATTTTGTGCAATAGGAACCATCATGTCGTCTTGATGTTGCAACCCTATACCTTGAGATTTAACAGGTTCCCTTCCAACAACTGAACTGTCAGATACGTTCTAAATGAGTGCTGTCTTGCCACCGCACTGGTTGGGGGCAGTGATTCCAATTAGAATGATGACGTCATGGAGCGGTTGTAACAGCATTATTCTGGGGTATCAATTCTTAAGGGACCATACAATTCTAGAAGGAAGTACTCTCCGGCCAAGGAAGTATTGCCCTTGGAACTTTGAGAACTTTCGAAGATGTCAAGTATATCAAGACTATCTTTTTGAGCAAATGAGAAAACAGTGGAACCTCGCTTAACGAGCACAATTCGTTCCGAATCTTACACGTAATGCGAAACACTCGTTAAGCGAAACAAAATTTCCCATAGGAACTAATGTGTCCCATGCATAAGAAAAAATATAATTTTTTTTTAATAATATCTAGAATAGTTTTTAGATTATTAAATCATAAAGAATAATAATGTACAGTAAATGAACCTAGGAAAGAATAATTATAATAATAAAAAATACATATATATATATATATATACATACATATATATATATATATTATATATGTACAGTATATATATGTGTGTATATATATATATATATGTGTGTGTGTGTGTGTGTGTGTGAGTGTGTGTGTACTGTTGCAATTTACGAAAAAGAAGGTAGCTCCTAGTGCAAAGGGGACGGAGACGGGAGGATTATTGGGGTGAAAGAGGAGAATCTCGACCAACTCACTAGCTTTAAATCTTTGAGAAATATTGGCACAACTGGCACTTTCTTTAGAATCCTTTTTCACCAGAAAGATGTCTAGAGACATTTGTTTTTGCCTACGCTTCAAAATTTGTCGAAATTACGGCACAGTATTATAACTAAATAAATTTGTAGCGCGCAAAGCCACTGCCTTATTAGGGTGATATTTCTCAATGTACGAGGAAACAGTTTCCCATGCTTTAAGCAACTCCCTTGTTGCACTGGAAAGTTATTGCCCTACTGAGGTTGTTACCTCCTCCTCCCCTGACGAAATCTCCTCCACAACTTCTTGCTGTGAAACAGAATGCAATTCCATAAGCTCTTCGGTGGTTAGCTCCTGTCTTCCACAAGCTCGTCGATGTTATTGTTATCCACCTTCAGCCCCATAGTCTTGGCCAAAGACACAATCTCGTTGACTAGAGGCTCCACAGGGACTGACGCAAACCCCTCAAAGTCGCGTTCGACAACTCTATTTAGTCAAAGCTTCTTCCAAGCCGAATTAAGGATTCGCTTGGTGACCCCCTCCCATACCTTGTCGATCATCTAAAGCAGTGGTTCTTAACCCCTGGGTCGCGACCCAAATTTGGGTCGTCAAGCCATTTTATTGGGTCGCTAAGGGTTTGCAGAAAATAATTATTTTCCCACTATAAATTTATTATGATTATATACTGTAATAATTAAAATACATGATGCCTAGTTTTAGGATTCTAAGCAGACCATGATTAAATAGAAAATAAATAAAACCCGCTTTTAAAAGCATAACCATATTACTTATAAAGGCAATTCGTATATCTATGTAGGCTTGGGTCGCGATGCTTGATTTGTGCAAAATTTTGGGTCGCTGCCAAAAAAGGTTAAGAACCACTGATCTAAAGGGAAGCAACGATGTGGAAGTCATCTTTCCAAAACTCTCTGAGAGTGAGATTGGTCCCCTCAGTCACCTCAAAACAACGCTCGAAGAGCGCTTTAGGATAGAGCTTCTTAAAGTTTGAGATGATCTGCTGGTCCATGGGTTGGAGTAAAGGAGTGGTGTTGGGAGGAAGGAACTGGATCGTGATGAACTGAAAGGAGGTCAAGGAGGTCAAGGAGGTCACCTACTAGACATGGAGGATGGGCAGGGGCGTTGTCCATAACAAGCGGGAAACGGATGGATCCAATTACTTATAGTATTTTTAGTAATTCCACGTCCACGACTTATGCCCTCTGGGGATTTAAACATCTGGATGAGGTTTTTGTTTAATAATTTGATCCATCAAGTTTCCACTTCAGAAATGAGGTTTTCTTCTCGCAGTAAAGTAGCTACCGTCGGTAGACTTTTTATTCAGTGTCAGATATACTTGATTCGAGTAACTACATTTGTTAAAGATACAGGCTGGCAGGTTTGGCATAAGCAAGGAATCCCAGCAGCGTGAATGTACGGGAACATTCCCTTGACGCACTGCAAGTGCAACTTCCAATCACCTGTGGGTTCGGCATACAGAAGTATCTTTAGAATGGATACTTGTTCCTGGTAGTTGATCCATGATTTGTCCTGTAAGGTTTACCTGTTTTTCTTCATCTATGATGTTGGCCATGCTAGTCGTAAAGGTCTGGATCATAACACCACCAAGAAGATTCTCAGTGGCACAGCCACCATCCAGAAGCTGCTCATGTATTGAACTCAGTTCTTCTTTCTGACTTTCATAATTTAAATCTTCACTGTTTGTGAGCAGTACTGAGAACGAAACAGCTAATATCAACTGACAGCTCGAACATATACATGTCCAATCATCATGTATAATCCTGTTTCGATAGCATTTACTGTTTCCCACAGAGCATCTAATCCACTTCCTCCCGTAAAATATCCTACTTAGCCAAGGTATGCCACCAGGAAATGGAAATCACCATAGCAAACTACTACGTTTTAGGAATAAAATTTACTTTAACGACTGGTTTCTGAATTTTTGGACCCAATCTCTTCACTGATAGAATATTATTAGGCCTGTTCTCCTGGAAACTGTGCATGACCTAATTTCACACACTTTATCACGTAATTTCCGAGTTAAGCTCTAGAACTTCCTTGGCCTTTTGATATGTTATAACACATGATATCATTTAACTATTTTGACAACATATATATGTATATATATTGTAGTAATTAATTGATCACAAAGGCGAACGTTAGAGAACTTACCTGGTTGAGTTCTCTAACTAATCGTCGGAACTGAATAGAATTCTTGAGGCTTCGATGTCTGTAGAAATCCTTTGCCGACGTTTGATTGTCCTTCTGGTACCAGGGTTAAAGCTTGTCTGGGGTTCAGTGACTAAACTTAGTCTCGTTCGGCTGGAATTCTTACGAGCCTTCAAAACGGCTTCGAAGCCACGGGACAACTGATACTTTGAGTAAGTTCTCAAGTTCCCGATTTGTTAATAAAAAACTACAACATAGACTTAAAAAAATAATAAAGAGGGAGGGGAGTTTAATAATATATTAATTAAAATTACGATACTGTTGTACGAAGTTACAGGAAAGGTTCCCGGTTCGAAAATTAAACAAGGTTTCGGGAAATTGGCGTAGCTCAAGGTAGACAATGCCATTCCCGTAACAACAATTACCACAATATATAAGAACATAAGAATAAAGGAGACTGCAAGAGGCCATAAGGCCTACACTAGGCAGCTCCGTATCCATCACCACCTGTCGTCCCCATCCATAAAGTTCTCTAACCGTTTTTTAAGGCAATTGATAGTTTCAGCGCTCACTACATGGTTACTAAGTTTATTCCATCCATCGACCACCCTATTAGTAAATCAATTCTTGCCTATTTCCTTCTTAAATCTAAATTTGTCCAGTTTATACCCATTACTGCGAGTCCTGCCCTGTTGTTTTATTATGATGACCTTGTTTGGATCACCCTTGTTATAGCCTTTGATCCACTTGAACACTTCTATTAGATCATCCCGCACTCTGCGTCTTTTCAGAGTGTGTAAGTTTAGGTGCCTAAGCTTCTATTCGTAAGGCAAATTTCCGAGTCCATGTATCATTTTGGTCATTCTTCTCTGTACTGATTCTAGTGAATTGTCCATTCTTTAGGACGGAGACCAAAACTGTACCGTATAGTCAAGGATGGGTCTAACTATCGCTAGATAGAGTTTAATAATTACCTCTGCACTTCTATTCGTTACCGTCCTAGCAATGAAACCTAATGATCTGTTAGCTTTATTTCTGGCGCTAATGCACTGCTTCCTGGTTTTAAGGTCCGGACTCACCAGAACTCCCAAGTCCCTCTCGCACTCAGATTTGCCTAAAAACGTGTTATCTAAGATGTATCTATTTTCGGAGTTGTGTATCCCTACGTTTAGCACGCTACACTTAGAGATATTGAAGGTCATTTGCCATTTCACCGACCATGTGAACAATTTGTTAAGATCATCCTGCAGAATCTTTGCGTCGTCTCCTGACCTAATTAGGCGTCCTATTTTAGTGTTATCCGCAAACTTACAAACATCACTATTTATCCCAACGTCTAAGTCGTTTATGTACATAATGAACGACAAGGGACCCAAAACCGACCCCTGGGGGACCCCGCTAGTAACATTGTCCCACCTAGATTTTATTCCATTTATGGTGACCCGCTGTTTTATGCTACTAATCCAAGCTCTAATCCATTCTAACACTTTTCCTCCTATGCCCTGGGCTTTGATTTTATTTAGTAGTCTCTGGTGTGGCACCTTGTCGAACGCTTTGCTAAAGTCAAGGTAAATAACATCGTAATTTTCTGGACTATAAAGTGACAGACCCTGTGGATATTTCCAGACTTTAATACGTTACTGAAAGTTATATAGAAATGCTTGTGTTAAAGTAGGGATGAACGGTGGCGATCCGGCCAGTGGTGGGGTTCCGCAAGGTGGACGTCTGAGAGCAATTCTTCCTGCAGCCCATCTTCACTGAGATTTTCTCTTTGTCAAAGGATGTGAACCAAATTTCTTCAGTCAGCCAGACACCTTTCAGTATAACATAAATTTTGTTACTCTAAGGAATAATTAGGTGAAGAGTTAATTATGGATCTACTGAGTGCATTTAGAATTTTGTGTAAAACGCCGATAGATATGCGAGTCCTTTTAGTCTAGTCCACGACATTCCTCTCTGCGAAGCCATTGAACAGTATGTAGATATCTATACAACATCATAAATATGTTAAGACTACTAAGAATAAGAATATGTTAAGACTACTGGCTCATAGAGCACTGTCATCTTTAAGACACTCCAGGAAACCAGATTATATTTTCAGAGTATTTATAAAGACCTGGTCCTGAAAGCATTAATTCAAACATACTGCTAAATAGAAACGTTGACAAATAAAATGTAGGCAAAGATTGCATGTGGAATCCATGTGGTTTATGTTCTTAGGTCTTAGGTTATTTACAGTATGTATAGAATTGGCAGCTGCCGACAAGTCTATCAAAATAAACACCACAAATGAGGACAGAGTCTTTATTAGTACGCCGTTATGCTTGTTACAGCTTTATTAAGTGCACAGTCGTGATACACATAACTGAGATTGAATAAAAAGGTCCGGGGGGAACGGGAGGGATGCCATTATATAAAATTCAAGTATTTTAGATTCCAGGACCGGTGCTCCCACCAAATATTCGGTACGGTCATGGGTTCTCCGCAGTCCTTTCCAATGTGTTTATGGAGATTTTAGAAGCAGAGCCGTTTGCTAACATTGTTCCTGAACATGTGACTCGGCTGCGGTACGTGGACGATATCCTACTCATTATACCCAAACAATTTAATCTTTATAACTTCCAAACTGCATTGATAGAGGTAGAGCCCACTATTCAGTTTTCCTTAGAAGAAGAATATAATGATTCCCTTCCTTTCTTAGACATAGACATTACAAAACTATTATTGAGTTAAAATGCTTGAATCAATAATAGTAAATAGACTCAGAGAACACACCGAAAGACATGATTTAATTCGTGACACACAGTATGGTTTCTCCAAGGGTAAGTCATGTGTGACTAATCTTCTATCCTTTTACACTAAAGTATATAAGGCGTCAGATAACAATGATAATTACGATGTGATTTACCTTGACTTTAGCAAAGCGTTCGACCAGGTGCCACACCAGAGACTACTAAATTAAATCAAAGCCCATGACATAGGAGGAAAAGTGTTAGAATGGATTAGAGCTTGGACCAGTAACAGAAAACAGCGGGTCACCATAAACGGGGTAAAATGCAGGTGGGACAGTGTTACTAATGGGGTTCCCCAGGGGTCGGTTTTGGGTCCCTTGTTGTTCATTATGTACATAAACGACTTAGACGACGGGTAAATAGTGATGTTAGTAAGTTTGCGGACGACACTAAAATAGGACGCCTAATTAGGTCAAGAGACGACGCAGAGATTCTGCAGGATGATCTTAACAAATTGTTCACATGGTCGGTGAAATGGCAAATGACCTTCAATATCTCTAAGTGTAGCGTGCTAAACGTAGGGCTACACAACCCCGAAAATAGATACAGCTTAGATAACACGTTTTTAGAGAAAACTGAGTGCGAGAGAGACTTGGGAGTTCTGGTGAGTCCGGACCTTAAAACCAGGAAGCAGTGCATTAGCGCCAGGAATAAAGCTAACAGAGCATTAGGTTTCATTGCTAGGACGGTAATAAATAGAAGTGCAGAGGTAATTATTAAACTCTATCTACCGATAGTTAGACCCATCCTTGACTATGCGGTACAGTTTTGGTCTCCATCCTAAAGAATGGACATCAGTTCACTAGAATCAGTACAGAGAAGAATGACCAAAATGATGCATGTACTCAGAAATTTGCCTTACGAAGAGAGGCTTAGTCACCTTAACTTACACTCTCTGGAAATACGCAGAGTGCGGGATGATCTAATAGAAGTGTTCAAGTGGATCAAAGGCTTTAACAAGGGTGATGCAAACAAGGTCATCACATTAAAACAACAGGGCAGGACTCGCAGTAATGGATTTAGACTGGACAAATTTAGATTTAAGAAGGAAATAGGCAAGAATTGGTTTACTTATAGGGTGGTCAACGAATGGGATAGACTTAGTAACCATGTAGTGTGCGCTGAAACTATCAATTGCTTTAAAAAACGGTTAGAGAACTTTATGGATGGGGATGACAGGTGGTGATGAATATGGAGCTGCCTTGTGTAGACCTTATGGTCTTTTGCAGTCTCCGTTATTCTTATGTTCTTATGTTATGTAATATATGGCAACCAGCTAAATTTTAAAGTCTATAGGAAACCTACAAATAAAAATCATCTAATTTCTACTCCCACCATGTCATTAAGGTAAAAAAAGGAGTAGTGACAGGTTTCTTCCTCAGGAAACTCAGGATCAGTGCAGGAAAAAAACAACTAAAATTCTGGGAGGCCGTATACAACAATGCGGGGTAGCTAAGTGGCTCGTGTTTCCAACTAACGACGTCGCCACCAACCTTGGTGGGATTTTAAAAACCAGCAACTTGGAAGTAGTGTGCTGGACCAGTAGGACTACGAGAACAAGAATAGGCATCGGCGAGAAGCCTGACAATGAAGACAGTGTATATCGGATTCCGTGTCCGGGATGTAACAAGCCCTACAATGGGGAAACATCACGCAACCTGAAAAACCGGATCCTAGAACATCGATGTGATGTTCGCCATGTTACCACCAATGTGTGTGTTTCACACAGAAACAGCAGCAAACCACGTGATTTACTGGGAAAAGGCGGAGCTACTAGTGCATGAGCCCGAAAAGATCCGAGGAAAATGTTTGAAAACAGCCATCATCCAAGGATCCAATACGATCGAACAAAATAGAGGCATGTTAAATATTTCACCCCATCTGATTCATTTACTTCTAAATGCCCCCAAAACTTTTAGAAAGCTATCCTTAGTAGCTCTCTACACCTTTTTATTTTTCCCATGACTTTTTTCCGTCCTCAGTGGACAATTGTCCCCTCACCTTGTTCTCTTCTCCTTTTGTCCATCGGTTGTGAGCAAACGTCCTGCATTCAGACAATTGATCCTTTCCTAAGTTACGATGACCTCCTTCCGTTCCCCTGGATTCTCTTATTTAATCTTAGTTATGTGTATCACGACTATGAACCTGAAAAAGGCTCTAACAAAAGAAACGTCGTCCTACATCCAGACAGTTGATCCTTTCCTAAGTTACGATGACCTCCTTCCGTTCCTCTGGATCCTCTTATTTAACCTTAGTTATGTGTATCACGACTATGCATTTGATAAAGCTATATTGTCGTACTAATAAAGGCTCCATCCTCACTTGGTGTTTATTTTGATATTCACAATATCTTTTGTTCAAGGGCATTGATCCAAGCGTATTCTATGTTAGAAAAAAATTCTCTTGGTAAAATTGTACCAAACTGATAGTTCATGGGATAGGAAAAGACCAAAGTTTGTCTTCTGTTTTTTTATTAAAGTACAAAGTACTTATAAGTACCCAGGTTTTGTAATGTACATTTAACAATGTTCATACAGATGACGTAGATCTTTTTTAACAAGATAGTTACAGATCAGGAACACTTAAGGCAGTCCTGACATTGCTATGGGTAAGGACGTATTACATGTATCAATAGGCGTTGTATAAGAATTTAAGTATTTCTTCTTTGTAACAGTGTACAGCGAGATTTTTTTTTTATTACGGACCAATTAGACTCAGTAATTTTGAGCATTCGTCGTCACTACATCCCTTCCTGATCTGTTATTCTAATTTTCACAAAATGTAGGCAAGTCCATACTGCACTTTTAAGTCGCTGCGCTTTCATGATGTACATATATCATCCAGAATTTTGTATGCATCGTTATAGGCTTCGAGAGCTTGCTCAGCATTTTTTCTATTATTCATGAGATCTTCAGACACCTTCAGCGCCATTTCACCTTGGTCGGATGTATACAAGTGGAGCATCAATTCACTGTAGAGTTTTTCAAGTGTAGCCTCCACTAGCATGTTCATGATCACCTTGGGTACGAGATCCTCTATATCGCGGGTAATGACAGACATGTAGCTCTGGATGAAGATCCTCGTTGTGGTGCAGGACTCTTGTTGCATGTAAGCTATGCTTGAGAAGAAGAGACCGTTGAGTCCCTTCACCTTGGGCATATCGTTATTATTTGCATCATCAAGACTAAAATTTACATTTTCCAGCACAAGTTTAATGAAGTCCGGATGCCAAACGTTGATGTACGCTGTTTGACTCTTCATTAGGTTTTGAACAGCGAGGCAAGTCTTGTCATAGGCTTCTTTCAAAAGCTTCCTAAGTGTGTTGCTAATCATTGAAGGTATGTTGGGGAAACAGTGAGTATCAGATGTCATTTTAGATAGGCACATGTGCACCATATCTTCCATTTCAGAATACACCAGTCGAACACATTGCAGTGACGGTTTCAGCAGCAGTCGAATCTGCTGTTTAACAAGCATATGAAATGCTCTTTCGCATGCAAACATTGACTGGGAAGGGAGTTGCGCCTTGCCGAGGGCAGTCATTATATCATTTTCACTGATCCCTTGGAGGGAATCTAAATCATGGAGGCTATAGTGAAAATCCTCATTGAAAATCATAAAGATGCGCGCACCAGCGCAGGCTTTGGAACGGTTGAAATTTGGCTCCGGAGTTTCCATATAATTTCTGTAAGTGCATACAAACTTGTTGATGATGTTCACAAGATTTTTGGTCATTGTTTCTCGGTCATCAGGTAATATTGTGGCCAGACGATCTAGCGTTTTCTCGCTGTCATTGATAAGATTCAGTACCCTTCCTCGAATGTCTGGGAAACATGTCTGAATGTGTTTCACAAGGAGTTCGCTCAAGAGTTTTGTCAAGTAAGGTGTACCATTTTTTGACGCTAAGTTCCTGTAATGAGTTCTAAGGAACTTCGCCTCTTTGGCACGGGTTTCGCTTAGGGAAGCCTTCTCCTTGATATCTTTCTGGGATTGGTTGACCACACCCACGATCCCTAGTTTGAAAGGCAGAATTTTGCCTGTGAGAATGTCAGTGGCGTCGGTGCCGGGGTTCATGATATCGAGTTTGGTGATAACTGCCAGAGTTCTGTCTCCAGTGGGATCTACCTTTTTGGCGGCGTTGAAACTCTCGGACGTTGCTAAATCTGTGTTGGCGGCCGTGACTGCGACGATCACGCTGTTGGGACTTTTGATGTACTTGAACACGAGCGCGTTGATCTGGACAGGGAGATCCGCAGGTTGGTTGGGCAGGGCGATGGTGGTGAAGCCTGGCAGGTCAACGAGTGTGAGCGTCGGGACGTCTGGGGAAGAGATGCGAAGGACGATCTCCTGGTCCGTGACGGACAGCCTGCCTTCGGTTATCCGTTCTGTCTCGTCTGCAATCTCTTGTCTGACCTTCTCAAAATCTGTGAAAACCTCCTTAGTGTGGTGGAACTCGGCCCACGTCTTACAGCCGTTGGGACCCTGTTTGTTGACTGTGTGGAGAAGCTGAAGAACGAGGGGACACCGTGTGACCATTCCATCACCTCGCGGGAGGAAGGAGCGTCCGACTATGGCTTCCAGAACACTGCTCTTGCCCGCCGACTGAGACCCAGTGACGACGATCTGGGGCAGATTAAGTTTAACTTCGCTTTGCCCGATGGTACTTTGCACCATCTGCAGCTTGTTAACAACTTCCACTAAGGAGTCCATCCTGAAAGGAGATAAAAGGAATGTAATTTCCTATGGGAGTCAGGAAGGTAAATGAAAAAAATTTAGAAGAGCAGTTCGTAACCTGTGGGTACCATACAAAATGGAATGACCTAGAACACAACCCAGTCGTTCCACCCAAGGTCTAAGTAAACAGGTCTAATCGCTGGAGTAGTTCTGCGCAGCTTCTGACGTCATTTAGATGCGTCCATTTTCTCTTTGTGATACATTGAAGAAAACTGTGAAACGCCAAGGATGACAGGAACTATAATATTTTATATATTATATATATATATATATATTATATATCATATATATTATATATTCATATATATAGACAGGAACTATAATATTTTATATATATTATATATATATTTTATATAATATTTGTCAGAATATAAATAATTGAGTGGAGCGGTGCGAGCGAAGGCGACGTCATTTTCGAACGACGGACCAACTTCAACTGACAGCTATAGGACCCGCTAACCCCACTTTGAACAGCCAAGTGACGTTCACGGGCTCGCTGCGCCAACTCCCTCGAAATTCGGTCGGAAGTGGTTAGACCTTATATTCTTAGATCTTGGTTCCACCGACAGCACAGCGTGCCGTAGTCTGTATTCTAATTTCATGGAATCTAATTTCATAACGACACACAATTTGTCGGATGGCTCGCCTGAATAACGACTCGATGAAAATAGAACACATACTACGTCACGCAGTACCATAAGTGGAACGACCAGGTCGTGGTCTAGGTCGTTCCATTTTGTATGGTCACGCGTGGCGTAATAGTATGGTCCTTGTTATGCAAGAAGCAAACGTGAGCAAAGGTTTGAGTCCCAACGGCCGAAGACTCGAACTCAGCGATCACATGACAAGTGCCGTAATAACTAACCAACTACGCTATCAAGAGAGATATAAGTTGAGCGCAAGTTTTCTTATATATTTGTATGCTCGAGTTACATACACATACATGAAATTTTGCGTTCAACCCATCTTCACCATGATAGTACAATTGGAAGTATACAAACGCGGGAAAGTATTTGTACAACATTGAATGGGTCCCAGTGATTAGAGATATATTTTAACAACCACAATGCACTTTAATTCTAAGCCATCAACATCGGGAGACCCAATGGGGCCACACAGAAATTGAAATGGGGTACTGCCGAGGACTCGAACTCAGCGATCACATGACAAGTGCCGTAATAACTAACCAACTACGCTATCAAGAGAGATATAAGCTGAGCGCAAGTTTTCTTATATATTTGTATGCTCGAATTACATACACATACATGAAATTTTGCGTTCAACCCATCTTCACTATGATAGTACAATTGGAAGTATACAAACGCGGGAAAGTATTTGTACAACATTGAATGGGTCCCAGTGATTAGAGATACATTTTAACAACCACAATGCACTTTAATTCTAAGCCATCAACATCGGGAGACCCAATGGGGCCACACACAGAAATTAAAATGCGGTACTGCCGAGGACTCGAACTCAGCGATCACATGACAAGTGCCGTAATAACTAACCAACTACGCTATCAAGAGAGATATAAGTTGAGCGCAAGTTTTCTTATATATTTGTATGCTCGAACTACATACACATACATGAAATTTTGCGTTCAACCCATCTCCTCTATGATAGTACAATTGGAAGTATACAAACGCGGGAAAGTATTTGTACAACATTGAATGGGTCCCAGTGATTAGATATACATTTTAATAACACAATGCACTTTAATTCTAAGCCATCAACATCGGGAGACCCAATGGGGTCACATACAGAAATTGAAATGGGGTACTGCCGAGGACTCGAACTCAGCGATCACACGACAAGTGCCGTAGTAACTAACCAACTACGCTATCAAGAGAGATATAAGTTGAGCGCAAATTTTCTTATATATTTCTATGCTCGAGCTACATACACATACATGAAATTTTGCGTTCAACCCAACTCCTCTATGATAGTACAATTGGAAGTATACAAACGAGGGAAAGTATTTGTACAAAATTGAATGGGTCCCAGTGATTAGAGATACATTTTAACAACCACAATGCACTTTAATTCCAAGCCATCAACATCGGGAGACCCAATGGGGCTATATACAGAAATTGAATGGGGTACTGCCGAGGACTCGAACTCACCGATCACACAACAAGTGCCGTAGTAACTAACCAACTACGCTATCAAGAGAGATATAAGTTGAGCGCAAGTTTTCTTATATATTTCCATGCTCGAGCTACATACACATACATGAAATTTTGCGTTCATCTCTTATCACTGGGACTCATTCAGTGTTGTACAAATACCCGCGTTTGTATACTTCTAATTGTACTATCATAGTGGAGATGGGTTGAACGCAAAATTTCATGTATGTGTATATAACTCGAGCATACAAATATATAAGAAAAATTGCGCTTAATTTATATCTCTCTTGATAGCCTAGTTGGTAAGTCACTACCGCACTTACCAACTAGGCTATCAAGCAATATTTCTTATATATTTGTAACGCAAAAGTTTCATGTATGTGTATGTAACTCGAGCATACAAATATATAAGAAAAATTGCGCTTAATTTATATCTCTCTTGATAGCCTAGTTGGTAAGTCACTACCACACTTGTCATGAGGATACTGGGGTTCGAGTCCTTGGCAGTACCACATTTCAATTTCTGCATGTCGGCCTTGATGGCTTAGAATTAAAGTACATTGTGGTTGTTAAAATATATCTCTAATCACTGGGACCCATTCAGTGTTGTACAAATACTTTCCCGCGTTTGTACTTCCAATTGTACTATCATAATGGAGATGGGTTGAACGCAAAAAAAAATCATGTATGTGTATGTAACTCGAGCATACAAATATACAAAAAAAATTACGCTCAATTTATATCTCTCTTGATAGCCTAGTTGGTAAGTCACTACCGCACATGTCATGAGGATGCTGAGGTTCGAGTCCTCGGCAGTACCACATTTCAATTTCTGCATGTCGGCCTTGATGGTTTAGAATTAAAGTGCATTGTGGTTGTTAAAATGTATGTATGTATATATATATCTATATATATATATATACATACACACACACACACACACACACACACACACACACACACACACACACACACACACACACACACACACACACACACACACACACACATATATATATATATATATATATATATATATATATATATATATATGGTGAAACTGGTCGGGAATCAGATCTATTCCCAATCGTGTGAATTTCATTCTTACCACTAATAATACATCTGTCATGGTGCCACAGTGTATCTATATATATATATATATATATATATATATATATATATATATATATACATATATATATATATATATATATATATATATATATATATGCACAAGTTTTACAAGGCACACGTGATTCACAAATATGTAAAAATTACATCTTCAGTGCTGAAAATGTAATTATATGAAAGCTCTCTGCTTCGTTAGTTTACATTACTTAGTAGTTACTTACGCATATATATATATATATATATATATATATATATATATATATATATATATATATATATATATATATGTATATAACTCTCCAATTTGACCCACAAATCAACTCACATCGATTATATATCACTCCGTGATCGAGACGTACTGCTTTAGAGAACAGCGAAGACTATTTATAGGAGGTGCATAATATGATAAATTTAGTTATCTTATCTAGGCGGGTCTTCGAAAGCCTCAGTGTAATTAAAGATAATATTCATATCGTTTCCTCACTAGCCTACCACCGAAATTTTTTTTTGATTGGAGGTAGATATCTGATTATCATTTGATAATGTCAATGCTGGTCTTTGTTAAAAAAAAAAAATGGCGATTTTACGGAACGGTTCAATACCAGATGCTTCTTAAAAGAAAGAAAGAAAAAAAATGCAGGAAATTTGGATCATCTGATGAATTGTCGTCCCAGATTTCGAGTGACAATTCTTTAGTTATTGGGCTCTCCTGGGTTGACGATTCATCAGTTGATGACAGCAAGTTGTCTTAATGTTTATTCTTAACCCAAACCTAACCTAACCTTCAGGTGTTGTTGGTTGGGGTGACACTTCTTCAGATGGCCCATCATGGGGTGACGGTTCATCAGGTGGACGTTCTGGGGTGATAAAATTTCAGGTGATTCGGAAATTTTCGTGGGAAAATGACACCAGTGGTACAAGAATGATCAATTTACCGAAAGGATGAAAACAGATGGATTAGAGGAGAGTAACATACCAATGGGATTACTGGTAGATAAGTTAACAAAAGGATTAAGAAGTGATTGACACATAATCGTATCTTAAGAGTCGGGAATGCACAAGATCCTTTCGATTTCATCTGTCCCCTTCCATACCAATCTCCACTTTTCCTTTTCATTCTGTCTTATGTTTGACCATTTTTAATTCATCACCGTAGCACCCACATCCATAGTGAATAGAATAAAGCAGATTCATTCTGTCTTGCTAGATATATATTATACTAAAACAATGCGATAGTTAATCATGTCGACGAACGAGGCCATCTACCGAAGTGGGACAAGGCAAAAATTCTTATGGATAACATCACACGGCAAGAAAGAAAGGCGATGGAGTCCGTTTTTATCAACATCCATCATAACATCAATAAGAGGACTGGGGATTTAATATGGGCTAAAGCAGCAACACGCTTTGTCATCATGAACAATATACACAGAGACCCTGATCCACACGGACATTTCAGCCACGCGACGACCAACAGGTGGCTAATTGGTCCACCCGCTGCGATGACTCGTCACACCGACAGATGACGTTGAGTGGGGGACCAACCTGACACATTACCACGTTCCTCTGTTATGTTATATATAAATTGACCAACTTGACTTCAAACTGGGTGCTACCACTGAGCCTTGGGGGACTCCAATGCCTGTCGACATGGGAGTCCCCCAAGGCTCAGTGGTAGCACCCACTCTCTTCGCCCTAATGTTAGCCGACATCGGGAAAGGGCTGAGGAAGGACACCACCATTACCGCCTATGCCGACGATATAGCCGTATGGCGCCGATCAAGGCATAGACGTCCGAAGAAGGACTCTGCCCAAAACAAGGCAGAACTCCGCCTCTTCCAGAGTCAAGTAGACAGTGTTGTCCGCCACCTCGAAAGCCTCGGCTTCCTACTCTCTCCAAATAAGACAGTGTATATGCCTGTGCACCTTCCTGGCTACAACAGAGGCCATTACCTAACCTGGAACGTCCTCAGCATCTGCGGCACAGAAGTGCCCCCCTCACCCTCAGTCAGGTACCTGGGCGTCATCTTTCAAAAAGATGGTCGCTGGACTAGTCAGGTCCAACAAGCCATAAATAATGCAAGACGTGCCCTCAACCTCATTAGGGCCGTCCGACACGAACCATGGGGGCAGCGGAGAGAAACACTCATCCACCTCACCCAGAGTCTAGTCCACTCCCGGCTTCTGTTTGGCGCACAAGCTTTGCACGACCTGCCCATGTCGGCCATCCGTCGCATGGCTAGAGTCGAGTGCCAAGCACTTAGGCTCGGACTCGGACTCCCGCAGTCTGTCCCTCAGGAGCAAGTATACTGTGAAGCCGGAATCCTCCCACTTTGGCATCGCCTGAAGAGAGATACTTGCAGTTACCTCTTCAGCTCAGCGAGGGTACCTAACTCCACGGACATTGAACTAGGCGAAGGTTGGAACCCAGCTCCACCTACTGTATCAGGACATGGTCTGGTCTCCTCTGTCTCCGGTCTATGTTCGAGAGCGGGAATAGAGCCAGCCGACCGACTCCGTGTCCCCCAAGCCCAAATCGATCCATACCCACCCTGGATCATGAAGCCGCCGGAGGTACGAACCAATGTCCCTGGAGTAGCCAAAGAAGATCCCCCACACCAAATCGCCACCTGTACTCGAGAACTGCTAGCTAAGGAATACGCGGACGACTTCAAGATCTTCACAGACGGATCGGTGCTCAGTGACGGCAGAACAGGAGCAGGACTGTTCTTCGAGACCACGCGAGAGCACTTCGAAGTGAAGCTCCCACCCACCACCATCCTAACTGCCGAACTCGTCGCCATCAGAGAAGCTTTGAATAAAGTCAAAACTCTCCCCCGTTCCCCAACGCAAGTAGTCATCCTATCGGACTCCCAGTCCAGCCTAGATGTAATACAGAGTGAGTACTGCAAAACAAGACCGGAAATCCTCAAGGAAATCCTAATCCTTTCAGAAGAAATCGCACGACGCGGACTCCGTCTTCGTTTCCAGTGGGTGCCCTCCCATGTAGGCATCCATGGAAACGAGATGGCCGACCGAGCCGCCAAACGAGGGGCCCTAACCTCTGAAGAGGATTGCATCTCGCTCTGCTTTTCAACAAGTGATGCCAACAAGAAAATTGACCAAGCAACATGGGATCTCTGGTCAGAGGAATATGCCGGGACTGCCGCTACCCGAGGCTGGCCCATCAAGACATGCAATAAGGGAACCCTCTGGACCCACCCTCATCCACTTCCAACCCACATTCTTCACCTCATCTCAAGAATCCGTGTCAACCACAGGCGAACCCGCTATCTGAAGACCGTCTGTGCCTGCGGGACGGAGCTGGTCTCTTTCCTCCACTGCATATTTCTATGCCCCATCCTTCGTAACCACTTTCAACCGCTGCTGAACCTCCTTGGAAAGAACCCCCCAAGAATGTCTAAGTTATATTCTATCACCGACCACCACAGCATCATCATGGCAGCCCACCTAATCTCCACCTCACCAGTTGGACACTTATTATAGCGCCACTGGCGCTCGCCATCTTCCCGGAGACGAATTAGATGTACTAGATGTAGACACACAGCTAATATTGAGAAACTAAAAGACAGTCCCTAAATCGGATCCCTCCGCTGGGACTAATTTTGAAAGAAAAGAAATTAAAAAAGAAAAAAAAAAACACTTCAAACTCTATTCCTCTGAAGAAGCCACTCGGGCGAAACTAGTCAGGAATAAAAGTATTTCCCTCAGCCCGTGTTCCCTTTACCTCCTATCCATATTCGTCACAATGTATACACTATTATTATTATTATTATTATTATTATTATTATTATTATTATTATTATTATTATTATTATTATTATTATTATTATTATTATTATTATTACTATTATTATTATTATTATTATTATTATTACTATTATTATTGTCATCATAATTATTATTAATTATTATTATTATTATCATTATTATCATTATTATCGTTATTATTATTATTATAATTATTATTATTATAATTATTATTATTATTATTATTATTATTATTATTATGATTATTATTATTATTATTATTATTATTATTATTATTATTATTATTATTATTATTATTATTATTATTATCATTATTATTATTATTATTATTATCATTATTATTATTATTATTATTATTATTACTATTACTATTATTATTATTATTATTATTATTATTATTATTATTATTATTATTATTATTATTATTATTATTATTATTATTATTATTATTATTAATTATTAATCATTATTATTATTATTATTATCATAATATAAAGTGGTTAAATCTAAACAAGTTACATGAACAAACCCTTCTGTAGATATGACTCGTGGAAGTCAAGCAGTAAAATATGCAAAAGTAAGGGTCTTGTCCTAGATCGAGAAAGAATACTGATGTCCACCAAACACAACTGGAATTTGGAATCAAAATATCTTCATAATGATGACTATTGAGTACGCTCTGTCTTGGACTTAAATGTGCAATGTTAGAAAGGGAAAACATGACTTTAACATTAATCTATTTCCACCCCATATCTAGATCTGAACATATTAGATTGTCGCCAGTATAAAACACTGGTATGTAGAAATTACATAGGGAGATTAAGAGGCACTCAGGAAACCTGGTTTTCCAGTAATACAGCTCAAAATTATTGTCTAATAAAAATGTAGATTTAGAGTTGTAGGAAACTAAAATACATTTCTTCTACCTACCAGTTGCTGAAGCCTGACGTTTTGCAGAATCTATATTTAGGCTAGATCCACAGATATCTTCACAAAAAATTGTGATGATTGGGTTTAAGGTCGTGAAACTCCCCCTGTCAGGAGGCTAGAACGGTACCCCTTACAGAGGACTTTGTAGCGTGGAATTCAATGAACCATGCTCTTGGTCCAACTCGCTGGCGGCAGGCTTTGAAGTGCTGTCACCTCGACCTCTGCCGCAAGTAGCGACGCTCTAATCCGCTCAGCTAGCGAGCATCTACGAAAAACTGTAACTGATGAATATTCACCGAAAATTCGTTGAAAAGAAGGAACGAAAAGACACTTTTTAATCTCATCCACTATTTATTGAATTAAAAAAATACTTATGGGAGAAAAAAATTTGGTAAACACATTTTGTGAGCTTTGATCAAGAAACTAATTTGTTTTCTGCACAGGTCAGACGTTTTGAAGATGTTAATAAATCACACTACGCTGGTCCGGCTTCGACTCCCGCCCAGGGCTGAAATAATCTCAGTATCGCTTCGCTGCGGGGTGTTACTCCAACTCTCGTGGACGGGGAGTTGGGTGTGTGTGTGCGTGTAAGGTCACAGTATTACTCATAGATCGGTCATACGAGCTCTGAGCTCTAATCTGGGAGGTTAATAACTGTCGATCACGAGTCCAACACGTGATCCAAAACCATGGTGAATCACAGAATCAAGAAGAGAAGGAGGATATCCCAATACAGATAAATTGTGTTTGCATCGGTATTCTGATCAATCTCACTGCCTTGCATGAAAAAATCAAGATATTCGAATTCAAGTAATTTTAGTATTTATGTTCCTTATATATCAGATCATTTGCTGTCACAGTGACTTTGTTTCGAAATTTCCAGCATCATCATCAAAAGTCAAAGACACCCATCAAGACGTCTTGAGCATTCTTGTAGGCTTCCAAAGCTTCTTCAGTTTGTTTCTTTATTTTGCTATGATATTCAGATATCTGTAGAGCTTTATCACCGTGGTCAGATGTGTACATCTGAAGAATTAATTCACTGAAGAGATTTTCAAGAACGGATTCCACTTGCATGCTAATGATGTACTTGGGTATGAGGTCTTCCATTTCCCGAACAATGACTGCCATGTAGGACTCGATGAGACTCTGCACCAATTGACAACTATTTGCATCCTTTTGGGACATGAAGTAATAGATAATACCATTTAGGTCTTTTACCTTTGGCATCTTTTTGTTTGAAGGTTGTTCAGGTATTTGGATTTTCTTTTTAGCGAGTTTGATGAAGTCAGGATGCCAAAGATTAATGTATGATAATTGACTCTCTATTAATACCCGAACTGAGTCCCATGTTCTCTTTTGGGCATCTTTGATAAATCTGTTCAGGGTTTCTAGAATCATGGAAGGAACATTAGGGAAACAGTAAGTGTCAGATGAAACAGTTGCCAAGCATTTATGTCCACTATCTTCCATTTCAGAACATACTAGCTCTATACACATCAAGGCTGGCTTCATCAGCAATGGGATCTGTTTCTTAATTAGTATCTGGAGCGATTTATCAAACACAGATACTGTCTGTGAAGGAACCCGTGCCATTTTTAATGTAGTCGTTATGTCGTGCTCACTTATTCCATCAAGAGCATTTATAGCACTGATAACTTCATGGAAGTCCTCATTGAAAATCGTGAAAATACGTGCACCCCCACTCACTTCAGATCGGTCTAAATTTAAGTGAGAAACTTCAAAGTAGTTTTGGTAGGTGCACACAAACTTCTCGATTATATTCAGTAGTATTTTGGCCTTCTTCTCAAGATCAACTGGTACAGATTGGTCTAACTGATGCAGTCTTTTCTCAGTGTCGCTAATGAGGTTAATTATGTTTTCCTGAAGATCAGGCAAACATGTCTTGATGTGTCGCACTAGAAGTTTGCTTAAGTGATTTGTAAGGTATGTTGTGCCGTTCTGTGAGGCAAGACGTGGATAGCGAGTTGCAAAGAATTTCGACTCTCTATTGCGGGTGTCGTTTAAGGAAACCTTGCCCTTGATATCTTTCTGGGACTGGTTGACCACACCCACGATCCCTAATTTGAAAGGCAGAACTTTGCCTGCGAGAATGTCATTGGCGTCTGTGCCGGGGTGCATGATATCGAGTTTGGTGATAACTGCCAGGGTTCGGTCTCCAGATGGGTCTACCTGTTTGGCGGCGTAGAAAGTTTTGGACGTTGTTAAATCTGTGTTGGCCTCCATAACAGCAATTATAAACATGTTGGGGTTGCAAATGTACTTATCGACTAATGTATCAATCTGGTCAGGGAGATCCGCAGGTTGGTTGGGCAGGGGGACGGTGGTGAAGCCCGGCAGGTCAACGAGTGTGAGCGTCGGGACGTCTGGGGAAGAGATGCGGAGGACGATCTCCTGGTCCGTGACGGACAGCCTGCCTTCGGTTATCCGTTCTGTCTCGTCTGCAATCTCTTGTCTGACCTTCTCAAAATCTGTGAAAACCTCCTTACTGTGGTGGAACTCGGCCCACGTCTTACAGCCGTTGGGACCCTGTTTGTTGACTGTGTGGAGAAGCTGAAGAACGAGAGGACACCGTGTGACCATTCCATCACCTCGCGGGAGGAAGGAGCGTCCGACTATGGCTTCCAGAACACTGCTCTTGCCCGCCGACTGGGACCCAATGACGACGATCTGGGGCAGATTAAGTTTAATTTTGCTTTGACCGATGGTACTTTGCACCATCTGCAGCTTGTTAACAACCTCCACCAAGGAATCCATTCTGGAAGTAAAAAGAAATAATACGAATCCCACAGGGTCCCGACGGAATGAATGATGATGACAAAAATAAGATATTCAGAATCAAGTTTTGTTGCATTATTGTAAGAATATAAATTTAGAAGGAATTTGGAGGGTAAAATACTAATCGTCGGCAGGTACGCTACTTCAGTGAAGTCGTATTGAATTGCGAGATTAACACACTTAAGGGCCCCATTCACGACAACGATTTTCAACCCCAACCCAGATTTCCAACCCCAACCCAGACCAAATTTTCTCGTGGATGGGCTCCAACAACCTACATCGCAACCCCGATTTGCAGGTCGTGGTTGGGGTTGGAGTTGTTCAGATTTTCCTGATATTTTGTGGGTGGAGCTTTATGTCTGTGTTGGGGTTGGAGTGGTGGATGGGTGCGGACAACCAAATCTATCACTTGTGCCCAAAATTTCGTACCGTGCGTTTGTAGCTATAGTTGTGCTGCCTAAAAAAATGGAAGCGTACAGTAAAGATTTCGTAAGAGAGATTATTGAGATATACCGTCAACATCCATGCCTATGGAAAGTTAAAAGAACCTTATATATTGCATCACAGGTCTCAGGAATTATTCTTCCTAGTGCTTGGGGCGATATGAGTGAAGAAAATTTGAGGTCTTCATATGACCTCCCTGTTGCTAGGAATCGTAATGTACATACGAGACGTTCATGAGGTGTAATAGCCTTCCTCATCATCGTATCCTGTTTTTTTTATGATTGGTGTTACCAAGGACAGAAGTTCTAAAAATGTGGATTCATCCATTCTTAAATAGTTCATATAGTCTTCAGGCTCTAGTCTCAGTTCCTCTAATAATTGATTATGGGATAGCTTGTTTCTTTTTTGAAGCAAAGACTTGCACCACTTTGACTTTTTTTTTTAGCTTTCTATCTGCCTCTAAAAAAAACAGCAATATTAAAAAGATCGTCAAAGTCGAGATCAGACATCTTATCACAATAGAACTGCGAATCAACTGAAAAATTGGACAATAATCAATTGGTTGTTGCAGTGAGTGGCGAAGCCGCCAACCACAACTCCAACCCCGACCATGTTCGAAATCTGGGTTGGGGATGAAAATCGTTGTCGTGAATGGGGCCCTTTATGGTCATGTAAAATGAAAAAAGTAAACGTTATTTTGGTCCGAAACAATACCGAAAAAGGCAATTGTGACATATCATTTCTGTTTTGATATTTCAAGCTACTCTGTGGTGAAAATACATACTGACAGGATAAAAAGTTACACTACCAGCAACTGCCGGTTGTCATCCAAGGATGTCAAAGAATAAGAGGAAGAAGAATAAGAATAAGGAGAAGAAGAAGAAGAAGAAGAAGAAGAAGAAGAAGAAGAAGAAGAAGAAGAAGAAGAAGAAGAAGAAGAAGAAATATTATTTCGTTAGGAAAAAAAAAAAAAAAAAAAAAAAAAAAAACCACTAGGGGGTGTACCAAGGCAATGGAAATAAGTAAACTTTGCTCTCACATGGGTGAAAAACAGAATCCGCAGGCTACAGGGTTGCACGCCTGACCTTAATCGTAGGAAACATGTGGAAACAGTTATATAAGATGCCAGTGAATATCGCAAAAAAAAAAAAAAAAAAAAAGCCCAATAAGTGACAGGCAGCAAAGTCTCTGTCATAAACAAACACTCGCGCGACTAATCTGAAATCTTACACCACAGTGGTCTCAAACCACGATAAAGGTATCTGGACTTTGAAAAAAGTTTAGGTATTATTCCGAACGGAAGGCTAATAACTAAAACATCTTTAGATGGCTTAAAGGATAATCTGCTAAGCTGGATCAACAATTGGCTGAAGAGTCATGAACAAGGTACCTGATGGTGAAGATTTTTTTTTTTTTTTTTTTTTTTTGTAGATCCTAAAGGTGGCCTCCTTCGTGCATAGCTGGAATGGGTCCTTAGGGCGGTTTCAGGGGTATCAAGATCTAGTGAACTATCAATGATATAGTATAGAGCAAATTGTGATGTCGAAAAGTACATTAGTAAAAAGTGGTTTTACATCTAAGGAAACAGTTACAGACAACATGGTTTCGAGGAACTGTATATGAAACCAAGCTGTACCTTTTGGAAATACAGGAAGTGGGATGTTAAGATTTGCGCCAATCTCTTTGCCTGATTGAAATTTCAGTGTTCTGTTTGAATCATGATAGCGAGTGCTCCACTATGTACCCTGAATCAATCATTTCTGGAATTGTTAGAAGGTTCCGATGCAATGCAGTAGTTAGTAGTTTACCCACACCAAAACTGAAGAAAATCGGGTGAACAGTTAGTAGAGGACAACTACCCTATGTATAAAATCTCTCGTGTAGCCAGACAAGTCAAAAAACATTCAAGGGCTTCTCCACCAATAGTAGAAAGGCCGCCTTCCATAAGGACTTTTCATAAATATTATATAGCATTATCTTATGAATTCGATAAGAGGATCTTATGCCACATCATTTGACGGCATGTGCATCTCATCGTCGATGACCAGAGTTTTGATCTTGTTTCGCTTGATCTCTCCAAGAACATAAACTTCATCCTCGAGAACTACTGCACCCTTAAGGATGAAACGCACGAGAGGCTGTTTAGCCGCTCAACCGCTGCGGCTGTTTAGTCGTTTTTATAGAACCCACTACTGTACTTTTAATGGAATTGCGCGCATTAGCGGTTAAGTAACTAATGCGCGCAATTCCATTAAAAGTAGTGTGTTCTATGAAAACGGCTAAACA
>NC_134780.1:75407368-75444868 GCF_046742065.1 Oratosquilla oratoria
AGGGTTGGCAGGAGGGGGGAGTAGCACTTTTCATAAAAACACAGAAAATTGTATAATCAACAAATCGATTAAGGAATAGGAAAGCACGGAATCTATTTGGTCAATTATTGGCAAAAATAAGAAAACTGTTATTGGTGTCCTTTACAGACCTCCTAGCCTTAGCATTGAACGCACTGAACCACTGATTTAAGAAATTTACAAGGCGTCCCAACATAGAAAAGTTGAATAGTTGTGATCATGAGAGATTTTTAACTATAGAAACATTGACCGGAAAAATTTAGTAGGAGATCAGGAAGCGTATATTTTTCTTAGATGTGGTACAAGATAATTTCCTAAAACAAATGATTACCGATTGTACGAGGGGAGAAAATACTCTGGACTTAATCTTAACTAAAAAATGAGGACCTAACGAGAAACATAAAGTGGGTGTCTAGGCTGTAGCGATCATCAAAAAATAAGATTTAATGTTATAAAGGTATTGGAAAAATTAAATAGTACGAGTGACATTCTAGTACCTGACTTCAGGAGAGCCAAATTTGAAAACCTGAAGGAATATTTAGGACAATTTATCACATACGGTACCAGCCCGGACGACAATGAAAGTATCAGCTGTCTAGATGAAAAGTATACTGAGGTCAGGTACACGGACAACGTCATTAACGCTGTCGGGGGTCTAGACCAAAGTCGGTTCACGGACGAAAGCATGCAATACCGAGATCAGGTCACTTACAAGCATGAGGTAAATAGCAGGGTCATCGGTCTAGACGCATTGCACAGTAAACTAACTGCTATGACTTTGTTTGAGTAAAATAAATTCACTTCCCTCAAGGAGAAAAAGGAAGAGTACATATACTCTCAAATGGATGACGGATAGGCTGAAAAATGAGATCGGAATGAAAAGAGGGTTTTAAGTTAGAATAAGAAACGGAGATACACACCTTAGATCTAAATATAATGATATGGCTAAACTGGTTAAAAAGAACACGCGCACACTGAAATGTGTCTACGAAATTAAGGTTGCCAGACAAGCGAGACCCAACCCAAAGTGCTTCTTTCATTTTTACAGAACAAAATGTAAGGAAAGGATAGGCCCAATTAAAAACGACGCAGATGTCTTGATAGATTCGGAGGATGAAATAAGTGAGGCGTTTAATAAATATTTTCTCACGGTATTTACTAAGGAGAGGTTAGATAAAGTACCTGACTGCGACCCGATCTTCAGCGGGGATGAAGGAAGTAGACTAACTAAAATCAACATTAGTAGGGAAAAAGTAGTAAAGCAGATCGATAAATTTAAAACTACAAAATCCCTGTGCCCAGACGAAAAATTTCCCAGAGTGCTTAGAGTGTAAAATGGAAATCTGCAACCAGTCAATGGAAATATCTAATAAGTCGGTAGACACTGGATTTGTGCCTATTTTTTGAGGGCAGACAAACATTGCTCCTATTTTCAAAAAAAGGGTGATAAATCGTCTATGCATAACTACTGGTCAATCAGTTTTGACGTCGGTTATAGGTAATAATGGCTAATAGAACCAGAGATCACATGGAGAGACTTAATTTGATTTGTGACTCACAGCATAGGTTCACCAAGGGTAGGTTATGTATAATTGATTGTTTGTCTTTTTACATTTATACCTACAAGGCATCAGATAACAATGATAGTTATAATGATATTTACCAAGACTTTAGCAAAGTGTCTGACAAGGTGTCCCGCCAGAGATTACTAAATAAAGTCGAAGCCCATGGCATAGGAGGAAAAGTGTTTGAATGAGGTAGAGCATTGATCAGTGACAGAAAACAGCGGGTCACCATTATCGGTGTAAAATCTAAATGGAGAGCGTTACTAGTAGAGTTCCCCAGGGCTCGGAACTGGGTCCTTTATTGTTCATCATGTATATAAATGACTTGGACAATAGAATGTAAGTTTACGGACGACACTAAAATAGGACGCCAAGTCAGGCCAGGAGAAGATGCAGGGATACTGCAAGAAGGTCTTAACAAACTGTTTATATGGTCAGTGAAATTCCAGATGAATTTCAATACCTCAAAGTGCAGTGTGTTAAACGTAAGATTACTCAGCCCTAAAAGCAGATATAGCTTAGATAACACATTTTTAAAGAAAATAATGTGCGAGGGAGACTTGGGAGTGTTAGTGAGACCTAAGCTTAAATCCAGGAAACAGTACATTATCGCCAGGGATAGAGCTAACAAAGCATTAAGCTTCATTTGCTAGGACGATTACGAATAAAAATGCAGAGGTTGTTTTCAAACTCTATCTGGGGTTAGTTTGAACTATCCTTGTCTATGCGACACAGTTTTGGTCTCCATTCTAAAGGATGGATATAAATTTACTAAAACCAGTACAGAAGAGAATGACGAAAATGATACAGGGCCTCGGAAATTTATCTTACGAGGACAGGCTTAGACACCTTAATTTTCACTTTCTAGAAAGACGGAGAGTGTGGAGTGATCTAATAGAGGTGTTCGAGTGTATCAAGGGCTTTGACAAGGGTGTCAGGCAAGGTAATCATATTAATGGATTTAAGTTGACAATTTAGATTTAATGAGGAAATAGACATGAACTTGTTTACAAATAGTGGTCAACGATTGGGATAGACTTGGTAATCATGTAGTGAGCGCTGAAATTATCAGATGATTCAAGAGAAAGTTAGATAACTTTGTGGATGCTGATGACAGGTCGTAATGGACATGGAATTGCCTAGTGTAGGCCTTATGGTCTTTTGTAGTCTCTTTCTTTCTTATGTTTTGTTCGATACGCGGTCCAAGTCTACGCGGTTTCTACAGACCAATTTCCCTTCTCTTCGCCAATGATGAAAATACTGCTTTTGGAAAGAATTATACCCAACACCTTAAATAAACATAGATTCAGAAAAGGTCATCCCACCAACACATTGACGTCAATCACAATATTGGCATATATAACTTACAATTCTTAGGTAAAGCTAAACAGGGAAAACAATGAATAAAATAAAAATAAATAAACATAGGTCCTTCCGGTGTCCACTGGGTTCTGGAGCGAAGTACAGGTGGGGGTGGAGAAGGGGTGAGTGTGGGGTGGAAATCTTCTCATAGGCCTTGATAAAAATAGGCTCCAGTTGCTATCTAAGAGAGAGTAAAATTGTCTGTCGCTTTCATTGACAGAGAGGCGTTGTGTCTTTGTCCCATTGGGAACAATAGGTGAAGATCATTACTGATAAGTGCTTCGTGGATATCTACCAGGAAAACGGCTTGAAGTGTGTGCGCCATTTTACCCTGCAACACTATTTGGTACATAAGAAATTTTTATTTTCCATTCATAATATATCATCGGGTGGTAATCAGTTTCACCTCATTTCTATTTATCTTTGGTTTTAATATTTATTTTTTGTTATTCAATTATTTTCAACAATAAATCGTTGAAAATGCACGTTCTGAAGGTATTACGGATTTGATCCAGTTGATTTAGGAATTGAGAAAACATTGAGATCCATTGATCTCATAATGAGAGTACATCCAAGAAGAGTAAGAGGTATTATCCTGGAGTAAAGAGGCCACTGAGGATGAATCATACGTCGCTTCTCTTGTTTTTATTTTCCTTTCTTTCTTCTTTCTCTTTTTTTCTTTTTTGCCTTTCAGAGATTAATTATTCTAAGATTATGAAATCAATAAAAGTCATTGTAAACAAATTATGATTGAGTTGTTTGATTTTCTAAATGCTAAACTGATACGTCACAATCGAGAAAGAGAGAGTTTACAACTTTTCTCATACGAAAGTATGTCCTAGGTTAGATCAGGTTAGGTTGATTATCGTCATTAAATCCATAAAAACAACAATGACAGAGCACTCCATTGGGTATGACTGATCAGTTTTACTAATTTATCAATTGTTTCCGTCGATTTGTTCTGAAAAGTAATTTTCTCTGACATTTTTTTCTTTTTTAGGACAGAATAGAAAAAATGGCGAGCCTATTACTACCTTCCTGTTTACCGTTCATTCCCTTTGGAAGTATGCCACTACCTTTAAAAAAAATAGGCTATGTAGAAACGCAGTCTTGTTACACAAACAGGAAAAAGAAATCGAAAAAGAATTAATAACACTGGGTAAAAAATTTTCACAATAGTTTTATTTTTCTTATTTTGTTGAGCCTTTCTTATGCAAAAGTTTGCATTGGTTCCAAATATGTACTTACTGTTTTTGTACCATCGACCGTTTTAGTGACAGAAAATTAAGATAATTTAAAGAAATGTACGGGAAAACACACAATTGTCGCTTACATTTTTCTTTTTTTTTAGGTTTATACTATAAATTTTGACGTTCTTGATAATTTTTAACAAAAGAATGCAGGAATTCACCAGATTCATTCTATTATGTGTGTGCTTTCTGCGTTGGACCTCAACATGTATCAAATAAAACTGTGAAACGTGCAAAGTGGATTGCTTATGAATTGTGCTTTGGAATGAGGGTACACGACAATTGGTCGAAGGACAATTGGTCGAATGGGACAATTCGTCGACACGACGTTTCGTCAAACGTGACATTTCGTCCCTCATGTGAGATGTGGAAGTTGTCGATCAATTTAGATGCATGGCTGAGACGTGCAAGAAAAGGAATGCCATTCGCTGTGCCGAGTTTGGCGAGAACCAAAAAATCATCAAGATGATTGCTACTTTTCCATGATTGACATATGAAAGTACAGAAAATTTAAGGAAAGAAAATCCATTCCATATTCCAGCAGTTTACCCTCTATTTCGCCTGTGCCACATGATGATATCTTACTGGTTTCACGACCACCAGAAAATGTAAGTAAATTTTTATCAAATTATGAACTCTATACTTTGTAACATAATCAGTATTGAAATCTTCCAAACAGCTAGTGTTCTCTTGTGATGCGATTATACATACAATTTATATATTATAATAAATGCATTATTTCTAATTTATTTATTTATTTATTTATTTATTATTATATTTTTCCAGGAAGAGGATATGATGGAGGTGTCGTCAGGAAAGTTGGTAGGTTGTGACAATGAAGAAATTGATGAAAGTTTTGAGCCAAGAATGATTACCAACTCACACTTTCCAAAGCAACGTGAATTGGATTATCTAATCAAGGACTTGGGTCTCACTAAGTCAGAAACTGATTTTTTTTAGCATCCAGACTGAGTGAATGGAATCTTTTCGGGGAGGACTGCAGACAAACAGTATACTAAAAGAAACATCATGAGATGACTTGCAGACAGGACAACTCAATGTTATTAGACAGGCTCTTGTAGAGCCTGCCAAAGTGTTGCTACCCCGACTCCATATAAAGCTTGGTTTGGTCAAACATTCTGTGAAAGCATTATATCATGATGGAAAGGCATTGCAAGAGATTCGTTTACTCTTTCCAAAGCTATCAGAGGCCAAAATTAAGGGTGGTGTATACTGGGCCGCAAGTAAAGTAAATGTTGAAGTTAGCGCAACTCGAGAATGCAATGTGTGATGTCGAAAGCTAGGCATGGTGTGCATTTCGAGACATAGTTAATGGATTTCTTGGTAATAGTAAAGACTCAAACTAAAAGTAACTCGTAGCAAAACTTTTGGAAATTTATAAGAACTTTGGATGTAGAATATCATTAAAGGTGCATTCACATGTGGACTTTTTTCGTGGAAACTTGGGAGAAGTGAGTGAAGAGCATAGCGAGAGGTTCCGTCAGGACACTGCTGCAATGGAGAAAAGATGCCAAGTAAGATGGGACACTATGATGGGGGACTATATATACAGTAGTTACTGGTGAGTAAATATCGAGGAGCTCACACTAAGAAATCACACTCATCAGTGCACTTCTAGTGGGCTTTTATAACCTTACCACATGCTTTTATTCTTACATTCTCTCATAAGTTTAAAAAAGTGATGACAAGGACGAAATATCAGCTACAATTTATAGACAATGTGAATATGCCAATTTAGTGTATTATCGCAGCTGTGTATAGTTTGTTTTGTATATAAAACCTCAATTATCTTTTGAAATATCGAAGCTATGCAATTTTCAATTGTATTTTTAAAGTAGGAGGGAAAACAACTTTAGATGTACTACATACATACATATACCAAAGGCTTTACCCCTTACACGGGAGGTAGCCAAAAAGAAAAAGGCATATAAACCACTCCCACCCATTCTATTCCCTACATATTCCACTCCCCTCCACCCTCCTCCCTACCTCTCATCTTGGCACCTCCTGGATGACGGGTCATCCCTGCATCCTGTCCACTGCCCTGGGTCAGAAGCAGTGTCGCAAGACACAGCACATCCACAGCAAGGCCGCTTCATAAATTCGGCAAGACCCCCCTCTCTGTCCCCTCATGCAGAAAAGGAGAAGACGGGGAGAAATCCCTTTGGCCTGGGTCAATTTTTTTTCTCATACATACTTCCTCATCCCCCATCTCCCACCCACTCCCCCTCATGCCTCACAGCATCATCTATACACAACCCCTCTCCATTCACCCTTATCTTCTGTCCTCTCCCGTCCTTCCTCAACAGACATTCCTCTTTTGTAATGCCCCTTTCACCCCATCCATCCATCTCATCCTAGGACGCCCCCTCATATTCACTCCTTCCACCTCTGCCTTCCACACCTCTTTTACTAATCTTTCTTCACTTATCCTTTCCATGGGTCCAAACCATCCTAATACTCTTTCATCAACCCTATCTCCCAGCTCCCTTTCCACCCCTGTGTCCCTCCTCATCTCCTTATTTCTCACTCTATCAAGCATAGTAACCCCTATCATACTTCTCAGACACCTCATCTCAAACACATTCAAACCCCTCCCTCATGTTCCATGTTTCTGCCCCGTACAGTGTTGTTGGCACAATCACTCCTTCATATAACCTCCTCTTAGCATCTCTTCCCAAATGTTTATTTCTTATTATAGTTTTTAATCCACCGAGGCATTTACTCGCTTCTCTCAATCTGCATTCTACCTCCACCCCTACTCCTCCCTTTCCTGCCACATTCGCACCCAATTATCTAAAACTATCCACTTCCTCCAGTCTCTCACCCTTAATGCTCACTTCCAGCCTGCTGTCACTCTCTCCCCTTGTACATCTCATCACCTTACTTTTGCCCACATTTACCTTCAGCTTCCTTCTTTCACACACCTTCTCAAACTCTGTCACTAACTTCCTCAATCCCTCCTCTGATCCTGCTACAAGCGGTGTCGTCAGCAAACAACAACTGGCTTATTTCCCTTTTTTTTCTATTTTCTTTAACCACCTCCAACCCCTGACCCACTACCCTTGCATTCACCTCTCGCACCACCCCATCCATGTATAGATTGAACAGCCAGGGCGACATAACACATCCCTAACGAAGTCCCACCTTTACCTCAAACCATTCACTCTCTCCATTTCTAATCCTAACACAAGCTCTACTACTCTCGTAAAAACTCTTGACTGCTCTTAACAGCTTTCCTCCTATCCCATATATCTGCATAACCTCCCACAGTGTCTTCCTGTCTACCCTGTCATAAGCCTTTTCCAGATCCGTAAAAACCCAAAAAACATCCTTTCCTTTTCCTATAGCTCTCTCACATATCTGTCTTACCGCAAAAATCTGATCTACACAACCCCTACCTGTCCTAAAACTACACTGTTCCTCACCAATTACTCCCTCTGTTCCTCTCCTAATCCTCTCAATCAAGACCTTCCTATAAGCCTTCCCAACTACATTCAACAAGCTGATCCCTCAAACTACTACACTCACACTTGTCCTCCTTTCCTTTGTAAAGTGGAACTATACAGGCACTCCTCCAGTCCTCCGGCACTCTACCCTCTCTCCAGCAAACATTAGATAACCTCACCAGCCAGTCCACCATAACTGTACCTCCTTTCTTCAGACATTCTGCATGGCATCCATCCAATCCAGGTGCCTTACCCGCTCTCATCATCTTAACAGCTGCTTTCACTTCATCTTTCCCTATTTCTCCTCACTCTCATTTTCTTAGCATTTCCCACTGCAATTATCTTTCCCTCCCTATCCTCCTTCATATTTAGCAACTCCCTAAAATACTCTGCCCACCTTCCTCTCACTGCCTTCTCTTCTATTATCATCTCTCCATCTGCCCCTTTTAACCTTTTCTTCTCTACTTGATTCACCTCCTCTTCCTCTTTTAATTTCTTTCCAAAACATCTTTTTATTACTTTCAAAATTTTCTGTCATACTCTTACCCCATTTCACATCTACTCTCCTCTTTGCTTCCTTTATCTTGTGTTTAACTTCCCTTCTCTTTACTTTGTACCTCTCATACGATTCCCTCGTCCTGATTTGTAGCCAATCTATGAATGCCTGTTTCTTCTCTTCTACACCCCTCTTTGCTTCCTCATTCCACCACTTACTACCCTTTAAAGACATTTAAAGAAACAAAACTACTGTTACTCAGTGTAATTAACGCACCTAGCCTTTCATATGCAATATTACTGATTTGGTTGAATTTTCTGGGAAAGGTAACGTTTCTGAGCATACCAAACCGCAGAATGCTCTATTTATAATTGCTTTTAAGATATTTTTTTCAACAACAAATCGTTAGAAACGCAAGTTCTGAAGATATTATGGAGTGGATCCAGTTGTTTTAAGGGTTGAAAAAAAAAAGTTTGAATAATTAACGCACTGATTTTATTTTCTTTCCTGGCTGGGGAAAGTAATGTCTCTTAGCATTCCCAATCACAGACAATAGTTGTATTATTTAAAGGTACGGTTACACTAGTCAAAGGATGGGTTGGATTCCGAGTCTATGGATGGATTTCGTCTAACGCTGGAGGATTTGGGTTGGAATCCAATTCTAAGGACGCTCAACACAACATCCGTATAGTCCACACTTCGGAAGAGATCCGAGGGAAAGAAACTGAATATATATGTTAATAGTATTCATATATATATATATATATATATATATATATATATATATATATATATATATATATATATATATATATATATATATATATATATACAAATTTGGCCCAATGCAACTGACAAAATAATACATTTTATTTGAATTATGTTGTTTGTTTGAAATAACATGAGTCTAGTCCAAACAATTTTGAAATCCAGAAATACTCCTTAAGAAACTGTTTGTCTGTACCCCTCAAATTAATTTAAGCAATTTTTTATTTACACGATGCCTCTTGATCCCTATATATTGTGTAAATTAAGAACTAAATATACTAATTTACCACCAAGTTGTATATGTATGATTTTACACCTTTACCTCAAGCGAGTGGTTTGAGGTAAAGATGGGACTTCGTCAGAGATGTGTCATGTCGCCATGGCTGTTCAGTATGTACAGCTACACAGAAAACTATCGTTAGTAGGGGTGTCGAAACATTCGCTAATGAACATAACTTTATGATACCGAAGGGTTGGTATTTCTGGGGTTCGAATTGTTCGAATTCCTTCTGAATGAATACGAATCGAATAATAGTTCTGGAGTTCATATGGATTCACTATGACATGATAATCTTATTTCCGATGGAGACTTCAACTTGTCTCAAATAGTTTCGTTGCTTTGTGTCAAAATGATTAGCGTGATTTACTAACGATAGTTTTCTGTGCAGCTGTACATGGATGCAAGGTGCAGGAGGTAAATGCAAGGGAGATGGTTAAAGAAAATTGAGGAAAATGGGAAATAAGCCAGTTGTTTGCTGACGACACTGCTTTTAACAGGTTCAAAGGAGAGGTTTAAGGAAGTTAGTGAAGGAGTTTGGGGAAGTGTGCGAGAGGAGGAAATTGAAGGTAAATGTAGGTAAAAGTAAGGTGATGAGATGTACAAAGAAAGAGGATGGAAGTAAATTGAAAGTGAATATTAAGGGGGAGAGACTGGAGGAAGTGATTAGCTTTACTGAAAAATTCAGTCACCAGAGGTGGGACTCACTTATCCAAATCCTAGCCCACATCAAGATTTTCCCAGTAACATTATTATCTGCTAGTTGCTAATGTAAAAATGAACAAAAATAAAATGAAGTTACTAATTTACTAGTTTTACTCATAGTAAATACTGGAGTACACAAATAAAACTGAAATGTAAACCTTGAGCTTTTCAGTGAAAATTTGTTTTATTCAAGATGATCTAGAAATCTATATCCCAATATGTGTATTGATGTCAAGGTATATTAAGATTTATTTATAAATATGAGATAAATACGAACATTTCTATCTTAGTATAATATACAAGAGAAATAAGAAAAACAGTATCACAAAGCGCAAGTTCGGTTCTACTCAGTGAGTCTGCTGTGTTGCTATTCTGTCATTTGTAAACAAGAGATAATCAGGTAGGGGAGTAGGGTGACTACAACTTTTGGAGAGGTACCCTATGTATTTTAATCATTAGGATTGGTAGAATACTAAAGGATTGTTTATTTAATGTAATAAATGAAGAGGAGTTATATATTTGTATAATGCTATCGAGGTATTTTGATATTTGGAAATATGTGGTACATTGTCTTCACATTTACAATCGTATTGTAGAAGGGTGAAAGATGAACAGAGGTCATGTTGTGATTGCAAAGTGTCTTATGATATCCATTGAATATTTTGTACAAAGCCAATCAAAGTAACACTTATACGTTAGACATACATGAATCTATAAACTAATAAAATAAAGATCAACAGGACCATTTCCAACCCTTCTATTTTCTAGGTCTATAAGTCTCTTGTAGGCTGTAACAGGATTGATTAATAAATGTCATTATTCCTAATATTATGCGTCAGATGATTATTTTTCTAGTATGTAAACTTTGAATTTCAGATATCAGTTCTATACTAGTATGATGTATCAAGGAAACACATTTTCACTCCTTTTTGCAGTTTGAAAGATGTATTTTTTTTTCTTTAGAATGGTTACATTACTTTAAGTTAGGTTAGAAACTATTGGGCAATGTCAATTTCATGTCGAATATTCTTGCTTGCGTGATTCTGGACTTTTACCCAGATGTTGTTATGTAAGAAAGTTTATGTACTAACATTATTTGATAGATATAAAGTGTAATCAAAGTGCAAATATATTAGTTTTTATATTATGAGAATATAATGATGGCGTTTGTCACTGAAAGAATTTCATTACCATTTTTGCAGGTATGGCGTCATCAAGTAGCACTAATAATAATGAATCGAGCAAGATGAGTCAGTCCCAGATTGCTTTGCGGACCTGGGAATCTGCCAACAATATGGAGGCTATCAACTCTGTTGATGAGATCTACCAGTATGACCGCAAACAGCAACAGGACATACTTCAGGCTAAACCTTGGGAGAAAGAGTAAGTATGGTCGGCTTTCATGCCAGATTTATTTTTTTTACCTAAATGCACTACTGCACATTTTGTCAGTCCTTTCCTTTCAGAATTGTACAGAAGCTCATAGACAAAGCATACATACATACATACATATGCTAAGGCTTTTTTCCCCCTTACAAGGGAGGTAGCCAAAAAGGAAAAGGCATAAAATCATTCCCACCCATTCCATCCCTAAATACACTCCATATCCCTCCACCCTCTCTCTTATCTTAGCACCTCCTGGATGATGGGTCATCCCTGCACCTTGTCCTCTGCCCTGGGTCAGAAGCAGTGTTGCAAGACACAGCACATCCACAGCAAGGCCGCTTCATTAAATTGGCGACCCCCCCTCTCCGTCCCCCCATGCATAAAAGGAGAAGACAGGGAGAAATCCCTTCATGCTGCATCAAATTTTGCTCACACATACTACCTCACCCCCCATCCCCCCTCCCATTCCACCTCATGCATCACAACATCATCCATATACAACCATTCTCCATTCACCCCTGTCTTCTGTCCTCTCCCGTCCTTCCTCAACAGACATTCCCCTCTTCCCCAAAGCCCCCTTCACCCCATCCATCCACCTCATCCTAGGACGTCCCCTCATGTTCACTCCCCCCCCCACATCTACCTTCCATACCTCTTTTACTAGTCTTTCTTCACTCATTCTTTCCATGTGTCCAAACCATCGTAATACTCTTTCATCGACCCTATCTCCCAACTCCTTTTCCACCCCTGTTCTCCTCCTCACCGCCTCATTTCTCACTCTATCCAGCCTAGTAACCCCCATCATACTTCTCAGACACCTCATCTCAAACACATTCAAACTCCTTCTCTCTTCCTCTCTTATGTTCCATGTTTCTGCCCCATACAGTGCTGTTGGCACAATCACTCCATATAGTCTCCTCTTCGCATACATTCCCAAATGTCTATTCCTCATTACACTTTTTAATCCACCAAGGCATTTACTCGCTTCTCTCAATCTACATTCTACCTCCACCTTCACTCCACCTTTTCCTGCCACATTTGCACCCAAGTATCTAAAACTATCGACTTCCTTCAGTTGCTCTCCCTTAATGCTCACTTCCAGTCTACTGCCACTTTCACCCCTTGTACATCTCATCACCTTACTTTTACCCACATTCATCTCATAGACAAAGGATTCAAGAAATACTGTCAAGATCAATTAATACCAAACTAGATAAAGTCCCTGCAGACATAAATATGAAAGAATATTATTCTAAGGCATACAATAATCACACAACCCCATCTACACTCAGTTCACCACATAGCACAAAAATTGGCATGGAAATAGACATTATATGCCCCAAATCTAATCACCACACAAACGATACAAAACATAACTAGTGTTTATTTAAAAAAAACATAACTAACAATGTCCAGGACTCATTCAATATGGATACCAATACAAAGTTTCTTCATCAAGTGATTCAACCTGGGTTCATATCTATAACACATTCAGTTGTTAGGGCCACTTTTAAGGTCAGTGTAACCCTTTAAACTCTGATGACAAGATTCTTGTCATTTGGTCATATAAAACAAAAAATCATAAAACACCAAAATGTTTGATCAAACACCAGAAAAATATGACGTCAGTCCTTGCGCGGTCAAGCCGCATCAGATGATATTTGGATGTACGGGCCGACCACGAGGCCTACCATATCCGGTTTTTCGTATGTACACCACAAGTGGCTGACATGAGTTGAATGGGTTAATGTCTTAAATATAATTTTAAAGTTAGAAGTCTTATATAAGGATTTGTAACAAAAATTAATATACTTTTAGTGAGCAGTATAACAAAGTCAGTTAGGTCATTGCCATACTTGTTCAGAATATGACAGTTTCAGAGCTGGTTAAAAAGTACCACTTAAACCAGAAGGTAGGTGAATCCATGATTTGATGGAGATGTCTGCCAGAGGTAGTAATGTTCTCAGGATTGAACAGGGACAGAATATTGATTATGATAAAACTATTAATGATGTTAGTAATATAGATCAGCCAAAAACAAGAATGACTATGATGAATCTTCATAAAGTAAAAAATTTTATGTATGATGAAACTATGTCTAACATTTTATGATACTGTAGTAGCAGTTATTACAGATTCAGATTTATCATTATAAAATTTTAACAGAAAGTTATAGTAGAAATGGCAGCAATGCAAATCAGAAACAATGTCACAAGACACAGCACATCCACAGCAAGGCTGCTTCATTTAATTGGCAACCCCCCTTCTCTGTCCCTTCATGCAGAAAAAGAGAAGATCCCTTCAGGCTGCGTCAAATTATTTTTCACACGTACTCCCTCACCCCCCATCCTCACCCACTCCCTTTTATGCATCACAGCATCACCCATACACAACCATTCTCCATTCTCTCCTACCTTCTCTCTTTTTCCGTCCTTCCTCAACAGACATTTCTCTCTCTCCCAATGCCCATTTTACCCTATCCATCCATCTTATCCTAGGTCGCTCCCTCATGTTTATTCCTTCCACCTCCGCCTTCCGCACTTCTTTTACTAATCTTTGTTCAGTCATTCTTTCCATATGTCCAAACCATCCCAATACTCTTTCATCAACCCTATCTCCCAACTCCATTCTCCTCCTCACCTTGTTTCTCACTCTATTCAGCCTAGTAACCCCTGCCATATTTCTCAGGCACCTCATCTCAAACACATTTAAACTCCTCTCTTCCTCCCTTATGTTCCATGTTTCTGCCCCATACAGTGCTGTCCGCACAATCACTACTTCATACAATCTCCTCTTAGCATCCATTCTCAAATGTCAATTTCTCATCACACTTTTTAATCCACCAAGGCATTTACTTGCTTCTCTCAATCTACATTCTACCTCCATCTCCACTCCTCCCTTTCCTGCCACATTTGCACCCAAGTATCTAAAACTATCCACTTCCTCCAGTCTCTCTCCCTTAATACTCACTTCCAGTCATGCTGTCACTTTCTCCCCATGTACATCTCATCACCTTACTTTTACCTACATTTATCTTCAACTTTCACACACTTTCCCAAATTGTCACTAACTTCCTCAATTCCTCCTCTGATCTTGCCACAAGAGCAATGTTGTCAGCAAACAACTGACTTATCTCCCACTTTTATCTATTTTCTTTAACCATCTCCAGTCCATGATCCATTACACATGCATTAACTCTCACACTACCCTATCCATGTATGAATTGAACAGACAAAGGAACATACCACATCCCTGGTGAAGTCCCACCTTTATGTCAAACCACTAACTCCATTTCTAATTCAAACAGAGGCTCTACTACTCTCGTAAAAACTCTTGACTGCTTGTAACAGCTTCCCTCCTATCCCATATGTCTGCAATACCTCCCACAGTGCCTTCCTGTTTACCCTGTTGTAAGCCTTCTCCAAATCCATAAAGCCCCAAAAAATCCTTAACTTTTCCTAAAGCTTTCTCACATAAAGGGCTCTGTGAGATTGACAAAAGATAATTAAAATTAACACCCTCATTGCTCTGATTTTGCTGAAATTTGGTTTATAAGTAGTTTTAGGGCCAAAACACTTATTTGAAATTTAAAGGTCAATCCAAACAACTGTTCTGGAGATATGACTTCAGCTATTTTGAGGTCATATGAGAGGTCACTAACATTTGGTAACCAATAACTAGGGTAATAAAAGCCATAGTTATACAAATGTATATACATTTAGAATTAGAAAAAGACAAAGAATCTATATTTCAGATTTTTAGAACTCTAGGTTAAAAAAATCCCATTTCAGCAAAAATTTGAGGTCTAGACCCCTGGGGTATCAAAATTGAAAAAAAAAATATAGATGAGAAAAATGAAGGCATAAGCTTTGGCTATTAGAATTATTTAATTTTTTTTATATGTGCTAGTATTTTTCATATAATTAACACACAAGTGAGTGCCATATTTATACGTTGTCCATCAACTGTACATATTTTTCACACTTAAGCTCCTAATCTAATTAATTACCTTTATTTAAAAATAAAAAATAAAAGCACATCTCTAGGCTATTATAAACAGCCATATAAAGGTTGTTTATCTGGGTAGTTTTCATGTAATTAACTTATAAGTGAACACCATGTATTTACAAATTGTTTGTCAATTCATAAGAGTACCAAATGATCTGGCAATTTTTGCAACATATTGCTACTTGTACAGAATCAGCACAGATAGTTGTAGTTTAGATCTACAAGTTAGTACAGGTTCAGCCAGAAGTGTGTGTGGTTGGTTGTTATGGTTTTCTAATGAGCCTCATAGAATATCAAGAATTAAAATATAGTCTATAACTGTATTCTAAAATGTGTCAGTTTGTAGAGAACTACAGAGGCAAATTCTTCACCAGAAAATATGTTTCAGTTCTGTGAAGGACACTTCAGCAAGACAATAAAATTTTTCTTTAACTATATCTGATTTGAAAGATGCACAACCAGTTGGAACATCGATTCCATGACAGTGTGACTATTCAGGGAACTCAGAAATATCATAGATTTGTTCACATAAACAAGGAAGAATTGATGATGTATCCCTTTTCAAGTGGCATTGGAAAGAAGTAATAAGTAAAGAAAAGTCATATTACTAATGAACCTGCAATGGTGGAAAATGTAAAATGTGACAAACCAAGAGAGTATGTCAGCTGCATTCATGATCAGGATTGGAATTGTGGAGGAATATTGTGAGGAATTTGATGATTATACAGTGAACTTTTTACATCCATCTGGGTCTTCAGGAGCAAGTGCATATCATTATCCATCAAATAAAGATTCATGTTCAGTGCCAGGACATCATATATTATCTGTCATGAGTTGTCCTAGACTAAGAGGAGGCAGCCAAATTAACTATATTTTTCTTCAGAAAGAAATTCATGAAAGTATTGAATATGCCAAAATTGTATCCAATACAATTTTATGCTAACTAAACTTGTTGTAATTATGCTAATGCTTGTATGCAATTTGTAAATTCATGGCATTCACTTATAAGTTTTTTATTAAAATAAATGTAATTAGATTAGGAGCTCAAGTGTACATTTTATGGACAACATAATATGGTGCTCGTGTTAATGATATGAAAAATACTAGCATAGAAAAAATACTGATTCTAGTAGCCAAAGATTATGCCTTCATTTTTCTCATCTATAAATTTGTTTCAATTTTGGTACCCCAGGGGTCAAATCTTGACCTTTTCCCTTGTAAAGTGGAACTATACAGGCACTCTTTCAGTCCTTCAGTACTCTACCCTCTTTTAAACAATCATTAAATAACGTCACCAGCCAGTCCACCATCACTGTACCTCCCTTTTTTTTTTAGACATTCTGCATAACACCCATCTAGTCCAGGTGCCTTACCTGCTCTCGTCATCTTGACAAGTGCCTTCACCTCATCTTTCCTTATTTCTCTTCCATTTTCCTCACTCATCACTGTCATTTTCTTAGCACTTTCAGAATGATTACATGATATATATTATGAAAGTATTGTGATTGCTACATAAGTTATTGTTTTAATGAAAATGTGGTAGATTAGTATCACTTACAAAATTCCTGCTTGATTACAGCCCACACTTCTTCAAGCAAATCAAAATCTCCGCCTTGGCTCTCTTAAAAATGGTGATGCATGCTCGCTCAGGAGGAACACTTGAGGTGAGTAAAAATTTTGATTTCATTCTTTATTTTATAAGTGTGTGTCATACCTGATGAAAATGATTATAAGTGTGTGTTGTTCACATGATCAGAAACTTGCAAGTCTCACATTTTCATGGTTGTAGGTTCAAGTCCTACACTTTTCTCCAAATCACAGCTGAGTTGTTAACTGCCCCAACAGTCCAAATGCATGGGGCAAGTGTGACCATTTCTGTCGCAGCTTCTGGTGTATGCTCCTTACCTTTTACAAGAGATGTGATTGTGTTAATATTTATTTAATAAGAAAATCAATTAGAGTACACTGTCTCACTTTCTAGGGTCAATGCCAAATTACAGTGCTAGCATCCACTTGTAATCAGTGTGGTTAAGCTAATTACATTGGTTTTAAACTACACCCATTACTTGATATAACAAACAAAAATGGGGAACGTCCTTCCAACATTTTCAGTATGGCAATAGAATAGACATGTGTATTTATAAGAGGTGGAACCTTTGATATGTATTTTACTATTTTATTCTTTTGATATACAGGTCATGGGTTTAATGTTAGGTAAAGTGGATGGACCAACAATGATTGTCATGGATTCCTTTGCTTTGCCTGTTGAAGGAACTGAAACTCGAGTCAATGCTCAAGCCCAAGCCTATGAATACATGACAGCATATGTAGAGGCTGCCAAGCAGGTATGTTTTGGTTTGACTTAAAGTACTTCATTATACAATACATATCAGTATGTATCTAAGAGGTTTGAGGTACATGCTCTTGGAAGCATATTTCTCCATTTGATTGTCCCATTTATGGAATTCAGAATGTTTACATAAATTCCATTTTTATTTTCTTCTCATTCTATCTTTTTAACTATCATCATTTTCTATGAAGGGGATAGGGACTCATCATCTGCAAAGTATTAAGATGTATTCTTTGACTGGACCATTTCCCATGTAAAGGTTAAAGCCTTTTGTTATATGCATGTATCATTTTCTCTTTCATCTAGGGGGTATATAGAATATATACATATACATACTACTGTATAGGCACTTTCCTCTTCTTAAGGAGGATGGCAGCCAAAGAATACACCTATTTCATACATATTAAAACTCTTAATGCCCTCGTCCCATCTCAGCACCTCATGGATGAAGTCATCCCTGTCCCCTGCCACACTACTTAAGTTGAAGGCAATGCAGTGAGGCACAGTAGTGCCTCAACTTAAGTTGGGGTTGCATTCTGAAGACACTATCAGTAAATTTCTGCATATCATTTAGTTTCTCTTAGATTATGTAAAACTACAGTGACAAATAAGTTTAGTGGATCTATCAGTTGCAAAATTTTAGTGAACATATCCACAAAAAAGAGGATCATTCCTGTTTCATTCTTCTACCTGCCAGTGGTCATTGGCAAATAGAAGATGGGGTTAAATGTAGAAGATAGGTTATGAGTAGGTGAAAGATATGTGGTGAACAGTATAAGAAACTCCCTTTATAGACTGGTAAATAAGTACGTAGATGTAAGGATTATTGTGTGATAGGGGTGGTGGGTCTTAGGATAACTGATATTTGAAAATTGGACATCAGAGATATGGGGAAGTGGGAGAAGGATCTCTTGAACTTCATTTATGGCACATTGAGTGAGACTGCCCAAACTGATAGAGGAGGCTTGTTCAGAGATCAAAATAAAATTTTTATATATCCAAGCTCTTTTTTTTTTTTAAATCCATTTGTAATTTATGAAGCCCATGTATTTGTGTCTCCTAATGGTTTGTATCTGCCTCGTGTTTTCAGGTTAGTCGTCAGGAGAATGTAATTGGTTGGTATCATAGTCATCCAGGGTATGGGTGTTGGTTGTCGGGTATTGATGTATCCACGCAGATGCTCAACCAAAACTACCAAGAGCCATTTGTTGCAATTGTGATTGACCCGATTCGAACCATTTCCTCTGGGAAAGTCAATATTGGAGCATTCAGGACATACCCAAAGGTACGTGGGGAATTATGTAGTCCTTAAACTTGTTTATGATTATTGATGACATGGTTGTTTGTGATGGGTAGTTGATGCTTACTGGCTGAGCAGGCTAGTGTCCCTACTTGCCACTGTGGTCGAGGTGATGGCAGTTTGGACCCTGCCATGGGCGAGTTGAACCAAGGGTATGGTTCCATGCTACAAAGTCCTCTGTGACATTGTCTTAACCTCCTAATAGGGGGGAGGGAATCATTGACATTAAACCAAAGCATCAATTGTCAATCAATTATGGGAAAAGCTTTTCATATTCTGGTGCACATAACTGCTGTTGTTGAATATCTGTGGATATAAATATATACTTTCTTCCATATATAATATATATATATATATATATATATATATATATATATATATATAAATATATATATATATATATAAAATTATTATTATTATTATTATTATTTTTATTTATTTTTTATTTTTTTCTTCTTGACAGGGTTACAAACCTCCTGATGAAGGTCCTTCCGAGTACCAGACCATACCCCTCAACAAGATTGAAGACTTTGGTGTTCATTGCAAGCAGTATTATTCCCTCGACATTTCATATTTCAAGTCTCTTCTTGATAAAAAACTGCTTGACTCTTTATGGAACAAGTATTGGGTCAACACACTTAGTTCTTCCTCTCTTCTCACGGTAATTATTGTATTTTTAACTTGTTGAGAGTTACTCATAAAACAAGATGGTAAGGCAAGAGATTAAGGTCCTTAGCCTTCCATTCCAACACACTCATCCTCACCTGTGTAGGATGTCAATTTCATAAAAAAAAAAGAGGAAAAAGAAAAAATCCAGTAAATACTGAGGAAGTTTTAGTGACACTTACTGATCAGTCACACATCATTCTTTTGTAATTGGGGTATGGGGGAATGAATTCCTCCAAAGTTTTCTTCCTGGAGGAAGACCAACTACTATTCCGCTTCCAGTACTTTGAACCCAACTGTATCTGCTTACAAGAAACAATTGGGTACATGTACACTACTCCCCCTCTCTTCCAGACAATGAAGAACTGCAATCCTGGTTCACCCAGGCATTCTATCATTACCATTCATACTTCATATCCCTGCCACCTGCAAGCCATTGCAGCTAAACTATCCACACCTTCCCTCCATCAAAAAATATCACTTTAGGTACACAGTCTGATTTCTTTACCTAACTGTCTTCACCCTACCCCTTCTCCCAGAAGACTACCTCCAAATTCATGCTCTTACACTCACTTCTCATATCATTGCATCCATAAGAGTTGTTTTTACCTAGTTGTATTTTGTGGGAGGAGAGTTATGCTCGTAGTGACCTGCAGTTGTATCTTTCCGTATCCAGTTCTTTCTTAAAATTATGTATAGTTTTAGCACTCACTCTTTCCTCTTTCAGTTTGTTCCGTGTATTTATTGTGTGTGTGTGTGTGTGTGGGGGGGTTGGTCACAGCATTACCCATAGATCAGTCATACATAAGCTCTGAACTGTCTTCTGGGGGTTGGGGTAATAGCTGTCGATCATGAATCCAACATGTGATGTAAAAGACCATGGTGAATATGCAATTTGAATAACCATGATGACATTTTGTACTCATGCTTCAACCCAACATTGACCTCAAGCATCTTTAGTGCCTTATTTTCCTTGCTCACACAAGTTTCATATTCTTTGTTAGAGCCCCTAACTGCCACTAATAATTTTTCCCCTCACTCCATACACTCGTAGTTTCTCATACACCTTGTCTCTGATCTATCATACACCTCCAAATCCCTAAAACACATATGTACTGAATATTTTATCTACACAACTAGTACATATATATAACAAAAGCTTTTTCCCTCTTACCAGGGAGGTAGCCGAAATCAAAAGGGATAATTCCACTCCCAAGTATTTCATCCCCCATTCATTCCACTCCCATTCCACTGCCCTACCCTCCCTCTCATCTTGGCTCCTCATGGATGACAGGTCATCCCTGCATCTCGCCCATTGCACAGAGTCAGAAGCAATGCAGCAAGGCCGCTTCTTTTAATCAGTGACCTCCTTTGCCATCCTCTTGCACAGAAACATTGAGGATGAGGAGAAATCCCCTTATGGCTGCATCAAAATATCATTCACACATAACAACTCCCTAATTTCCCCATCCCCCACCCACTCCCCTCCATGCATCACAGTATCATCTATACACAGCCATTCTTCACTCACCCCTATCTCCTGCCTTCTCCCTTCATTCCTCAACAGGCATTCCCCTCTTGCTCAACACCCCTTTCACCCCATCCATCCATCTCATCCTCGGTCGTCCCCTCATGTTCACTCCATCCACCTCTGCCTTCCACATTTCTTTTACTAATCTTTCCTCACTCATTCTTTCCATGTGTCCAAACCATCCCAATACTCTTTCATCAACCCTATCTCTCATCTCCTTTTCCACCCTCACTCCCCTCCTAACCTCTTTTCTCACTCAATCCAACCAAGTAACACCCTACCATACTTCTGAAATATTTCATCTCAAACACATTTAAACTTTTCCTCTCGTCCTCTCTTATGTTCCATGTTTCTGCCATGCACAGGGCTATCAACACAATCACCCCTTCATACAGTCTCCTCTTTGCAGTATGTGGGGATGGAATGGGTGGGAGTGGATTTTATGCATTTGTTTTTGGCTACCTCCCTTGTAAGGGGGAAAAAGCCTTTGGTATATTTTTAGTCCCCCATCTGCATTTCCTTCTCTCAATCAACATTTTACCTCCACCTCCATGCCTCCCTTTCCTGCCACGTGCAACCCCAAATACCTAAAGCTGCCCACTTTCTCCAGTCTTTCTCCTGTAAGATTCACTTCCAAATTGCTGCCATTCCCCCCTCTTGTACATCTCATCACCTTACTTTGACCTGCATTTACCTTCAACTTTTTCCTTTTGCACAACCTTCCCAAACTCTGTCACTAACTCCCTTAATCCCTCCTCTGATCCTGTCACAAGTGCATTGTTATCAGCAAACAACAGTTGGCAATATTCTTAGTGCCTCCCACTGCAACCACTGTTACCTCCTTGTCCTCCTCCACATTTAGCAACTCGTTAAAATACTCTCCCATCCTCCACTTACCGCTGTCTCCTCCATTATTTTTTCTCCGTCTGCATCTTTTACCTTTTCTTCTCTACTTGATTTGCCTCCTCTTCCTTTATTAATTTCATTCCAAAACATTTTTTTATGACTCAAAATTTTGTCATACTCTTCCTCATTTTACATCTGCCCTACTTTTTGCTTCCTTTATCTTATGTTTTGGTTCTCTTCTTTTTTCTTTGTATCTCTCGTATGTTTCATACTATTTTGTAACCAGTATGTGAATACTCACTTCTTCTCTTCTACAACTTTCTTTGTTTCATCATCCTACCATTCACTACCTTTCTTACTATCCTCCTTGTTCCACACACCATCTTTGCACTCTTTGTTACTACCTCCTTGAAACACCCCCATTCCTCCTCCACTCCTACTTCTACTCTATCCTTCATGTCCTCCCACACTTCTCTTAGCTTCTTCTTGTACTCCTGTTCCTCAAAGCACCTCCCTACCTCCTGTCTTTTTCCTTTTTCTCCATCTATCGTCCACTGTCAACTTACCTTCCACCAAAAAATTATATATTCCCCCACTCTCTCCCCTAAGAACATGGACATCCAAAAATCTTCCTACTCTTTTCCTGGATACCACTGCATAGTCCATTATAGCCCTATCAACCACCCTTCTGTCCACCACCCTCTCCCATGTGTATTTATGCTAGTACATAAGCCACAATTATATAGTGTCTGCTTTCAGTCAGCTCTCTGAATGATTCTTTTCTTTTTCTCCCCAAAGAATGCTGATTACATGACACGTCAGATATTTGACTTGAGTGATAAATTAGAAAATTCTGAGACTGCCTTAGGAAGAGCTGGCCTCTTTGGTCTGGATCCTCAGGAAAAGAAGACAGAAGACAAACTCACCCGAGTTACCCGTGATTCCTGCAAGACCACCATGGAGGCGCTTCACGGGCTCATGGCCCAAGTCATCAAAGACAGACTCTTTAACCAGATTCCTCACACTCCTCAAGTGTAATGATACCACAGGATAGCTCAGGACGGTAGTGAAGCTGACAGAATGTTTGACTCAATAAAAAAACAGAAAAGGCTGTTGTATGCAAAACAGGGAATTAGAAAGAACAGTTTGTGAAATTAAACAAGATTCATTATATCCCCAGTTGTGATGTGATGAAGTGTTGTATTTTAAGTGTAGCTATGTGGAAAACTGTGTAATGCCATCATATATAAAGGAAGTGAATGTTGGCTAGCAATTATTTTCAAATCTGAAACAATGCTGGAAACATGATCTTAATTCTCTCCTCAAGATATGACCGGGGGTTACTTGGTATCATAGGCTTACATCATTGCTCATACAAAATTACAAGAATAGATGAACAAAATACACTTAGCTGTCATAGGGTGGCCGACAGTGGTAAATATTTTTTTCAGTGGCCTTTATGTAATCCTGCAATTTGATATGGTGCCAAGATACCTCTTATCAATATCTTATAGATGAAATAAAGAAAAAGTTCCTTATATATCACATTACATGCAGTGCAAGAGTTTCTTCATTTCAGTTGAAGACTTTCTTGATTTATGTATCTGAATTCACATTTGATATGGTTGTAGTAATCACTCAACTTATTAAAGATTTGAAATAAAAGGTCTCATTATTTGATTTGTTTAATCTATTTCTACCTTTTATATGTATATATATATATACATCTACCAAGGGATTTTTCACCTTTACAGGGGAGGTAGCCAAAATCAAAAGGCATAATTCCACTCTCACCCATTTCATCCTCACCCTCTCCACCACCATTCACCACCCCTCCCTCCCTCCCTCCCTCCCTCCCTCTTTTCTTGGCTCCTGGATGATAGGCAATCCCTGCATCTTGCCCATTGCCCTGGGTTAAAAGCAATGCAGCAAGAAACAGCAATTTCACAGCAAGGCCACTTCATTTAATTGGGGACCCCTGCTTTCTGTCCCCTCATGCAGAAAAAGAGAAGATGGGGAGAAATCCCTTCTGGCTGCGTCAAAATATCGTTCCCACTTGACTACTCTCTAACTGTCCCCATCCCCTACCACTTCCTTCCATGTATCACAGAATCAACCATACACAACCATTCTCCATTCACCCCTATCTTCTGTCTTCTCCCTTCCTCGACAGACATTCCCTTCTTTCCCAATGCCCCTTTTACCCCATCCATCCACCTCTCCTCAGTCACCCCACCTGTTCACTCCATCCACCTCTGCTTTCCACACTTCTTTTGTTAATCTTTCTTCACTCCTTCTTTCCATGTGTCCAAACCATCCCAATACTCGTTCATCAACCCTATCTCCCTACTCCTTTTCCATCCCCCACTCTCCCCCTCACCTCTTTTCTCACTCTATCCAGTCTAGTATCCCCTACCATACTTCTCAGGCATTTCATCTCAAACACACTAAAACACAACCAGGTAAATACACTAGTCTTCCTCTCTTATGTTCCATGTTTCTGCCCCCTACAGTGCTGTCAGAACAATCACGCCTTCATGCAGTCTCATAGCATCCATTCCCAAATGTTTGTTTCTCATTACACTTTTTAATCCCCCCAAGCATTTACTTGCTTTTCTCAATCTCCATTCCTCTCTTTCCTGCCACATACAGTATGCCTTAAGTATCTAAAGCTCGGAGCTGGGTGCGTTGCCACTGGATAGGTAGTGCGTTAGTAACGCTAACAGTAACGCAAATCCCCAGCACTGGTTATTCTATGTTTTAGAATAGGGAATATTAATATTGTAGTTAAGGTATTATTCTATTGAGAATATACGTAAAAGGTAAATACTTCACCATTTATTTATTTTTTTCATCAAAATTGGTCTAAAGGAAATTAAAATCGGTAACGAATTGACGGTAATACACCTGAGATTTTTTGGTAACGCATTGACTGTAATGTACTACCTGTTCGGCGATAACACGCCTAACTGCTGGTTTGATATGAAGTCATTCCAGTGATACCCCATGATTCTCCGAAGGCAGTACCAAAGACATCGAGAATTCTCTTCAAGTCCATGTCTCACAGCTGTGTAGGAAGCACAAGTGACTGAATGCTTGGATGGTGATAAATGTCTCATGATGAAGTTGTCATTCACAATCAATCAGGGAGGTACAGTAATCAATAACCTCCAGAATTCACTGTGGTGATTAAGTTAGATCCAGGGAAGATTTATACCCAGTAGCATAGCCAGGTTAGGGTTGCCAGATTTGAAAATTAGAAATATGGATCAGTTATGTGAGAAAGCTATAGGAAAAGGTAAGGATTTTTTTTTTTTGGCTTTTATGGATTTGGAAAAGGCTTATGACAGGGTAGACAGGAAGGCACTGTGGGAGGTATTGTAGATATATGGGATAGGAGGAAAGCTTTTATGAGCTGTAAAGAGTTTTTACGAGAGTAGTAGAGCGTGTCAGGATTAGAAATGGAGAGAGTGAGTGGTTCGAGGTGAAGGTGGGACTTTGTCAGGGTTGTGTTATGTTACTCTGGCTGTTTAATTTATATATGGATGGGGTGGTGGGTCAGGGATTGGAGATGGTTAAAGAAAAAGGAGAGAAGTGGGAGATAAGCCAGCTGTTGTTTGTGGACGACACTGCACTTGTAGCAAGATTAGAGGAGGGATTGAGGAAGTTAGTGACAGAGTTTGGGATAGTGTTTGAAAGAAGAAAGTTGAAGATGAATATGGGTAAAAGTAAGGGGATAAGATGTACAATGGGTGGAAGTGGCAGCAGACTGGGAGTATTAAGGGAGAGAGACTGGAGGAAGTGGATAGTTTTAGATACTTGGGTGCGAATGTCTCAGGAAAGGGAGGAGTAGAGGTGGAGGTAGAATGTAGATAGAAGCAAGTAAATGCCTTGGTGGATTAAAAAGTGTAATGAGAAATAGACATCTGGGAATGGATGCTAAGAGGAGATTGTATGAAGGAATGATTGTGCCAACAGCACTGTATGGGGCAGAAACATGGAACATAAGAGAGAAAGAGTTTGAATGTGATTGAGGTGTCTGAGAAGTATGATAGGGGTTATTAGGCTGGATAGAGTGAGGAGGTGAGGAGGAGAACGGGAGTGGAAATGGAGTTGGGAGATAGGGTAGATGAAAGAGTATTGGGATGGTTCGGACACATGGAAAGAATGAGTGAAGAAAGACTAGTAAAAGAGGTGTGGAAGGACTGAACATGAGGGGGCGACCTAGGATGACATGGATGGATGGGGTAAAAGGAACATTGGGGAAGAGGGGAATGTCTGTTGAGGAAGGACGGGAGAGGACAGAGGATAGGGGTGAATGGAGAATGGTTGTATGTGGATGATGTAATCCATGAAGTGGAATGGGTGGGGGATGGGGGGTGAGGGAGTATGTGTGAGAAAAATTTGACGCAGCCCAAAAAGATTTCTCCCCATCTCCTTATCTGCATGAGGGGACGGAGAGAGGGGGTCGCCGATTTAATGAGGCGGCCTTGCTGTGGATGTACTGTGTCTTGCGACACTGCTTCTGACCCAGGGCAGTGGACAAGATGCAGGGATGTCCTGTTATCCAGGAGGTGCTAAGATAAGAGGGAGGGAAGAGGGTGGAGGAGAGTGGAGCGTGATAGGGATCGAACGGGTGGGAGTGGTTTCTATGCCTTTGTTTTTTGGCTACCGCCCGTGTAGGGGGAAAAAAAGCCTTTGGTATATATATATATATATATATATATATATATATATATATATATATATATATATATATATATATGTGTGTGTATTTACCTAGTTGTATTTTACGAAGGGGAGCTATGCTCATGGTGTCCCGTCTTTGTATCTCATTTTATCTAAACTATTTTTGAATTCATGTATTGTTTTTGCACACACTACTTTCTCATCTAACTTGTTCCAACTGTCTATTACTCTGTGAGGAAAGCTGTTCTTTTTCAGATCTCTTCTATAGCTATCTTTCTTGATTTTCTTTCCGTGTCCTCTTGTATTTCTATCATCCCATTTTATTAGATCCTCTCTATCAATAATTTCTATGCCTTTCATGATTCTGTAAATAGCTATCAAATCTCCTCTCTCTCTTCTTTCCTCTAGTGTCTGTAGCTCAAGTTTTGCTAGTCTCTCTTCATATGATAGTTTTGAGAGTGTTGGTGCCAATTTTGTAATTGCTCTTTGTATTCTTTCAATTTTTTTTTTATACATTTTTGTACTTGGTGACCACATCGTTGTTGCATATTCCAATCTTGGTCTTATCAGAGTGATTAGTATTTTCTTCACCATTTCTTCATCCAGATATGTAAATGCCACTTTGATTGTTCTTATTAAATTATAAGTTTCACCAAAAATCTTATTTATTTGTTTCTCAGGTGACATATTATTCATAACAATGACTCCCAGGTCCTTCTCATTTTCAACTTTTTTTTATACTTTCTTCTCCCAATTTATATGATCCTGTTATTCTGTTTTTGCTTTTTCCAAATTCCATTATACTACACTTTTTAGTATTGAACTCCATCTCCCACTTCCTACTCCATTCCCAGACTTTATTTAGATCACTCTGTAGTGATTCACAATTTTCTTCTGTGTTCACTTTTTTTTTTAAATAGTTTTGCATCATCTGCAAAGAAGCTCATATAACTTTCAATTCCGTCATCCATATCATTAATATATATAGCAAACATTATTGGGGCCAAAACTGTTCCTTGTGGAACACCACTTATTACTTCATCCCAATTTGAGTGTTTGTCCCTAATCACTACTCTCATTTTTCTTTCTTACAAAAAGTCTTCCATCAATTTAAGCAGTTTGCCCTGTATTCCTCCTTCAGTTTCTAATTAAGCAACTTCTTATGTGGTACTTTGTCAAAAGTTATTTTTAGGTCTAGAAATGCACAATCAGCCCATCCATCTCTTAATTGTATTATATCTAGTAGCCTTGAATAGAAACATTAAATTGGTGACGCATGATCATCCTTGTCTGAATCCAAATTGCCTTGGATTTAGCACATTGTTTTTTTTTTTCTAAATATACCCATTTACTTTTGACAATTCTTTCACAAATTTTTGCTATTGTACTTGTTAGACTGGTCTATAGTTGGTAGGGTCTTCTTTATTTCCCCCTTTATATATAGGTACTATATTTGCTTTTTTCCAATCATCTGGGATTTTTCCTTCTTTCAAGGAACTGTTTATTATGCTATGTATTTTGTCTGCCAGTTCATTCCTGCATTCTTTCAAAATCCAGTTTGCTATTTCATCCGGTCCATGCGATTTTCTGACATCAAGTGTTTCATTATTTCATTCTTTGTTACTTCTATTTCTTTCATAGGGGGGACTTTCTCTTTCCATTCGATTTCTTCAGGTTGTATGTTCTCCCTTGTAAACACCGATTTAAAATGCTTGTTCATAATTTCAGCCATTTCTATTTCCTCTGTGTATTCAACTCCTCCTTGTCGTAATTTCTCCAAATCTTGTTTGTTTTTCAGTTTGTTGTTTACAAATCTGTAAAATAATTTTGGTTGATCTTTACATTTTTCTATTACATCTTTTTCATATTTTCTCTTTTCCTCTGTGCACACTTGTACATATTCATTTCTATAACAAGTATATATTTTCCATTTTTCAGGTCTTTTGCCTCTCTTCCATTTGGTCCAAGCTTTATCTCATTTGTCTTTTAACTCCCTACAACTTTTGCTGTACCAGCACTTTACATATTCTTTTTCTTGTTTTTGTCTTGGGACATACTTTTCCACTCTTTTTTCTTCTACTGCTGTTTCTTCTTTGTATATTTCTTCCCAGTTTTCTTTTTGAAAGAATTCTTTTATTCTATCAAAGTTTGTTTTTTCATACATCCTTCTTCCTTTTCTATATTGTTCATTTCTTTTCATGTATTTCTCCTCATTAAGTTCCAGTTCAATCAATATGTTGTTACTTTTACTTATTGGTGTTTATATTCAATCTTTTCTACTATTCTAGGTTCAGATGTGATTATTAGGTCTAGTCTCGATGGTTCTTCCTCATTTCTATACCTAGTGTTCTCCTGTATCCACTGTCATTGTATGGTCAATATATAATCATCGCGAGTAGAGCATTTCCCCATGAGCCGTCTCCACCCTTTACTGTCATCTCTTCCCGGCAGGTTTCTTTACAATTAAAGTCACCCATTATAACTATTCTTCCTCCATCCTCCATTATCTTATTTAATGTTATCCTTGTGTCTTCTAACATACTTTTATGTTCACTCTCTTCCTACGAGGCTGTTTTTGGAGGCACATAATTTATCACGAACTTTCTGCTCTTCTTATCTCTGTCTTCCACTTCGATCATAATCATCTCTACTGTACTCTTTCCATGTGTGACACACCTCACGTTTATATAATTCTTAGTCAGGAACATAACTCCACCCCCTTGTTTTGTCTCTCTGTTTCTAATCCAATAATTATATGCATCATTGGCTACACTGTTGGGTGGTAGTGGACCTTTTAATTTCGTTTCTACAATTCCCATTATGTCCGGTTCTTTTTCCTTCAGATAATCATTCAGCTCATTCAATCCTGTTATCAATCCATCTTTATTTGTGTGACACTTTTAGTTTTCTGCCACTTCCATTGTATTCTCTGTTTCCCTTTTGTTTTTCTCTAGTATGTCGCATTTCCTTACTTTCATATTCACTACTCTCCAATAGAATTTATCTTTTTCTGACTCCGTTCTGTTCTCATTTTTTTCCTTAGCTTCATGTCTTTTCTTTTTTTCCTCTCTTTCCTCTTTATTCATTTCTCTTTTTATCCATTCCTTTTTATATTATTCACTTGCTGCTAGTTTCCCTGTTTTTGCTAAGATATTCTCTGCCGTCGTTTGTGACTTGAATTTAATCTTAATTGGTTTGGTCTTGTCTGTACTATATTTCCCGAGCCTATACATCTCTTCACTTTGTTTCATGATTTCAGGTTCATCTTCCTGAACTAATTCTAGTAAACTGCTTACTTTTTCTTTTTCCTCATTCATTCTTGTGGTTCTATTTGGGTTATATTTCTCTTCCATTCCTAATATAATTATACATTTCTTTTAATCTGCTAAGTCTCTTACTATATTCTCCTGTCTTATCACTTTAATAATTGAGTCTTCAGTTTGTTCTTTCATTTGCTATTTAATTATGTCAGTAAATGGAACTCTACTGTTTTCTTGGATTTTTTCCCAACCCTGTGCTTCTTTTGCTATGGCCTCTTTATTGTCTTTATTATTCCTCTTTAATTCCTCATTCTCCTCTTTTACATCTTTTAACTGTCTTTTAAATCTATTTCTTTAGTTAAGTTTTTGTTCACCTTCTCTAGTTCTTCCAATTTTTCAACTCTGCGCAATCTTTGCTACGTTACCGAACCTCTTCTCCCAATGTTCGGTAATTTTTTCAAGCTTTTCCTCTAGTCTTGCTAATCGGGGGAGGTTGGTATTCTCCCCCCCCACCTCATTAAATCCCTGGAAATTATTATCTTCACCTTCCATTGTGCTGCTCTTATCTATATTTCTAATCTTAATGCTTTTACTGATATTTTCGATTTCCCCAGTGTCGTCAGCTGACCTTTTGTTTACATGTTTTCTGCTTTCAGGGGGAGCCCGTTCGTCTCCCTCCTCATTTTCTTCCATTTCCCTCAGTAATCCCTCCCCATCTCCCCTTTCATTACCTTCTTACTACACCACGAGTTTTCCCCCTCCCTACAAATACAATAAGGTACTTCCTCGTAGTTGAGATCCACGAAAAATGCGTTTTTTTTTCGGAGTTCCAATCCACGCCGTGAATCCGATGAAAGTGTGTGTGTGTGTATTTACCTAGTTGTATTTTACGGGAAGGGGAGCTATGCTCGTGGTGTCCCGTCTTCATATCTCATTTTATCTAAACTATTTTTAAATTCATGTATTGTTTTTGCACACACCACTTTCTCATCTAACTTGTTCCAACTGTCTATTACTCTGTGAGGAAAGCTGTTATTTTTCAGATCTCTTCTATAGCAGTCTTTCTTGATTTTCTTTCCGTGTCCTCTTGTATTTCTATCATCCTTGTGCGTGCGTGTGTGTGTGCAACAATAATCATAAACGCGTGAATTCAAAAGGACGGAATATTAAACGTTTTCGTCAATTTAGACATCTTTAGAGAACAAAGGAAAAAAACAATAGATTTTATTTAGTAGTTTCTGGTGTCAAACGCTTTGCTGAATTCATAGTAAATAACAGTATATCGGCTATTTGATCATGGAATCTAAATTTACTGTCAACAAGAACACAAGGTCTCTGTGCGAGGTGACAGTTCTGGTAGTCATTGAGATGGTACTGGTTATGAGGCTTGGCTGAAAGTGAGGATGAACATATTTGTGAGGTGTAAATAAAAGTCTCATTAAGCCGTACTTGATACTAAGATATTGATGTTGATTTGGACCTCCTGCGAGATGAGACGGTGCGATGTGCTTGGGTGATGAGTACAAAGGTTGACATCCAGGACAGTGCGATGTGCTTGGTTGACATCCAGGTTATTTGCGTTCCAAGACACAGGACTGAGCCCTGAGGGACTCCGCTCGTAACTGTGAGGTATCTACGTTGAGTACCTTTGATTTTTATGTTCATCATTTTGTATGGAAAATCTGTATCCATGCTAGCAGACTACTTGATATTCCAGTGACTATAATTCTGTCGGTCAATGTGAAATGTTGCACTTGATCTAAAGCTTTCATAAAATCAAACACGATAAGACCTACAGTAAGGTCATGTGTTAGGATCTGCATGGCCGGAAACCAAATGGAGGATCGTCAAATGCGATGAGTTTTTATAGGAAAATGTAGAGAGTCTGTGTAATTATATGCTCAAAGGTCTTACACAGGATAGAGGAGAGACTGATCGGTCTATAATTAAATGCATCATTACAGGAACTTTTCTTGAAGATAAGTGTAACATGTGAGTGATTTCACAGATCAGGAAGTATCCCAGAACGTAGGAATGATTTGAAGAAGAGGTAAATGATTAGTTCAGAGATGAAGGGCATTTCTTCAATGGAATTAGGTGCACTGGATCCATAACGAGAAATACAAAGCGCAGATTGTAAGTGGGCAATGAAAGAGGAATTTGACTGTGATGGATTGAATTGGGGGTATGGTGCGAATGGAAAAGGAGAAGAAAGAAGAGGAAGGAGAATAATAATAATAATGATAATAATAATTATAATGATAATAATAATAATAATAATAATAATAATAATAATAATAATAATAGTAACAATAATGATAATAATAATGATAATAATAACAATAATGATAATGATAATAGTAATAATAATAATAATAATAATAATAATAATAATAATAATAATAATAATAATAATAATAATAATAATAATAATAATAATAATAATAATAATAATAATAATAATAATAATAATAATAATAATAATAATAATAATAATGATAATAATAATAATAATAATAATAATAATAATAATAATAATAATAATAATAATAATAATAATAATAATAATAATAATAATAATAATAAGAAGAAGAAGAAGAAGAAGAAGAAGAAGAAACTGCTTTCTTCCACTGGTCTGTACGCATAGTTAAGTAAGTTTCCACTGTTGTTGCTTCACACTGCCTCCTCTAGGTGGCAGGCGATGGTCGCCCGCATCAAAGGTGCCGTTAGCGAGTGTCCGACCCATGTTTGTCTAAACCCTAATCCATGGAAAGGGCATCGTCCACTCCGAGCAATGGCCCTCGACCTCGAAACCGAAATTCATTCGTCAGGCAACGTTCGAACCCTGAACAAGGGTGATTGTGACGTAAAATCGAACCTTTAATCACGATGCAGAATAAAAGCAGATTGAAACGCTGTTGGTCAAATCAAGACCTGCAAACTTTCAACACTTCCACCAGGCAGGAAACGCAGCCAGACAGGAACTAATAAATTCAGACAAGGCAGCCGGTTACTCCCAAAACAGGCGGTGCTTAATCAAAGCTCTGCTGAAGATCCTGGCCATTGGACAATGGGGATTTAATCGACTTCAAATGAGTATTGCAGTGGAGTCGAAGAAGTGGAGTGGTCGTCAGTGACTACGAAGGACGGACATGGAGAAAGAAGAGCGGAGAGAGGAAAAACGAAGAGAAGAGAATTATAAAAGGAAACGAGGGAAGAGGTAGAGGAGATGCAAATGAAAAGGGATAAGGAAAGGAGGACAAAGAGGAGGGGGTGATAGAGACGAGAATAAAGAATGGAAAAAGGGAGGAAAGAAGAAAAAAAAAATAAGAAGAGAGAGAGAGAGAGATCAACCAAAAAGTTGACTTGAGGATAGAGTCGGGGAAAGTCTAAAGAAATAAGACAATTGTGAGAGGACAAGAACGGTAAGAGAAAAGGAGTTATAACGAGAAAGGTGACGAGGACGAAAAAGAAGACGTAGAGAAGAATAAGATAAATAGAAGGAGACAGGAAAATGTGATTTTGAGGGAGAGGAACAGATATCCATAAATAAGGAGACAGAGATGGGCCTGGGGTGGTGGCACCAGAGAGATAAGTGGAACTGCGAAAGGTGGCGACACATGGGAAAGAGGAAAACAAGGGAGAGCGAGAAAAAAGAACACACACACACACACACACACACACACACACACACACACACACACACACACACACACACACACACACACACACACACACACACACACACACACACACACACACACACACACACACGGTTGGTAGAATCCCCAACTGCTACTATGGCGGTCCGGGTTCGAATCCTGCCCAGGGGTGAAATAAATTCAGTACCGCTTTGCTTCGAGTCGTTACTTCAGCTCTCGTGGGCGGGGAGTTGGGGGTGTGTATGCGTGTAAGATCACAGCATTACCCATAGATCGGTCATACGATCTCTGATCTCTCTCCCGGTAGGGAAACAGCTGTCGATCACGAGTCCAACACGTGATCCAAAGACCAAAGTGAATCATACACACACACACACATGACCTCCCCCAGTGAAAAGCAAGTATGGAAACTTGAGTAAAGTAATATTACATAATTCATCGGAACAGTTCTTATCCTGATCACATAGAATATTCAACTACTGAAGAAGAGTCTTAAACCCGAAATCGCGATATAGCAAACATGACCACCTACTGTGAAGTCATACATCTCCTTTCAAAGGAACATAAGTCCATAGTAAGGTACATGAAAAATGCCTTTAAGAAAATAATAAATGCACAATTAGCCATCACTTTAAAATCTCCTGCCCATATATACTATTAATATATATGTATATATATATATATATATATATATATGTATATGTATACATATGTATATATATGTATATATATATGTATATGTATACATATGTATATATATATATATATATATATATATACATACTGTATATATATATGTGTGTGTGTATGTATATATATATAGTGCGTGTGTGCTTGTACATTGATAAAATGGCAAAGAAAGATACAGTACGGCATTAATATATACGTTTTTTTTTTTAGTGCTGTTTTGGTATGCGATCTCAAAGTCGTGCTTTTGTTTTGGTATGCGATCTCACCTGATAGTAGCGATCTATGTTCATCATGTCTTTTTTGCTGTTTTGGTATGCGATCTCAAAAATTAGGATTTTGCTTTGGTATGCACTCTCTATATTTTTAAAATAGGTAAAAAAACAACAACTAACCTAACCTAATCTAACCTAACCTAACCTAACCGAACCTATCCGAACCTAAACCTAACCTAACCTAACCTAACCTAACCTAACCTAAACCTAACCTAACCTAACCTAACCTAGCCTAACCTAACCTAACCTAACCTAGCCTAACCTAACCTAACCTAACACAACACGCATTTTTTGCTTATCAGGTTAGGTTAGGTTATGTTAGATTCGTTAGGTTAGGTTGGCTAGGTTAGGTAGGTTAGGTTAGGTTAGGCTAGGTCAGGTTAGGATCGCATACCTAAGCAAAATCCTAATTTTTGAGATCACGCCATAAATGAGATCGCATACCAAAACAGTACCGATTTTTTTGTGACTTCTTTTCCTTTTCTTCTCTCCTGCTCTTCCTTCCAGTCCTCCTCTTTCACCTTCCTCTCTTTTCATCCTTTCCTCTGGTCCTAAGATTGCATCGCTTTCTCTCCCTCCTTCCCTTGTTACACTTCTCCTCTTGCTCTCCACATCCGAATCTCAACATTAAAGATGACTTTACGAAGAGTCTGAAGAAGAACTTGAACTGCCTTCCCATTCTCTCGTCTTCGTATTAATGCAATGTAATAACGTTTGCCCTAACCTTTTGCGTCTATCTTCCAATGTTTCGCTTATTCTGATTGCCGGGAGGCGATTTATATATATATATATATATATAATATATATATATATATATATATATAGGCGAAAGTAAAGAGATCCGTATATTTCGATCATTATCTGTGATCCTCTTCAGCGGATGTGTTACAGAGGATCACAGATCGTGATCGAAATATACAGATCTCTTTACTTTCGCCTATTCTTTTCCGAGTGTGGGTCATTAGTATAATTTTACCAATGTGCTACGACATTACTTTGTGATATATATATATATATATATATATATACAAACATATGATTAATTCCTTCAGTATCGAAGGGTATTTCTAATTTTATTCTGTTTGCCGTTAGGTGATTTTATTCATTTCCGTTGCACCCTTACGTTCCCTTACGCTCGCTGGCCGAGTTGGTTAGAGCGTTGCTACTTGCGGCGGTGGTCAAGGTGACGGCAGCTCGAACTTTGCCGCCAGCGAGTTGGACCAAGGGCATGGCTCATTAAATTCCACGCAACAAAATCCTCTGTAAGAGGGAGTTTGAGACTTTAATCTGATCCGTCATTATTTTTATGATAAGGAAGGCATTCATGAAACAAAGCGCTAGTTAGATTCCTTCTGCACAATGACACCTCATCAAAATCGTCCTCCTGGCTTAACTAGACTAAATAACGTATATTATGTTAACCTAGAAATGGGCTAATCTAGATCTTTTCAGTCCTCTAACAACCCCTCAGGTGAATAAAATCGCGGGGCGTTAGCTAGGAAAGATAATGTACTGTAGTTTCCGTAAATCTCTAGAAATGGGACGATCTAGAAAAGTACTACTCACCGTGGCACGCCTTTCTAGATAGTGGGATGCTAACTATAGCAATATCTGCTGATTGTGCCACCAGTAAGCTCACATGAATAAAATCGTCAGACGACAGTCAGAATAAAACTGATAAATCAACTTTAACAGTCAAAAGAGTAATTGCCATTGAATTGATGTTAGTCGTAACAGCCAAAGGTTAAGTAACTGAGTTTTTAACTGAGGTAGTTTTCAGTTGAAGTGGTTCTTAACTTGGTGTAGCTTTGATAATTCTTATGGCAGTCGCATGTAGGATTCGAACCCACTGCTTTCGGGTTCGAATCCTACATGCGACTGTCATAAAAATTACCAGATTTATGTCGCTTTCACTAGCGAATTTCTCTCACTGGTGTAACTTTGTTTTGCTTTGTTCTTAACTCCAGACACTCCCCCGTGGATTTCTTTCCTCTCTAGAGTACTCCTCAGTAACTCCCACTCTCATTCTCACGTTCAGAATACTCCCAGCCTTGGATTCCCTCACCTTTGTACTCCCAATTCTCTCTTCATTCACTCATCAATGATTCCTGTTTTTGTTTCTTTCCACATTCACTTCGTTCCTTGTTTCTTGCCTCCATCATTCCCTGTTTCGTTCAAAGTTATTGACTCTACGCTTCTTTGATTGGAGATTGATGTGTTTCAGACATCTTGTGGGATTTGATGGCTTTTTTCGCCAAAAGGTTCTTTTCGCGAGGCGTCTTTTAATCCTACCTTTTGTGTACTGCTTGCCCCAATCACTTGTCCAAACATCTTCCCAGATTCTCCTTCAGTCTTCGCAGATTCTTAAACGACTTTCGGGTCCGTTTTCTTCTTACTTTCTTACGATAGTCGATTCTCCTCGAATGCTCAGGTCTTCCTCGACTTCGTCGCCCGTTCTCATCTGCTCATCCTCAGAGGCAGGTTGCCAAAGGACCGTCCTGGCTGAGGAACCCCGGGTAGGAATTTTCAGCCCGACAATGGGTCGCCTCCCTGCCTGGCTAGGGCTGTCGAGAACTAACGCAGAAAGCGTCCGTTGGACCTTTAGGTGATCTTTTTTTTTTTTAAAGGTATGTAACTCTAAGATAAGGTTTAGGAAACATTCGCCCAGTGTTGCCCTTGTAAATTTCATTTGTGTGTGTTTTTTTTTCTTCGCGGTATTTCTGATTCTCATTTCAAACACCTGAATTTTGGCGCAGTCAATTTACACTTAAAATTTCTATCATGTTTAGTTTGTTTGTTTGTTTGTGTGTGCGCGTATATATATATATATATATATATATATATATATATATATATATGAAGTTCGGTGGCTGAGCGGATCAGGACGTCATTACTTAAGGCGAAGCTCGATGGAATGGCGGTTCGAATC
>NC_134780.1:75452368-75454868 GCF_046742065.1 Oratosquilla oratoria
TTTATCTCTTCACACCTTCTTCTAATTCTTTTTCTGTTGTTTACAATAGTTATCCTTTATTCTCTTCGTTTCCTGAATTCTTTACTCGATGTTATTTCTTTTCTGTGGTCGCATCTTCTTCCTCCATCCACCGCTGTTTTTTTTCTATTTTTCTTCGTCCTCGTTTCTTTCATATCGTCTTCTTCCGTTTTCTTCGATGTGGGTACCACCTACGTTTAGCTCATTTGTTTATTTATCTAATTCTGTGAGGGTCAACCCCTGTTTCCTTTAAACTGGTCGAGAATTTCCGGGCCTTCACCCTAGTTTCCCCCTTGCCCATTCCTCTTCTTGATTTTTAGCAAGTTTCTCTTTTTGACTTGCTTATATCCTGTTGTTTAATCTCTATCTACCAGTGCTTTCTTTTTGTCTTGCATGCATGCCTTTGTTTCATTATTATTCATTAATGTTCTATTTTTTGTCTTGGTTTTATCTTTTTGTTTATTTTCTTCTTACGTCTCACGCCAACCAGGATTTCCGTTCTTTGGGTTTTGAATCTGTGTTTCTCATTGATTTGCTGCCTGCCGCCCTGCCTCACCTACTCTCTTTCACTCTTTTTTAATTCTTATTTCTCTCTTCTGCATATACTCTTTACTTTTTGTTTGATTCATGTGTAAGTCTATTAATTTTTAAATTTATTTTACTATCTATTGGCTTCCCTATTTATTTATATGTTTATTTACTCATTAATTTATTTATTTATTTATCTATTTACTTATTTATTTATTTATTAATTCATTTGCTCATTTATTTATCTCTTTAATTATCAATTTATCTATTCATTTGTCTAAGTATTTATTTATGTTTATCTATTCATTTAGTTATTCATTTATTCATATATTAATTTATTAATTTCTCTATTTATTTATCCCTTTATTCATATATCAATTTATTTATTCATTTATTTATTTATTCATTTATCTATTTGTTTACATGTATATTTATATGTTTATTTAGTTATCTAATTATTCATATCTTCATGTATCAATTTATTTATTTCCCTACTTATTCATTCATTTATCTTTTTATTTACATATATATATTCATTTATATGTTTATTTACTTATTTATTTGTTTATTTATCTATTCGTTTATTCATCTATCTATTTATTAATTTATTTATATATTCGTTTATTAATCTATTTCTATATATATATATATATATATATATATATATATATGTATATATATATATATATATATATATATATATATATATTTATTTATTGATTGATTCATTAATAAATTATTTCTTAATTTATCTATTATTCATTTACTTATTTATTCATTCATTTATGAATGGTTTTTATTTATTCATTAATAGATTTATTTATTAATAAATGTATCTATTATTTATTCACTTATTTATTAATTCATCTATTATTTATTTACTTATTTATTCATTCATTTATGAATGGTTTTTATTTATTCATTAATAAATTTATTCATTAATAAATTTATCTTTTATTTATTCACTTATTTATTCATTCATTTATCAATATTTCTTATATAACAACTCCTTTGCATGCTGTTTCTCACCTTTTTCCTCTTCCAGCACATTTTACTCTTTCTCTACTTTCTTCTTTCCCTTTTCTCTCTCCTTTTCCTCTTCATGTACTTCTGTGGTGTACATTGGTGTACATGTACCTCACACCTCTTCCTCTCTCTTTAATTTTTTCTCTTTCTACCTCTCTTTCCGTTTCCTTTACATTCTTTTCTTCCTCATGTGACCTTTTGCTTTACATATTCCATTTTCGTCCCCTTCTCTCCCCTTCTCCCCTTCCACATCTTCTCTTCCTCCTCCTCCTTCTCTTCCTCCTTTCTTCTTTACCTCTGTTTTCCATATTCAATTTACTTTAACCTTTCTTTGAGGTTTCTCTCTATTTCCTTCATCTGTTCCTTCCTGTGTTACTAATTCCCCGTCTTTCTCTTTTTTCATTGCTACCTCCTTCTCTTTTTCCCTTCACCCACCTCTTTTTCTCTTGTTCCATCTTCATCTACTTCTCTTGCATTCCTTCCTCTTCCTCTTCCTCCTCCTCCTCTTCGGCCACTTGCTTCCCTCATTCCTCAATTCCTTTTCTTTCTTCTACTCAATCCTCGTTCCCTCCTAATCCTCTTTCTTCGTCTACGCCATTTCCTCTCTTCTCTCTCCAGTTACTCTCTTCCCTCCTCTCTTCTCTCTTTAATTACTCTCTTCCTTCCTCTCATACTCACCCTTAGCCCTCCATGCCTCAGTGTCATCACCTCTGTGTTCTTTTTATTTTTCCTCCTCTCCTCCTCTCCTCCTCTCCTCCTCTCCTCCTCTCCTCCTCTCCTCCTCTCCTCCTCTCCTCCTCTCTTTCTCTCCTCCTCTCCTCCTCTCCTCCTCTCCTCCTCTCCTCCTCTCCTCCTCTCCTCCTCTCCTCCTCTCCCTCCTCTCCTCCTCTCTTCCTCTCCTCCTCTTTTCCTCCCCTCTTGTCATTAA
>NC_134780.1:75469868-75514868 GCF_046742065.1 Oratosquilla oratoria
TAGTTAACACCCTCTATACATTTTGTCCTTGCAAATGTTAAATTATTCTATCTAGTAGCTTGTGGGTGGGATGCTGTGTGCGTGCGTGCGTGCGTGTGTGTGTGTGTGTGTGTGTGTGTGTGTGTGTGTGTGTGTGTGTGCGTGTGTGTGTGCGTGTGCGTATCTCTTTCGCTGTAATGACGAGCTTTGCTGACTGTCCTAGCTAAATTAAAATTATTTTACTCGTCTGAGGAAAGGGCACTGACCCCTGTGTTGAAGGGGTACTGAGGTCCACGATTAGTATACTGACAAACTATTGACTCATTACTATCGTCCATACTATTGATAATACCGCTTAGCTCTTTATTACTTTACGCTGATACAGATGATTGTACTGTTATTTATCAAAAGGGGCAGCTTTCTAATAACCAGTCGTTTTATATATATATATATATATATATATATATATATATATATATATATATATATATATATATATATATATATATATATATATATGTATACATTTGTGATTATTTGTCACTAATGATAAAAGTGTTCATTTGAATTTGGTGAAGAATTAATTCATATTACTTCATAAATGTTGCCTAACTGATCCCTATTTTCAATTTCTTTTTTCTTCGTGTTGTCTGTATTTTGTCAAGACTGTTTATATGTTTCGACGATTAATATGAATTTGGTTGGTTGATAGATCTGCATCAAGTTGAACTGAACAGACTATATAAATTTAATTGTGCTTTCTGACAATGTCGTCGTTAATCCGCGTGTCGATCTCAACAAAGGAACAATTTGAACAAATTTTGTGCGTACGACTTTTATTTTTTACTGTTTTGATATATGTCATATGTTTACAAGATACGAGACTCACAGTCTCTGTTTATTAGTTGAATATCTTATTATGATTTTACCAAAGCATAAGACTAAGTCTAATGTGACTAATGGACAATAATGCTTGACAAATAACCAGACGTTACTATTTGAATATGTCGACGACTTGAATCCCAGTGTGCACAGTTTCGAAATAAACGTCGAATTACCAGAAATATTTTGGAATGTGTTTGCGTGTTCCCAGCAATTATTTCTTAACAGGACTCAAACAAGGAATTTGTAAACGAAAATAAAAGAACCAACACCTCAGTTTTCACTTTCGAAGTCCCGAACTGTTGTTGACATTAGGAAACATATCGCTCAGGTCCCGGGACTTAGAATATAGTTTGTCGTTTAAATCTTTGGTGAGGAGGGATTTCAAGGTAAGATGATTATGAACATGGTTTTCAACTTATTTTTATTTTTATTTCGTGCGGGAATTGCTGTGCTGAACCAAGGTGAGGGAACGCTAATTTGTGGAAAGGTGAGGGAAGATTTATGGAATAAATATCTGTTTATTCATTTGTTAATATGTTGATCTATTTATCTATTCATTCATGTATTTATATATTTCTCAAAGTATTTATTTACAAATTTATCAATTCGCATCTCTGCTGGCATTTTATTATTTGAACTTTTTTGGCCTTTTCCCGCTCTTGGAATTGTGTAATTTGGAAATAATAGATGTAACACTAGTAATACATGTCTGAACGTAGCAATTCATTTTTACTGGCCTCTGGAAACAAACACCGTTCTCATGGTTGGAAACTGGTTCCCGGGCGACTGACAATATAACATTAATATTTCGGTAAATTTTTAGAAATTGACACCTACGCGATATGGCAACAGAAAATTAAATATACATTCTTCTTGGCTGAAGACCATAACAGAGAAAATTGCTAAAAGCAATACACTAACAAACGGTGCCGCGGCGACCGCTTGAGACGCCATCTTTGTTTTAATAAATGCAGAGATCGAAGAAATTTAAGTATATTTTGTGTAGTTCAACCTAACCATCCCTTCGACATAAAAACTACCCGAATTATTTAGATCAAAATATTTTCTTAAAATTGACGAGTAAAGGAGAACAAATTATACGTCTCAAGATTACCTGGCAAGTTCAATTTATTGTCGAATCTCATTACATCGAAGTGCGCACTCTATGGTTGTCGATGAAAAAATTACATATGCAAATATAGTCGGTAAATATCCAGTTGTGCACAACTACGCGATATAGCAATAGAAAATTAATTATTAATTTTGTAAATTATAATATATCAACGTAATATGCAATTTTCTTGGCGGAAATGAAAAACAAAAAAGTTGCTAAAACAGATTTCGTAACTAACGAAGTCGCGCCGGACGAATGGTACGCCATGTTTGTTTTGATAGATGCCGACGTAGAAGAAATGAAAGGATGATAAATTCGTCTATTCTAACCTAACCTAACCTGTATTTAGTAAATCGGTACCTGTAATTTAAAGGTCATCCGGATGATTGTCGTCGTTGTCGTCGTGACGGATGTTGGCGGCCTGTTCAATCACTGATTGCGAGATATAAAGGTTTCTCATAGTTTGAAGGAATGCATGGATTTCAGCTCCATAGCATTCCTTCAAGAATGAATACCTCGCGAGGTACTGGCGGAAGTACCGAGGGGTAAACACTTGACAAATGCCAAGATGGCGTCCCGATCCTATGCTAGCGACTTCGTTCGTTAGTATATTTGCTTGTAGCAAGGTATTTTTTTCATTTCCGCCAAGAAGAGCGCATATTACGTTTATGTATTATAATTTACAAAATTAACACTTAATTTTCTAATTCTATATCGCTTGATTATTATACAAAAATAGATTATAATAAATATGATGAAAATAAATAATTTCATATGGAGTAATTCGATGATGAAGGTGAAATACAATTTTTACAATAACATTGGCAGAGTAAAGACATTGGAATCTATGGAAACAGAACTTAACCATAGAAAACAGAGGTATTGACGTGTCACTATAGTTTCATAGCTTGAAGAAAAGCATGAAGCTCAGCTCCGTAGCACTGTTATGAAAATGTGTAACGAGGTGACGTCACTTGCAGTAGGAGATCACGCGGGACGCAAAGTCAACGCCATCGTCAGACATTAATAGGACTGGACAAACGACAATATATCTCCAACTTATGGCCGCGGCTCCGTTCGATTGTATATTTCCTTTTATAATTTTTTTCTTATTGGTTTCCGCAAATAAATAAATAAACAAATAATAAATAAATAAATAAGATAAAAAATGATAAATAAAAACGGAAATTACATTGTATTAGAATTTACAGAATCAATATTAAATTTTCTATTGCTATATCGCGTAGTTGTGCACTCCTAAAAAAAAAAGCCTTAATTACTACATTTAGTAATATTAACAACCTTCCATATGTTTGTATATATCAAAGCAGTTCAATTTCTTTTTTTAATTAAGTGTTCATCATCAAAACAATGTTCTGATGTAAAACGTCTCGGAATTTATCAGATAATTGTAGATATCCTCATAGTCTATAATCAGGAAGTTTGAGCGTTGTTATGATGTCGGTGGAAGTCGTAAACCTACTTTCTGTTACACCATCATATGTTTATATATAATTTTCAGACAGCACAATAAAGACGTATACCAATAGTTCCACATCTATTTAATCATAGTAATGACCAAGTATAAAACAAGAATAGAGTAAAAAGCACAAAGAGTACACGTTTAGAAAATGATAACAAAAATGGCAAAATGACCATCAGGGATATGAGGGCCATCTTGCGGGAAAAGTGTGATATTAATTCGAGTACAGGAGGGTAATGATTGTCGTTAATGTCGCCCTTGAGACAGTAAAGGTACTGACGCAGCGCTCGTACTTTCCTTTGGGCGTCTTTTCATTGTAGGTTAGTGTTGTTTTCGTTATGGTTTGTAGTTAACCAGCGGTTCTATCCTCATGAATAATATCACCTGCTGTAGGTCAGGGAACTCTCTGAGTAGTTTTCTTATATTGAATAAAATCGCTCGGGGACAGACGCGAATAACAGTCAGAAGGTTAAGAAGAGATCTCCATTTCTTCTTGTTTCTTATCTTTTAATTTCGTTTAGTTTTTCTTTTTCGTTTTTTTTTTCTGGACAAATTTTTGGGAGTCAGGAAAATTGGGAGTTGATGTGGGGAGACACGCGCACTGATATATATTGGGAGGTTTGAAAAAAAAAAATAAAAACTGCAAAATAATGCGAAAAAGCTGAGGACGGTCCAGAATTATGTGAAAAGTTGTGGTGTTGAGTGATAATATATGATGGGAAATATTGCCTGGTGCGTAATATTGTACGATATTGTATTATATAAGACTCATTTCCTCACATCCAAAAGTACGTTCTTTACCCAAAAAATGCTGATCACTTTTATCATTTTCCATTCCTCCGCTCTTCTATCTTCCTTGTATCTTTATTACTTCAATAACTTCACCTCTTTGGCGCGATATTGTCCCCCGAGGATAGAGGCACTGGTTACCAGAAAATGGTATACAGTACCAAGCCACTGTGTCTAAAGTCTTCCTACACCTTCCAGTTCTCTTCCTATCAGAAACCATCACAACACTATCGGATCTTCTCACCCTCCCAACCCCTACCCCACTAATATCTTTTACTGGGAGACTTCAACGCAAGACAATCTCTTTGGGGGAGACTCCACCACGATTCCAGGATGTAAATAGATAACTTTTCTTTCTACTAACAACTCATTCTTTTGTAGCATCAAACAACCTGTGGCCTTTCACCCCCCTGGCTCACATTACCATCAGCCTGTCCCAATGTTCACCTGGCCTTCTTAACTATGAACGGTCTTTGGCAACAAGCTCCATAGCATAGTGGGCACCTCTCGCTCACTCTCATACCTGCAACTTCGATGGATAATTCTCCCACGCAGAAATAGGGAACCTTTCAAGTAACATCATGTTTCCAGAACAAGAGAAGGTTGCTAGAGTCCTCCCAAAAAGTAGGTCCCAGCTTTTGTTAAAAAATAAAAGAAAATCTTTCTCGCACTTAACACTCGCACTTAGCACTTAGCTACCCATTCATCTCGTCATCGAAAGTGTGCGTGTCTTTCGCATTTTCTCAGCCGTGGGTTCAAGTTCTTCACCCTTCAATTCCCAGCAGTGACTTACAGTTTAACCGTGTAGGACAAAAGAAGACAATTTCTGTCGCAGCTAGGCGTCTCCTGACGTAGGCTCCTCACTTTTATGTGTTGTTTACATAGACATTGCTTCCGCTTTGACTAAGTACTGAGTTATGCATCAATAATCTCCAACAGAAAAAACCCTGATCTCTTCCTCCCTTTGCCTCAGATTTTACCACCAAACTTTTTGCTATTTTCGCCGATTTATACCTCATTCACAGTTCCCTTCCCCTCCCGCCTCACCCCGTATAATCATCTCCTATTCACAAGGAGTCTTGGATGCAATCTCCTTCCTTAACTCCAGCCATCCACAGATCAACATAATCCATTCCTTCATAACCTAAGCTAACCCTATTAATTCCCAAACTCTTTCAATAAAAACTAACTTCGAATACCCTGACCTAAGCTAACCTTAGATTCAATGTGTCCTAATCTAAAAAGGAGATCAATAGGGAGGTTGAAAAATAGTTTTCCACAACAATCAAAAATATGGCCTCGTCACGCTTGATATGATGAGGAACTGGTCACTTCAATCCGGGAGAGGCATCACTTCCTCTATCAAGCTGGTGCCAGGGAGATGAATGAAATCGCTTGGCGGCAGTCAGGAGAAAAGGGAAAGTGACACTTGGAAAGGAAGGAGCTAGTCGAGATGAAGCCTTAGTAACTAATGGGGTGCCAAGCAGACGATTTAGGTAGTTTGTTAGCACCCGGGATGGAGTGGTCACTAGTCTGTTCAGTGCTTCATTGTAGAAAAAATAATAATCTCGATCCCTTTGCTATGGCAACGCTCCATGGATTAAATTAAATCAACTGGCGCCGTTCAGAATAATGCCTGTCGATCGCGCCATCGCAACGAAGGTGGGAGAGGGCGAGGTTCACGTGGTGCAACAGGAGATAGAACGTTCTGGATTCGCCGAGGTGAAGTGAACCCGGTCGAGCGGACACTAATGGATTTATTGGGTCCATTTGCCCCCCCCCCCCGGGCGGGTTTTTGGGTTGTAGGGGACGTGGAGGGGTGTGTGTGGGTTAGGGTCTGGACGGTGGGAGGGGGAGGGTTACTTGAAGAGGTTCTCGTAAAGGGAACGAGTTTCGGGAAGAAGGGTACTATTTGTGTCGCCTCATCTCTTTTCCTTCAGAGCGTGCGCGCGTCCACACACTTCGCGATCCCATCGCGAGAACCAGGTTGCGTCGAAAGGCCGGGAATGTGGTGGCATGACAGCGCGGAAATAGAATTCATTCCATCCGGGTGCCTTCTTCCCTCCTTTCCCTCCCCGCCTTCGGATACTTCGGGTCTATTTCCACTGCACTTCGGAAGATGGCATCCCCCCCCCCCCCCGATGCCTTGGTCTTGTGGCTGTCCATTCTATATTCTGTGTGCCATTATGATTTTTGACGGCATGTCAAACAAGGATAGGCTAGATTAGATTAGGCTAGGGTAGGGTAGGTTAGGCTAGGCTAGCTTAGGCTAGGGTAGGGTAGGTTAGGCTAGGCTAGGATAGGCTAGCTTAGGCTAGGCTGGCTTAGGCATGGCTAGCTTAGGTTAAGCTAGCTTAGGTTAGGCTAGGATAGGTTGAACTAGGTTAGGTTAGATTATGTTAGGTTAGGCTAGGGTAATGCATTCTTTCCGAAATCAGGAAAAAGAACATTTTGGAAAAATTATATTTCATTCATGCCACCCTCTTCCTATAAACAAGTCGGAACACACCGGCTCATAATTTAGTTCAGGCTGTTGGTGACAAATGTGGATGCGACCTCATGTTATGATACTCTGTTTGTTGAAAGCGCATTCTCCTTTGTATTCATATGATTATACGTAAGCTTCTTAATCTCCCTGAGGTAATTTCAACACTGAATCAAATTGTAAGGCATCCTCTAATTCCTTTCTCGATCTGCTTTCTCGATGATTAAATGAGAGCATCATGAATTTTTTTCTAGATATTTTGAAGCAGTTTGGTCAATAGAATTTGTTACAAAGGTCACAAAAACTTGAAATTACTTCCATGAAACAATCGCGAATAAAAATGGTATTATTGAAATCTATTAGAAGCTGTTATCTTCATTGCATACATCGACTCTTTATCAGATTTTATATGATAAAAACTGGTGCCTAAGCACTGAGAGAAGGCAGCTCAGTTTTCAAAGAATGCATTTATTCTCGCGATCAACAAGTTAGGAATTCCTGTCGTTAGGTAAAGGATAGACGCTGAGGAAAACTACAAGTTACGACAATGTAAAATATAACGCCCAACTCGACAATATAGCACAGCTGCTTTCTTGCTTCTATGGTTGTAGATGCCGTATTCAACGCTCCTTTACTAAGTTGCAAACATGTCTGATAATTTTTACATCGACAAAATAAAAGGCACAGAATAATTTGTCCAAATTAAAGAAGAATCAGTCATAAACAACTGGTTGTGACAAAATGCATTTCGTTAATTAATCATCAATGATAAAACAATCTTTGGCCATTGACATGCAATTCTATTATTCACGATAAGGTCGTTTTTCACTTGTGAAAACCATATGATCTTATCATTAAAGAATACATGACTATTTGCCAAAGTTATACAATTCTACTATTCATAATAGAACAATTTAGTCTTTGCCAAAACTACACTAAAGATTTGCAATTTCTATAAAAAAAACAGTATGCCAGTATCATATAGAATTATCATTCATAATAAAATAATTTAGCACGGCGCGTTAGGAAATGACTGAGAGATTGAGCAGTTTAGAAAAGTAAATTAATAAATGACAACCCAGTGAAATCTGTCAAACGGAATTAAATGGAATCAAATTTGAAATTCTCTCTCTCTCTCTCTCTCTCTCTCTCTCTCTCTCTCTCTCTCTCTCTCTCTCTCTCTCTCTCTCTCTCTCTCTCTCTCTCTCTCTCTCTCTCTCTCTCTCTCTCTCTCTTTGTGAATTTGAAAATGAATCTTAACTTCACGTATCGACAAAAAAATGTTCATAAGATTTAAAAAACCACTACGATGAATGCTTCAAATTTTATTCTGATTAATACAAGACGATTTTATTCATGTGTGGGCGGATTGGGATAAAATTGAGACCCCCTCCCGCCATTAGTTGAACATATTTGTCTAATAATTACCCAGAATGAAATATTTAGTGAAATCACTGAATTACCACCACATTCTGGGTACCCACAAATTCTGTCGACATGACGTCACGACCTATGATTTCCGACATACTGTAGAGCGACGTGACGTCACGTCCCGCCTTTTACATGTGCAAAACTTAGCAGTCCAGTTTGTTTTGTCAATATAATCCAAGGGGGTGCACTCACCTAAATAAAATCACCTAGCTTAAACAAAAAATTCCTGATCACCATCATAGCGAGAGCTCCAAATGAAAATATATTCGAGCGTCAGACGGAAGCTAATTTCCAGTTATTTAGCGAGAAAACAACGAGTTACAATGGCCGAGCATGTCGACATATCTTTCGGCATGCAAATAAAAAATAAGTAGAAACGTAAATAAGTAAACAGAATAAGATAAAATATAACAAACACCCAAACAGCAAAACAAAACAAAATAACCAGTAAACAGACAAAACTTGACATATGATGAGACGCTGCCTGTTACTAAAAATATCTAGTAACAAGATAGTCTGTCATTACCCAGAATAAAGTTTCCGAGGAATCACAGCCACCAAGAGGGAGGAAGAGATACGGTAGAGGAGAGCAATGTATATTCCCTTTTCCGTCCCCAACTCTAATTTGTACCGCACCCCCCAACGTAGGCCAAGTGCTTCGTAAATTGCAGTTTCACAGACATTAACGAGCAACTTGTTGGTCGGCGTAATAACCAGAATTGATGTGTTTCCCTGCCTGGTGATATTAACTAAATCATTCTTCCTCCTCCTCCTCCTCTTCCTCTTCTTCATGTAACCTTGCGTGACATTACTATAGAATGGGAGAGAGTAACAGCCATTGGTCAAATTTCACAGGAAAGAATACACAAACATACACGAATGTATTTACAAAATGGTCATCCACGCGTACACACACACACACATCTGCTTTCTGGTGAAGTGGTACTGTGCTCGACCGCTAATTCAGCTATCTGAGTTCGAACCCTCACCCCACTCTTTGGCTGAAAAGTTAAAGTATCATATTACAGTTTATAGACATTCCGGCTCTGATGGGCAGAACGTCCCTCTCTATGTGTGTGTTATGGTAGCTAGAGGAATCGTTATTATTGTTCCTACTGACATTATTATTAATAATTACTGCTTAACAAGAATCTTATTTAGATATGCTTCTTTTCTTACTTTCCCCATTGCAAAAATTTACAAGAACTCTGCACACTGATGAGATGATTCGCAGGTAAACATAATTTCGGGGCAAGAAGGGCACGCCAAGTATTACATATAATTAGTCAAAGAATACGTGGACAAGGGGTGATTTATGGCTACGTGTGTGTGTGTGTGTGTGTGTGTGTGTGTGTGTGTGTGTGTGTGTGTGTGTGTGTGTGTGTGTGTGTGTGTGTGTGTGTGTGTGTGTGTGAGTGAGTGAGTGAGTGAGTGAGTGAGTGAGTGTGAATGAGTGAGTGAGGGAGGTCGCCCAGTTGCCCATAGATCAGGTCACATATGAGCCCTCATATCTCTGAGGAAGGTAACGGCTGTTGATCACGAGCCCAACACGTGATCCAAGACTGTGTTGAAACACACACACACACACACACACACACACACACACACACACACACACACACACACACACACACACACACACACACACACACACACACACACACACACACACAGGTGTGATTTGGACGCCTAGAGAAACACAGAGGAAATAAATGATTTGCCTGTATCTTGGCCTTTCAACTAGTTATGCTATCGTCATAAATATTTTGTAAAATTGGGGGAAGGCTATCCCCCAGCTGAATAAAATAGCATTAGTCAGAATGAAGAAATAAAACCATGTCCTTCACAATTTCTTTTGACAGTCTGTATGATTCTACATCCGGGATTCCGACCTTAACCTCAAATGGTTCTGTCATTTACTCATAATAGCATCTATAAACTATGCCACTACGGTTAAGCATACCTGACGGCACAATTAACTCGTATTTTTCAAACAACTAACTTTTGAACACGAGTTTTCGCACTCACAGTTACCAAATCTTTTGGATCCAACACACTATTCATGTTCCAATAATGTGACGCAAGGTCGTCTATATGCTGCCATTTCTTGCGACGTCGTTATGGATTTAAATTTGGTCGATGTTCCAACGATGATTTTTCTTTCCTTCTTTTATCAAGCGGTTTTGTAAGTTCCAACGCACTTGACTGTACAAATACGAATATATTTTCTCGACAACGTCTCATCATATGATTTTAAATGTTTGAGCCTTTTCTATCTTTAAATCTTCGGTCCAAATAATTGGTTCGTGGAATTGTGTTAGTGAACTGTTTTGAAATAACACTTGCTCTTTTGACAACACTCATTTCATTTGCTCTGATCCTTTCTGGCATTTTATGTCAACTTGTCAATGTTTTGATGGCGAGATTACATTCTAAGGATTCCTAAGAAAATATAATAATCATATGTAACCATATAAGGCAACACTTAATTATCCCCACCACATGGTCTTTTATTACAATGTATAATTTCATAGGTCTGTTTTATTAATCAGTCTTTTCTGTTTATTTATTTTTTCTATCAATTTAATACTTATTTCTTGTTTATTTATTTATTCATTCCTTTGTGCTTTGCTCATTGTCGAATTTCAATTGATTTTATTAAAGAAATCGTACAACTTCGGGCTCACCTTGAGTTTGATCTCAATAACTAGTGGGTGACTGCCATTGACCTCGGCTGTACGAACAAGTAGGGTGGCTAAAGAGGCGAGTCGTCTCAAGGTGTAAGATGGTCATACAGCATTCTTTAGAGTTCAAGTCGATTACGATTTTTTTTGGTGTGCATTTTGTCATCATTTCAAATATAACAGCTGGGGGAGATTTATGTTTTGTAATGAAAACTCACCATGTTAGAATGTATTCTTGAAGGAATACTTATCGATCTTATATTCTTCTTTTCTTATCTACCACCTCTCTTTGGTCCTCCTCTTTCTCCTCCTCTTCCTCCTCCTCCTTCTTCTCCACATCCCTCATTGCCCTGTGGTCTTTGATACATGGTCTTTGTGTTTCATAATTCAGTTCAATTAACCCCTCCCCCCGTGGGAATTATACGATCATGACTGATTGAGTGACATTGTATCTCTGATGACGTGTACTGACAATTGTCGTTATGGTTGACAATACCGTGAAATGTTTCTAGATAAATCAAAACTTAAATGTCTTTGATGACGAATTCTTCTGGGGGTTTTAGTCCGTTTCTATGTCATATATAAAGTTTGGTCGTTTTTTATATATAGATTCATATATCTACCGTTTTCTTTTCCTCCATTTGTTTTTTCTTCCAGCGTCTCAGCGGGACTCTTGAAGAGGCCCTTAAGATCGGGTGAATCGTTACTCAAAATTTCGAAGAGCACACATTAGACAGATAAGGGTAGGATTTTCTCAACTGGGCGAATTCCAACTATATGCAATTATCTTTATTATTATTGTTATTATTATTATTATTGTTATTAATGTTATTATCATTAATTGTTAATATTGTTAATATTGTTAATATTATTATTATAATTAATTCTGTTATTATTATTATTATTATTATTATTATTGTTTTTATATTTTTTCTATTTTTATTATTTTTTCATTTTTTATTATAATTTTTTTTTATTTTTAATCTCTAATTTCAATTTCAATTTTGTTTTAATTTTGTTTTAATTTAAATTTTGTTTTTGTTTTTTTAACGAGGTCGGATTTGGTAGCACATGTCTCCCCAAGTGTGTGGGGTTTTCCTCAAGGTAGATGGGGGTGGGATGCTTAGGTTTTTTCGGGGGGGGGGGGGGAAGGTGAATCGGACTACATGCTTTCAGATTAAGACTGATAAAGTATTGATGTACTCCTCCTACTCTTGTAGCAAAGAAGTCCTTTTCCTCACCTCTTGTTGTCTGGATGATGGAAATAAACTTTCCAGAGGTACAAAATATTTTAATTATTTTTCTTTTCTTAACTCTTTCACTATAAAGTAATGGGGGATGGGTTCCTATAGATGAATGAAATCACCTAGCGGTAGCTTAAACAAACAACTAAGATTATAAATGCGTTTAAAAAAAACGAGAATATTTTTTTCCTGTCTTACGTTATAAACACCAATAAAAGAAGCACTGGTCTTTGAAACAAAATCACCTAGCGGCAGCTGAAACAAACAACTAAAATCATAAATACGTTAAAAACAACGAGAATATCTTTTCTTCTCTTGCGTTATAAACACCAATAAAAGAAGCACTAGTCTTCGAAATATGGCTGAAGGCTCTTGGATTCCAGATGAGAATGTACTTCCTGGAATGCCAGCCACATTACTGCTCAATATATTCCACCACAAATCTGGAATCTTCCCGGAAGTATACGGACGTACTGTCTGGCCATCAATCTCATACTGTCCACGCTTTCCAACTCCATGTAGGAGTGGGAGTTGTGGGGGGGGGGTTGTTGTTAATGGGCCAGGGTTGGAAACTCCCGACCTGGAACCTCACGAAGCCCTCATTATCTCTGTCTCCTGAAGAGAAAGGAAATTATATATATATATAAGAGATTAACGAACTACTAGTTTTCGGTTTGCAAAAAAAAAAAAAAAAAAAAAAAAAAAAAAAATTGGGGCTTAAATATTTCATCTTGAGAACCCCTACCCAAAGTACTACGAAGTCCTGTACTTCATTGCCATAGCGGGTTCTCGAGGTCGAGTCCACCTTAACTCCACCAGGAGTGACTTTGTTTTGAGTGAGTCCTGTGCTGGCGTCTGCCTGGGAACGAGTCAAGTAGAAAACTGGCTCCCCACACTACCGCATCGTCCCAAGGCCGAGTGTATATGTCCCTCCTGAAGACATGACCTTTACGCTGTCTAGCATAGTTTTTTTTTTATTTTATTTTTTATTTTTTTTTTATTTATTTTTTTCCCTTTTTGGGTATTCACTTTATTTTGACTGGTTTTACACATGCTGGTCAATAATTGGACTGTAGATATAAAATTTAAGTTGATTTACAATTGTCTATATTTTCCTTTTTCCATTCGCAGTGGCTTTGATTTCTACTTGCTCTGGAGCTCCAAAACGCTCGAGGCAAAGGTAACGATCTAGGTAATGGCTAAGGGCCTCCTGGCGTCAGCTACTTCTCCTTGCTAATGTATACACTTTGCCGACGTTTTTAATTATTTTCTTTGATAAAATTACTTTACTTACTCCGATGGATTTTGAACCTCGTGTAGATTCTGGTCCGCCAACAGTAATCCATACCCTTCGGTCCTGTGTTGCTTCTGTCCATTCTTTGATAAACACTTGGTAAAATTAAAAGAACAGGCTTTAACACCTTTTTTTAAATCATTTCATTACGCTCAAAGAGCGGCAAGCCTAGTACATAGGTAATTAACTATTTACATGGGAATCGTCACTCACAGGAGACGCTGTTCGACTGAAGTGGCAATTTGTAGACAAAGTACAAATTTCCAGAGGTTGGGACACAGTGGTGGAGGACACGGTGATACCCACAGTAACCGGCATTTGTCCTCAAGGCCTTCCATAGATCTCTGGGAGCGGATCAGTCGCCGGTTATTATCTGTTGGTGAAGGTGTAGACCAAGTGTCAGCCTGTTGGGGTTGCACCTCTAGATGAAGTTGCCAGGGTTGGTGGAGTTTGAAGATGGATAGCAAGGAGAAGATTTTTCTGTGATGTCCGTCATCATCATCATGATCATCATCATCATGATCATGATGATCATGATCGTCGTTGTCGTCGTCGTGTCCATCCTTACAGACTAAAATTACACATAATTCTTTTAACATTTGGAAACCTGTCTTAAAAAAAAAAAATCGATTTTCTTTTTTTAGCCTTTACTCTCCCTCTACTAAATCCTTCACAACCTCAATGACTCCATCTCTGGTTAAGGGTTAAGGAAATGCAATCCTATTACTCGATCACTGTTCCGGTGGGATAGGAAGGAAGGGCACAGTAGCATAAACGTATTTGGGAGTGCCTGTTGTTACGATAAGGGACGCTGAGAAGGAATTATGTCTACGGTTTATCACGCCTTGTTTCGAATTCGCTTAGTTATGGGTTCGATTCCCGCACGTCTCTCCGATTTTCAGCAGTGACTATTACCCGCACCAACAGCGCGTAATAGGGTAAATTTGACTGCTTCGGCCGCAGTTAATTAGCGCCTTCCGGCGTGGGAGATAATGTGGTAGTTATTTTTAGAACTGAGATTTGGGATGAAAGAACATGAAGATGATATAATAAATAATTAATAAAGTCGGACTACTTAAGATATATTAGGAACCATAGCTTTGCAAAGGTTGTGTCGTTTTGTGGAAAAGATTAGAGGAGGGAATAATTGAAGAAGACAACATAAATCCATTTGATATAAAGTCTGATACATAGAGATGTTAAGGAAGGGATGCTATGAGCGTAACTCCAAACCCATTTATTAGAGTTAGGTAAATATAATTCAGTACACACACACACACACACACACACACACACACACACACACACACACACACACACACACACACACACACACACACACACACACACAAACTCGTGGCGCAGTTGGTAGAGTTCCCGGCTGACACTACGGAGGTCCGGGTTCGAATCCCACCCAGGGCTGAAATAATTTCAGTTTCTCTGCGCTGTGAGTCGATACTCCAACTCTCGTGGGCGGGGAGTTGGGTGTGTGTGTGTGTGCGTGTAAAGGTCACAGCATTGCTCATAGATCGGTCATATATGAGCTCCGAGCTTTCTTCGGAGAGGGAAATAGCTGTCGATCACGAGCCCAACACGTGATCCAAAGACCATGGTGAATCACACACACACACACACACACACACACACACACACACACACACACACACACACACACACACACACACACACACACACACACACACACACACACACACACACACACACACACACACACACACACACTCACTCATCCTTTCCACGATATTCAATCCTTGTATGTTGTGCTAGACTCTAGCAGCTAGAGGAAGGTGAGTATAACATGGCATTAATAATATAACTTCGAAAGGTGTGTTGATGTGCTTGGAGCTCCTTCAAGGCTTTGTCGAGATGAACTGATGTGATCTTTGGATTGTGAAGATTAAGTCACAGATTAAGTTTGATCTAGAGAAAGAAAATAATATAACAGGAATGTGATTGGACAATGTTAAGACCTTTGGATACACAGTGCGTGTGTGATTTTTATTTATATGAATTACATACACACGCGCGCGCACACACACACACACACACACACACACACACACACACACACACACACACACACACACACACACACACACACACACACACACACACACACGAATTAATGACGCAATGGTCAGAGTTCCCGGCCCAAGGCTGAAATATCAGTATCGCTGCGCTGCGAGTCGTTACTCCAGTTCTCGTGGTCGGGGAGTTGGGTGTGTGTGCTTGTAACGGTCACAGCATTACTCATAGACCGGTCATATATGAGCTGTCAACCGGGAGGGAAATAGCCGTCGATCACGAGCCCAACACGTGATCTAAGACAATGGTGAATCGCGCTCAAACAGTTTGTTGGCTTGGAAGTGTTTAGATTTATTCTTAAAACTTTCTAACAAGATATAACATGGAATTGAATCTCATATGTCAATATATGGTATCTCTACAACCATACTATGGCTACTTACCTGTATATGCAATAAGTCGATTGGAAATATGACACAGCATAGCCGCCATCTTGCGTGTGTACAGTTAGCGTTACTTCTGAGAAATACAGTGGTTGTCGTCTCTGAGCGCGTAAGAGACTACATCCACAATTCTCTGATTTCTCACGTTTTTTCTTTAGAATTCAAAATGTAGAGTTTGTATGTATTATTTCCTATTTATTTTTCACAATCTTTCTATTATACGTTTGTGTTTCTTACAAACTTCCTTATTTCGATCACAAAGTAATTCACTGTGTTTTTGTGCAGTGAAATGAACGTCCATTATTTGAGAGATAGATGTAAGTGAAAGAGAAACACAAGAAGATATTGCGGATAAAAATTTCAGGATGTAAAATGTATGGTGAAATAGGAAGTTCTCTCTTTTAATCAAACTTTGAATATAAAAAGGGGAAAAGTTTGATTTTATGGCGCAATACACCTTTTCCATGCTTACGAGTGAGTGAACACTAGGAATTCACAATATTCTTTAGAAAATGGAAACATCATATCTTTATCAGATGGGCTGTAGACGACAGCAATGTCCAAAACATTGGGAATGGTTTCGAACAAGCACCTTCTCACCAACCGTCACAACGACTCCAAGGGATTCCAAATACACGATAATCATCTATTGACAATATTAGATTAACTTGATCAATTCTAATCGTGTCAGGTGGAAACCATATATCCTAGGAAGATGTCTAGAACATTCTTGGAAGAGGGTGTTATGGTTGTTGATAATGGAAGCATTGATTTATCATTGCTGAAAGTTGACCGCGCGAGGGCGCCGTGAAAGCAACAATGTGTTCGTATTCGTCGCAGGACTTTGGCTTCGGATTAGCCTTCCCCGCGTTTTACTCGTATAATTCTGGCTCAGTCCGTTGAGGTCAGAGTATTGCTTCCAGAACGCGCGTGAAAGTGTAAAGCAGGAATGTCGATAGAATAAGAATTCATATCAAGATAAAAACACATAAAAGAATAAAAAAAGAAGTGAAGAGGTATGGAAATAAAATTAACCACACAAAGAGAAACAAAAGAAGGAAAAACGCAAGAAATGAAGACGATATTTACAAGATGAACACAAATCCAAAAAAACATTTTTCTTGGATATGGAGTCGGGGTATGAAGAATTGTAACAGAAATTAACGATTTAGTCATATTGTATTGCAACTTTCATGTCTTTTATTTCGCACGAAATTATCATTGGACGAAGTACGTGACTAAGATAAACAATTTCATCGCCTTTGATGAACCACAACTTAACATTCTTAAACGCAGTTTGAGAATGTTTATATGATTCACCGTAGTCTTAGATCAAGTGCTAGATTCTTGATCGGCAGCTACTACTCCTTCAGGTGAGAGGTTAAAACATAGATATAGTGAAAGTAGTTGTATTTGAAGAAGAGAAAAGAGGAGAAATGGAGCAAAGGAGGAGGAGGAAGAGGAGGTATGATCACAGCGAAATACACGTGTTTCGTTGCGTGATGGAGTGGGGGGGGGCACTCGTCCATGGTTACCCGAAAAGAAAATGGGAAAACATTGAAGGAATGCACGGTAAAGGAAAATATAGAGAAAATGAAATGAATAAACAAGTGTATCAATGAATAAATTCATGAATATATGAATGAATCAACGAATAAATGTATAAATGCATAAATAGATTAATAAGGAAATTATGTAGATTAAAGAATAAAACCCAGGTATTGATATCCTAGAATTCTACGGAGGCGCGCGCGCGCACACACACACACACACACACACACACACACACACACACACACACACACACACACACACACACACACACACACACACACACACACACACACACACACACACACACACACACACGTGTGGTGTGTGAGTGGTCTCAGACCTACCCAGAGATCGGCAAATAATGAGCTCTGAGCTCACTGCCGTAGGGTGGTGTCTGGCTGTCTCGACAGAGACTGCAGCAGATCCGAAGTGAATACACACACACACACACACACACACACACACACACACACACACACACACACACACACACACACACACACACACACACACACACACACGACTCGATGGCACGGTGGTAGAAGTTTCCGGCTGCCACTACGGCGGTTCGGGTTCGAATCTCGCCCAGGGCTGAAATAATTTCAGTATCGCTGCGCTGCGAGTCGTTACTCCAACTCTCGTGGACGGGGAGTTGGGGATGTGTGTGCGTGTAAGGTCACAGCATTGCCTATAGATCTGTCATATATGAGCTCTGAGCTCTCTTCCGGGGGTCAATAGCTGTCGATCACAAGTCCAACACGTGATCCAAGACCATAGTGAAATACTCTCTCTCTCTGACGGTTCAGTGGCACCATTCTCGACCGTAATTCAGCTATCCGGGTTCGAGTCCCGCCCAGGGCTGAAAAACCATTCGGCATCGCTGCACTGCGCAACTCTGCTGGAAAAGGTGGTGTGTAAGTGTACACGCATCTGTGTGTGTGTGTTTGCGCGTGCGTGTGTGTGCACGTGCGTGTGTGTGTGTGCGTGCGTGTGTACGTGTATGTGTAAGGTCACATCATTATCTATAGATCGGGGAATATATGCGCTTTCATCCAGGAAGATAACATGTATCGATCATGTGTCTAACACGTGATCTAAGACCGTGGTGAGGTACACACACACACACACACACACACACACACACACACACACACACACACACACACACACACACACACACACACACACACACACACACACACACACACACACACACACACACACACACACACACACACACACACACACACACACACACACACACATAAACACGTATTATATCAGTGGGGTTCCAAGAGGCTCGTAGATTTGTATCTTAACATCAAACGAGGGGAGATGGAGGATGTAGGGGTTCCTATGGGATAAATAAAGTACATAAGAGAGAATGCCGTCTTGCAATGTGTGTATATATATGTATATATATATATATATATATATATATATATATATATATATACATATACTTTTTGCACTGAAGGTGTAATATACGAAAGCGCTCTGCTTCGTTAGTTTCTTTTTCCAAGTGGTCTACTTTGCAAAAGTGAACACACGTACCCGTGTTCTTATAAGCATATATATATATATATATATATATATATATATATATATATATATATATATATATAAATATATATTTTTATATATATATATACACTATATATATAAATATATATATATATACATATATATATATATATAATATATATATATACATATATATATATGTGTTTGTGTGTGTATACGACTCCCAAAGTGCAAGGGATCATCGACACTATCGTCCTTGGTCGAGTCAAACATTGCGTTGATTGAATTGTTGAAACTTTGCACAGAGGAGGATTGTAAATTTGAATCCTGTGGTGGTTTTGCGCATTTTGCCAAAGTTTGCTATGGTCATGGGCAGACCGATCCTCTCCTCTATTGCACCAAAATTGATAAGAGATTTTTTTGTTTTCAACAAAACCATTCGATCGGGTTTCGTCATTAATTCAATATATTTTGGATAGGTTGATGATAGAGTACGTGATTAGAAGGAAAATATGAATTAAATTGGTATTAGGCTAAATTGATACCATTTGCATAAATGATGACAGAATTGGAGGAAATGGTAATTAGTTCTTTCTTGAGTATTTGGCACACAGGTAGATTGGAATTGTAGATTTAATTCTTATACGGTTAAACACACACACACACACACACACACACACACACACACACACACACACACACACACACACACACACACACACACACACACACACACACACACATACACACGCACACACACACATACACACGCACACATACGCACACACACATGTATGTATTTATGTTTGTATGTATGCATGCATGCATGCATGTATGGATATATGCATGTGTGTATGCATGTATGTATGCATGTATACATCTATTTATGCATGTTTATATGTATGCATGATGTATGAATGTGTGTATGTATGTATGTATACATCTATTTATGCTTGTATGTATAAATCTATTTATGCATGTATGTATGTATACATCTATTTATGGATGTATGCATGTATGCATGCATGTATACATCTAGTTATGCATGTATATATGTATGTATGGTGTATGTATGTATGTATACATCTATTTATGCTTGTATGTATAATTTTATTCATGCATGTATGTATACATCTATTTATGCATGCATGCATGTATGTATGTATACATCTATTTATGCTTGTATGTATAAATCTATTTATGCTTGTATGTATAAAACTATTTATGCATGTATGTATGTATACATCTATTTATGGATGTATGCATGTATGTATGCATGTATGCATGTATACATCTATCTATGCATGTATATATTATGCATGATGTATGAATGTATGTATACATACATGCATGCATGTATGTATGTATGTATGTATACATCTATTTATGCTTGTATGTATAAATCTATCTATGCATGTATGTATGTATATATATATATATATATATATTTATGCATGTATGTATGTATGTACGTATGTATGTATGTACGTGTGTATGTATACGTGTGTATGTACGTGTGTATGTATGTACGTGTGTATGTATACATCTATTTATGCTTGTATGTATAAATCTATTTATGCATGTGTGTATACATCTATTTATGCATGCATGCATGTGTGTGTATGTATGTATGTATGTATACATCTATCTATGCTTGTATGTATAAATCTATTTATGCATGTATGTATGTACGTATGTATACATCTATTTATGCATATATGTATGTTTACATCTATCTATGCATGTATGTATGTTTACATCTGTTTATGCATGTATGTATGTATACATCTATTTATGCATGCATGTATTTAAGCATCTTTGTATGTATGTGTATGTATGCATGTACGTGTGTACGTATTTACGAGTATATACGTATGTATAACGCTTAGTTTTTCTCCCCACTGCTTTCTCATTTCACTTGTCTTGCCTTAATTGAACAAATTTTGATTCTTTGTTGAACACCTTATTCTGCTTACCAAGACTTTTAGTTTCTTGCAGCTCGGCGTCGTCGTCGTCGTCGTCGTCGTCGTCGTCGTCGTCATGCGCTTGAAATCTTCGCTGTCTCCTTTATTTTTTGCTCAGTTTTCTTTTCGCTCCACGCTGGCCCCTCTCCTATTGTCTAATTTCGTTTCCTTGTAACATTGCATTAACAACTCATTATATCTTATTTATTTTTATTCGTTTATGTTCGTTTTCATGGATACATTTGAGCTCGTTTGATTACCCTCACCCGGAGGATCTTGGCCGTGAATCAAGTCAGGTGGTAGTTTGTGGGCTTGGTCTCGTTGGATTAAAATCGTCCGGCGGCACTTAAGAAAATATACAAAAGACGTCCGTCAGGTCAGAAGCAATCTCTGTGATGTCATGTTACTGATGCCAAGCAATTTCATTCAAGCTGAACTTTAGTTTTCTCCTCTCCTCTCTCCTCTTCTTTCTCCTCGCTCCCGTCTTCTCTCTCATCTCACCTCCATTCATCTTTCCTCTCCTCTCTCCTCTTCTCTCATCTGCTCTCCTCTCTCCTCTCCTCTCTTCTCTTCTCCTCTCATCTTTCTTGTCTTCTCTCTCATCTCACTCCCTTTCATCTCTCCTCTCTTTTCCTCTCCTCTCCTCTCCTCTCCTCTCTTCTCCTCTCCTCTCCTCTCCTCTCTTCTCTCTTCTCTCCTTTCCTGTCCTCTCCTCTTCCCTCCTCTCTCTCCTCTCTCCTCTCTTATCTCACCTCCTTTCATCTCCCCTCTCTTTTCCTTCCTCTCCTCTCTCCCCTCTTCTCCTCCTCCTCCCCTCCCCTCCCCTCCTCTCCCCACCTCTATTCTCTCTTCTCTCACCTCCTTTCATCTCTCCTTTCTCCTCTCCTCTGCCTCATGCTCTTTAAGCTTGCCTTACACGCGGATTCCCCCCTCCCCCTCCCCCTCCCCTCTCCCTCCCCCAGTTTCGCCCTACTCCATCCCTCCCTCTTTCATGCCTCCCATCCTTCCTGTTCTTCTTTCTCGCCCCTTTTGGTTTCCCCGTCATACTATTTTTCTACTATTCTGAAATAAAGTCCTCTTTTACTCTTCCGAATCACTCTTCTTTATTAGACATTTCCAAATAGTACCTGAATTCCTGCATGTAGGCTCAATCAACTGTATCCCAGTTTCTGTCTTCTGTTCGCCCCAATCTCCTTTAGAGCTTCTTTCTTTCGCGGGAATTTTCCTTTGCGTTCCCTCCCGCCGATGGCTTCCACCTATTCCATCTTTTCTCTACTCCCTTTTCTTCCACTCACGATCCTAATCTCCACTCTTCCACTCCTCTTGCTCAGAACTTCGACACGTCAGTTGGTCGCTGAAGAGAAGCTTTGGCCTACAACGCATAAGCGATTCAATATTTCTTTCTCCAAGTTGGCTAAGCTCGTGGCCTCATCTTTTCCTCTCGCAAAACCAAGCAGACCTCCGCCCCACCAGCCAGAATAATCCTTTTCCGGAAATCATTACGTAATTTCTCCGTGGAGGGAGAGGAGAAACTGAGGCAGTTTTGTTATCTATCTTTTTATTTCCGTGGGCTTTCTTTGGTATCGTTTAGTGCTGAAGGCTTCTGGAATGCGTTTGAGAAGGAGAAGAGGAAAAGGGATTGTGGCGAAACTGTTTTCATATTTGAGTATTGGATGCAACAGAATTCAAATCGCATTCAGATTCGTTGAAGCTATACGAACGCTATTTTGTTCATACGATGTTTTCTGTTATTCTAGGTAACAGTTAATCTATACTTGCCTTGTGGTCGGGAATCTAAACCAGGAATGTGAAATGAAAAATGCTGTCAGCCATTTTGCTACTAAGGGCTCGAAGCACAGTGAATGAAATAAATCTTTGGTGCAAGCCATCAATGATAACCACCTAACGGCGGTCGTGGGTAACAACGACAGCAAGGGCAGCGGACAGTGCGTAACAACGACAACAAGGGCGGCGGTCGTGGGTAACAACGACAGCAAGGGCGGCGGTCGTGGGTAACAACGACAGCAAGGGCGGCGGTCGTGGGTAACAACGACAGCAAGGGCGGCGGTCGTGGGTAACAACGACAGCAAGGGCGGCGGTCGTGGGTAACAACGACAGCGAGGGCGGCGGTCGTGGGTAACAACGACAGCGAGGGCGGCGGTCGTGGGTAACAACGACAGCAAGGGCGACGGTCGTGGGTAACAATAACAGCAAGGGCGGCAGACCGTGCGTAACAACGACAGCAAGGGCGGCGGACCGTGCGTAACAACGACAGCAAGGGCGGCGGACCGTGCGTAACAACGATAGCAAGGGCGGCGGTCGTGGGTGACAACGACAGCAAGGGCGGCGGACCGTGCGTAACAACGACAGCAAGGGCGGCGGTCCGTATTCATTGATTAAAGATAAAAATCTAGTGTGAGAAAGAGGCTTAATTTCTGCGGCCTTTGTAGCTATTAGCTTTAACCAAAAACGTTGCCAAGATATATATTTTCATTTGTCCATCACATCTATTTATTCTGAACTATTTTGTTCTATTGTATTTTGTTTTGTTTTATTTTACTTAACCTTATTTCATTATATACTACTTTCTAGTATTTCATTTTTATTATATTCTATTGTATTCTATATTTTTCCATTTATTTATTTTTTCTTGGTAAATGCTATACAAACCCGAGTAAGATATACTTCATGCATTCAAAATTTCAAGAACTTTAATGATATCCTTGCCGACCAACAATCACGCAGCATTTTTTTCTTGTAACTAATCTCCACTCAAAAAAAAAAAAAAAAAGAGGGACGCTGATTAATTATAAGGCACCGGTAGCTGACAGGCCATGACCAAACAAGTGTCTGGTGAGAAAGTGAGTGAGATCACTTATAACTTCTACCACTCCCCCGTTCAGCTACCCTCTCTCTCTGTGACTCGACCTTCCCGCCACGAGCCGGTCTCCAAGTATAGAAACTCTATTACCGACGAAATACTAATCGGTGAATAATTGTCAATAAAGGATTCAGTAAATTAATCAATGGACCAATGGATATGAGACCAGAGGGTGGGATTGGGGGGTGCAAGTGAGAAGGAGAGGGAAGCAGAGAGAGGGAGAGGGAGAGGGAGAAAGTATTAGCAGGCTAATACCAATTACATTAGGCTTAAATGGTGGCGGAAAATCGCCAAACTTGGGGGCGGATTATGCATGGAATGCACACTGGCTTTCAGCGTGAATATTTATTAGGAACTTTGGCAAAGATGAGGTGACATTCTAGGATATTTATCGAGATCTAGAGGTTGATTGTTCACTTTCCAATCTGCGAGTATGGAATCAATTACACTTGGAGAGCAGATAAATAACCAGGAATTGGAGTTCAGTGACACAATAAAACTTTCCTTAATGATGCAATAGACACTGACTCTACCAAAACACACTGTTGTTGTGTGCCGAGTTTAGGGGTACATTCTGCTACCATGAGGTCCCGAGTTCGAGATTCGCGACTGCTCGATTTGGAAATTTGAGACATCACTGCATCTAATGATTTATTCCATATAGTCGTGAATACGTGACTGTAGTGATCAGTAGCAACTCGTACAGTATTAATGAGCACATGTACGATGCTGTAATGTGTATGTGTGCGTATACAGGTAGTGCAATGTAGTTCAGTTCGAAGCTTTAAGAATCATTTAGATAAATACCTAAGTAAGATGCTGTAATGATTATAATTTATCTTATATTATTTTTTGTTTTGTTATCATTTGTCTGTCTGATTTTCATTTATTATTAGTTATATGTCAATTTATTATTATCTACTATTTACCTGTTTGTTTATTATTTAACTATACCTATGCATCTATTTATGTATTTTATTTATTTACATTATTATAGTTTTTATTTATTATTTTACTATTATGATTTTTTTCGCATCCGACCTAGATATGGATCAAAAGGTCTCCTGTCGGTATGCTCCGCCTTTGTAATCCTTTGTGTACGCGTGTCACGAGAGTATGGGGAAGTCATGAGATATGTGGCAAGTGGTGGTTTGTGTCTAAGCACAGACAATTGGGGTCCATAACTGATTTCTTCCTACCTTTATTTCTGTACGGGGAGGTTTCTGTGGGTCAATTAAACGTTCAGGCCAAGTGTCCATTTGGCCAAGTGTCCGTTTGGCCAAATGTCCGTTTGGGTCAAGTGTCCGTTTAGGCCAAAAGTCCCTTTGGCCATGTGTTCGTTCGGACCAAGTGTCTGTTTGGCCAAGTGTCCCATTGGCCAAGCGTCCGTTCTGCCAAGTGTTTGTTCAGCCAAATGTCCGTTCGGATCAAGTGTCCATTCGGTCAAATATTCGGCCTAATGTCTGTTGGCCAGTTGTCCGGGAACCGGTGGCAGCCAGATAGAAGAAAAAGCAGTAACCTCACGGAAAGGAAAGATTATATTCTTTGTTGATAACCAGCTCTTTTGTTGCATTGAAGGAAGGGAGTCGTGGAGGCGGTAAAGGAGAAATAGAATGAAGGAGGTCAGCATAGAAGATGGATAATATAATCTGAGTGACACAAAGGATTACAAAGGATTACAAAGGCTGAGCATGCCGACAGGAGACGTTTTGGTCCATAACTGAGTCGGATGCGAAAAAATTATAATAATGATGGATAAATAAATAAATAGAATAAGCAAATTATAATAATATAGATAATAATAGATAAACTAAATAAATGCATAGGTATAGTTAAATAATAAACAAACGGGTAAATAGTGAATTATAATCAATCGACAGATACATTATATTAAATGAAAAACAAGCAAATAAAAATAAACAATAACAAACAGATAATATAAAATAAGTGGCAGGCATTACAGCATTTTCCTTGGGTGTTTTATCTAAACGAATCTTAAAGCTTCGAACTGAACTACATTAAACTGCCTCTGCAGAAGTTTATTCCATTCATTAACTACACGGTTGGCGAAGTTGTTTCTACCCACTTCCAAATTAAATCTATTTCCTTACAGTTTGAGGCCATTATTTCTTGTTGAGGTGTGAATAAAGTCCCAATGATATGGATTACATAAAAGTTATTCATTACCCAGTGCGGATCAGGTGAATAAAGTAGCCTGGTTGCAACCAAAATAGAAATAGTTTGAGAAGACACTCTATACCAGGATTGCACTCGTCGAGATGAACTCCTTCCTTATCGGGTGGCACTTTTTCCATCTCATTCTGTCTCTCGCTCACTGGCTGAGCGGGTTAGGGCGTCGTTAATTGCGGCGAAGATCGAGGGGATGTCGGTTCGAATCCTGCCACCGGCGAAGTTGAACCAAGGGAATCGTTCATTAAATTCCACGCTACAAAGTCCTCTGTGAGGGGCACCGTCCTAGCCTTCCGATAGGAGGAAGTTTGTGACGTTAAATCATATCATCATCATTCTGTCTCTCGCTAAGGTATTTCGTTCACTTTAACGCGCTGGAAAAGTAATCGGAAGCGTCTCGCATGCGTTTAGTTGCGGGTTCGAGTCCTGCATTTCTTTTCGATTCCTAGCAGTAACTGTCACCTTCTCCAACAGTCTAAGAAGCGCAGAGTAGGGCAAAAGTGACTGCTTCGGCCGCAGCTACTTAGCGACTCCTGTCGTAGGCTCTTTCCAACGGAATTGTGAGGCCAGACCAGTTTTTAGTTACTAGAATATTTAGAATGCATCTATTAATCACTAATAGGTTATTTCAGGGCCTTAGGATTTGGTATATTATTGAAATACATTTTCGAATAGAATTTATAGATAACTCCGGACATTGAGATGTTTATTTTTTCAATAGTGGCTACCAAAGCCTTAGACTTTGCTATATTATTGGAATACATTTTCGAATAGAATTTATAGATAAATCTTAACGGACATTGAAATGTTTATTTTTCCAATAGTGGTTACCAAAGCCTTAAGCGGCCCATACACGATCAATTATATTGCGCAATTTCATTGTCAATACTCTGAATTGACAATTAAATTGATCTTATGTGGGCGATATATCACCCATACACGGTCAATTTAATTGTCAATTCAGAGTATTGACAATGAAATTGCGCAATATAATTGATCGCGTATGGGCCGCTTATGTCTTTGCTATATTATTGGAATACATTTTCGAATAGAATTTATAGATAAATCCTAACGAACATTGAAATGTTTATTTTTTCAATAGTGGTTACCAGATCTATGAAACTATCAGTTGTCGACGTTTCGATTGTTACAACTTTTCCTAATACATGATGATGGATACGAATAAAACTGGGGATAGGAATAGTAATAGAATATGAAATAGAAAGAATCGCAGTTCTCCTCTCACGTCCCCTCCCCCTCCCCTCCACTCCCCTCCAGCTTCCCTCCTCGCAGGGGAATATCGTCAAGATAAAAACGGAAGGATCTTCTGCCCTAGCGAAGCCCCTCTTGCAGCTTCAATGTAATCCTGTAGATGCAGCAAGGGCACCCATAGACAATGGTTTTTTATCTCGTTGTCTATGTTCTCTAAATTGGATGAGTGCTATTGCTGCAGTTCCTCGTCCTCCTCCTCCTCTTCCTCCTCCTCCTCCTCCTCCTCCTCCTCTTCCTCCTCCTCTTCCTTCTTCTCTAATGCTTAGGACTGGAAGACTCCACATGCTCGTCGGGGAAAACGGCGGTTTTTGGCGCGCATGGAAAAGCCCTGTGTTGACATACCAAGATGTTTTATTCAGCTGGGGAAACATCCTCTTTATTATAAGAGATATTTTCTTGGCATTTACCAACAGACGATAGGGAAAGCTGGTTAGAAAGCGCCATGGAAATATACATTACACACACACACACAAACGCGCACACACACACACACACACACACACACACACACACACACACACACACACACACACACACACACACACACACACACTCACTCACTCACTCGGTGGCGCGGTTGGTAGAGCACTGGACTGCGAAGTACGGTGGTGCTCGCAGTACTTAGTTCGAATCCTGCCCAGGGCCGAAATTATTTCGGTATCACTGCGCTTCGGGTCGTTACTTTGACTCTCGTGGGTGGGGAGTTGGGGTGTGTGTGTGTGTGTGTGTGTGTGTGTGTGTGTGTGTGTGTGTGTGTGTGTGTGTGTGTGTGTGTGTGTGTGTGTGTGTGTGTGTGTAAGGTCATAGCATTACCAACACGTGATCCAAAGACCAAGGTGAACACACACACACACACACACACACACACACACACACACACACACACACACACACAGACACACACACGCACACACTCTCACTCGGTGGCGCGGTTGGTAGAGCACTGGACTGCTAAGTACGGTGGTGCTCGCAGTACCTGGTTCGAATCCTGCCCAGGGCCGAAATTATTTCGGTATCGCTGCGCTTCGGGTCGTTACTCTGACTCTCGTGGGTGGGGAGTTGGGTGTGTGTGTGTATGTGTGTGTGTGAAAGGTCATAGCATTACCCATAGATCGGTCATACGAGCTCTGAGCTCTCTTCCGGGAGGGAAATAGCTGTCGATCACGAGTCCAACACGTGATCCAAAGACCAAGGTGAACACACACACACACACACACACACACACACACACACACACACACACACACACACACACACACACACACACACTCTCTCTCACTCGGTGGCGCGGTTGGTAGAGCACTGGACTGCGAAGTACGGTGGTGCTCGCAGTACCTAGTTTAAATCCTGCCCAGGGCCGAAATTATTTCGGTATCACTGCGCTTCGGGTCGTTACTCTGACTCTCGTGGGTGGGGAGTTGGGGTGTGTGTGCGTGTGTGTGTGTGTAAGGTCATAGCATTACCCATAGATCGGTCATACGAGCTCTGAGCTCTCTTCCGGGAGGGAAAAAGCTGTCGATCACGAGTCCAACACGTGATCCAAAGACCAAGGTGAACACACACACACACACACACACACACACACACACACACACACACACACACACACACACACACACACACACACACACACACACTAGGCTAGGTGGTCATGTGGGGTCAGGTGTGAGGCGGGCGGATGTATTTGTTTGTTTGTTATGTGTGGACATTTGTCTCATGGCGTATTTGGTGGCATGTTTTGCGCGTGTGTGTGTATATATATATAATATATATATATATATTATATATGAATATATATATATATATAATATAAAGTATATATATATGTATATATATATGTATATATATATATATATATATATATAATATAAAGTATATATATGTATATACACATATACAGAGGCGACTCCAGGTCATCAACGTCACTCGGGCTCATCACAGATTTCGCCTAAGACACATGCATAAATGAAGGTAAGAGACGTAATTCACACCGTAGACTTTTACCTCTACCAAGCTAATACGTATTAGCCCGAGTTACTGGACAGTTTTCCGTTCCTTTAAGAATATTGTATAATCTAAATCTTTCTTACATTAGAATTTAAATCCTAAGCTCTGTAGAAATCTATTGTTTCAAGGAAACATTGAATTTGAATTACTTTTAATTCTTACAATTATAGATAACGACTTGGGCCGGTAAGCTCTGAGCCCGAGCGCATCATCAACTCAAGAGATGCCAGTTAGTCTTTTACCCAGCTTACCAAGCTAATTTGTATGGCAGAGATGGAAAAGTTGCTATACACGTGGTTGGAAGATAATAGGCAAAGAAATGTGAGAGTGACGTTGGAAGCAGTGCAAAGTAAGGCTACAAGTTAATTTCACATGTTGAGAGAACGTGCAGGTGAAGAATACGCTTCACATGAGTTCATAGTGAGTGCTGGGCGGTTTCGTTGCTTTCGAGAGCGTTACCAGGTTCACCACGTGTTGTCAAATGGTGAGGCTGCTAGCAGTGATGCGCCTGCAGCTAAAGCATTTGTGGAAGAGTTTGATAAATTATGGATGGAGGATATTTACGTATTTACGACCACGTCTAGCTGATGCATATTATGAGTTTACTAATACGAATACACTATAATAAGTATTTTCTTTCTTTAACTTACCATATCATATTAACAACTAAGCAACTGAAAACAATACAACTGTAGGAGAGAAGCCAAAACGCAGAGTATGGGATCCAATGTATTCAACGTTTCGCCCACCAGGGCTTCTTCAGAAATAACATAGTGGACAAACATCTGACTCCTTATATAACCCGAGCTTGCGGGGAGAAACGGACATGAAACTGGTGTTAAAAAAAAAAAAAAAAAAGTAGAGACTGAACAACTTCACACCAGGCTTAATGACCTCCTTATGGGTCGATAGCCTTAGAAAAGCCCACTATGTTATTTCAGGAGAAGCCCTGCTGGGCGCAACGTTAAATACATGGGATCCCATACTCTGCGTTGCTGTACCTATATCTTACACTTAGAATGGATTGAAATGGATGAGAAAAATAGATCTTAGAATTCACATATATTTAGAGTACATACAACAATTGAAGAATTAAAAAAAATATTAAAAGGAAACTACAATTTAAAAAATTTAAAAATGGTAAGCAAGGTTATGTTTAATACGTGTGTGTGTGTGTGTGTTTATACAGGTATAGTATATACATAGAGTACCTGCATACGTATATATACTGAAATACAGTACAGTATTAATTTTTTTTTATAAAAAATGAAACTAAAAAGCATTAATAAATAAACAGTAAACAGCTTGTATTTAATAGTATTCAATAGAAAAAGTTACTTAAAAACGCAACAGATTGATATGTATCCTAGAGTGGAACCCTCGTGTTCGCCATTTTGAATAGGATCCGACTTACGACCAATCCGACTTACGACTGGTTGGTCGGAACCTATCTAGGTTGTTACTCGGATAGTGGATATATATATATATATATATATATATATATATATATATATATATATATATATATATATATTATATCTTTTTTTCAACCACAAATCACTTTTAATTCCATACCATCGCAGTCGAGACTGAAGAATCGCTCGATGGAGGCATCCGTTGGAAATTGAAACGTGGACGAGCCGAGGTTTCGAACCCAGCTAACCCGTAACAAAGTTACAGTGACTTAAACCAATGCGGTACGGGTTAGCTGGGTTCAAATCCTCGGCTCGTCCACGTTTCAATTTCCAACGGATGCCTCCATCGAGCGATTCTTCAGTCTCGACTGCGATGGCATGGAATTAATAGTGATTTGTGGTTGAAAAAAGATAAATTGATCACTGGAAACCATTCAGTGCATATATATATATATATATATATATGATATAATATAATATAATATACACACTAACAATTCTCCACGCATCCTCCATCTGGTTTTCGTTCTGTGTCCGTCGTTATTTTTTTTCTCCTCCCTACCTCCCTCCTCCCCCTTCTCTCTCTCTCTCTCTCTCCCTCTCTCTCTCTCTCTCTCTTTATATATATATATATATATATATATATATATATATATATATATCTCTATCTCTATCTCTATCTCTATCTCTATCTCTATCTCTATCTCTTTGTCTTTGTCTTATCTCTCTCCTTCTCTTCCTCATATACAGTTGCACACGCGCGCAAGGACACAAAGACGTCTGCACGCCAAAGCCTGGCTGGTCTCATGCCACTGACCAAATTCTGGTGCAGCGGCACCAAAACACGAATTTTTCCCATAATGATGAAAGTAATGTGATAGTATACAGGTCCTCTGGAGCGGTCAGACGGTAAGCCATCAAGCTCTCGTGTTACTGAAAGCCTACGAGAAATCCCAAAATATTTCGATTTTATTTCCATGTTACCTTTCTGTGGAACGCTTATGTAGGGCATTAGAACTTACAGGAAAAGAGGAAGAGGTAGAACGAAATATATTGATAATGATATTGATAATGATAATGAAATTGATAGTGGTAGTGATAGTGATAGTGGTAATGATTGATAGTGGTAATGATAGTGGTAATGATAAAAACAATAGTAATAGTGATAGTATAAATTATAATAATTATATTAACAATAACAATAATGATAAATATATTTAAGATAATAATAATGATAATAATTATAACATTGGTAAAAAAAAATGTTAATGCTATTAATGATAATAGTCGTAATAGTGATAACAATGCTAATGGTAATAGTGATGATAACAATATTAATAATGATAATAAGAAAAGAAAAATTTCCAGCCTTTAACTTCAAGTGATCCCCTTCCGTGCTGTATGACTTTATTCTCTTTATTCTGTTTGTCGTCTTGATTTTCATCTCGCGTGTCATTAGGTTGAATACTTTTCCCATTGGATGTGAAGTTTTTTTAGGAAAATCTCTAGAAACTCCGATTGGTCTGAGAGGACAAGTCCGTCTGAGAGCAATATAAATACTATAATGATATAGATGATATAGGTAATATAAATAATGTAATATAAATGCGAATAATGTAGATATAACAAAATATATCACGCATAAAGGCTGACGTTCTTAGACATAACACGGGACGTGTACAGCGCAAACATGTCTCCGTTTTCTTTATTCATTTCATCTATTCGTTTTTTTTTTCCACTTGAGTGGGTGTTAACCTTTATACAGATTACTGTATACGCTTATTAATTCACCACGTGGATGGAGATGCCAATAGGACCATTGACCTTTCAACCTTTACGTTCATTTAATGAAAAAAAAACTTGTTGACGTAAACAGGAAGTGTGGAAGATATCTGTACACATGGAAATATACGTAACACACACACGCACACACACACACACACACACACACACACACACACACACACACACACACACACACACACACACACACACACAGGATCAGATACAAACATATGCAGAAAATCACGTACACAAACAAACATATAATTAAGTACAAATAAATACAAACATACAAACGTGCAATAAAGTAATCTATTTCTTTTTCGGTTTAAAGCGACCCAGTTCGTAACTTCATTAGCCTGACGAAGATAACGATGCGACATTGAAGCGAGTCGGGGTTTCTTTGTCCATCTTGTCGAATGGTGGAATAAGAGTCTTATCGGAAACTAGGGAATACCGAAAGACTTTCGACTTCGTTGAGGATATTGGGTTTTCAGTTTTGGGGATTGGGTGTTCCCTTGGAGTCCCCATGAGGAATAGGGTTCCCTCAGAACAAAAACCTAATCGCAGTTATCAAACTCCAGACGATTTTATTCAGTGTAGAAGGGAACACCAAAGAGTTCAAGAAACAGAATCTCATAAGCACGGGATCTGCGTCGTTGGGGGGATTGCAGCCTTGAAGCTAAAACGTGAATTCCATTAACGCTTATCCTAACATTGACCCTCGATAATATCCTGATGTTTCTAATGTTTAGGTTTCTGGTATTTGCAATTACATACATTTCCGTTTCCAGGGTTGCTTTTATATTCCTGTTTTACTGCAACTGAAAAGGAAAAAAAGGAAATTAAAAAAAAAAGCTTCTCTCTGTTGGGCTCGCTATGCTAAGAACCACTTAAGCATATGAGAATGTAAAATGAATGTGTATGGGTTTATTTGGAGTGTGTGTATATATTTGTTCGCATTTTATTTCCAGCGGTTTACGTAAAAAAGCGTTTGTATTTTATCGCGTGTGTTCGAATGCATATGCTTGGATGTGTTCGTATTTAGAAGGATTTGTGTTCTTATATGCGTAAATTGAATACATTTTATTGTGTATTTGTTGCCATTTAAGGAGAGGATCACATGCAAACGAATAGAATATTCTGTCGGATTGAAGATGCCAAAAGAAAGATGCCTGTAGGTAGAAGACAATGCAAGAACAATATGAAAGTTGACCCAGTAATTTTTTTCTTTTTCTTTTTTGAGGGGAATAGGGATAAAATACCTTCGTTACAGGCAAGGAAAAAAAAACGGGAGAAAAAATGGAGTGTTATTATTCGACGAAAGGGTATTTTTTGCCTAGTCTGGCTTATGAAACCTCGACTATTTGTGCTCGTTGTTTCCACCTCCATCCTCCTCTGCTTTGTCTTCTTCGCTTCTAATGCGACTCTCCTTATAGCAATTGCTTTAACCGTTTTTAGAAATGTCTGCCCTTTCATTTACGTCCCCAATCCCCCCAATATACAAATGAATAGATAAACAGAATAAGTAGAAAAATAATGTTTTCATCCTCTTGTTCGTGTTTTTCAAGATCTGTGATCGACTTCTGCAACCTCAAAGTCCATGCACTCTCGTTTCTGAAAGGAAAGAATTGATCTTCCTCGATCCCGCCCATGTTTTAGCACACAGAGCTTAGGTGTTGCAGCCTGCCACTGCCTGTCTTCTCGCAAGACACCGTGACAAATCCGGATGTGTATTCTCGGAACTCCCGAGGTACGAAAGAAAAGAAATATCAACCAATAAGAACAATGCAATGTCTCTGTGTTTTCCAAACTCGTTAACAGTATCACTATCATTATCGACAGAATACAAAATTAAACCAGACCCCATCTTCTCCTAGATTATTGTCATGAAGTCTAGGTTGTGTTGATCTTTTATACTCAAGAGGCTTCTGGAATCGTGTCGTCGTAGCCTCTGGAACTTCAATAAGCAATGTCGGCAAAACTGGATCGAGGTCCCACGCAACCATACAGTTCACAAGTCCTTTCTTACATTTTCTTTATAATTGATCTCTTTTTCCGCCTTCTCATAATCTGCGAAACTTGTAATTTACTGTTTTTGACTTGGAGGATCTAAGTTTTCTCCAAGCCTCTCGGGGTAAAGTATGATGGACGGGCAGACAGACGGCCGGATGGGCAGATGGACAGACACTGCTCTTGTCTGAACACATAAATGTTTGTAAAAAGTCCAAGAATTTGATTCTCCTGTTTCGTCTCTGAGGTTTCCCGCCTCCGTCTCACCCATCACAGCTTCCTGTCCGTCTGTTTTCTTCTTCTTCTTCTTCTTCTTCTTCTTTTTCTTCTTCTTCTTCTTCTTCTTCCTCTTCAGCTTCTGCTTCTTCTTTTTCTACTTCTGCTTCTTCTTCTTCTTCTGCTTCTGCTTCTGCTTCTTCTTCTTCTTCGTCTTCTTCGTCTTCTTTTTCTGCTTCTACTTCTTCTTCTTCTTCTACTTCTTCTTCTTCTTCTTCGTCTTCTTTTTCTGCTTCTGCTTCTTCTTCTTCTTCTTCTTCTTCTTCTTCTTCCTCAGTCATTCTTCTTCCTCTTCTTCTTCAGTCATTCTTTTACTTTCTTGTTTTCTGTCAAAGTTGATTTTTCTCTTGATATTCTTTAGAGTTTCAACTTTTCCCTCTCGTGTTTCTGTTCTCTGCCCAGATCTTCCTCACTCTTTCTTTATTCTTTTGTTTTTTGCAGAGATCTCTTTCTATATCTTTTTACTTTCGTGTTTTTTTCCTATTTTCTTCCCGTTTTCTACATTTTCGTTTTCTTTTATCTTTTTACTTTCGTGTTTTTTTCTATTTTCTTCCCGTTTTCTACATTTTCGTTTTCTTTTGTTGCTTTAAAATTTGGTCGTTTGGGGGACATACTTTTTTATTTACTTAATGCGTTTTTTTTTTGTATCTAATTTGGTATTTTTCAGTTCTGTTAAAGTGTGTAATCTACATTCTTTCATAATTTCAAAGGTGATCTGCAATAATCTTCCTTCGCTGAGAAAATTTGTCTTAAGTTTTTATTCCATTTTTTCATTTTCCAATTTCACTACAGCATTTTAAAACTTATGTAATTTTTTTTATTATTGCAGTGTATTTTTTATGCTTCATGTTTTATTCCATAAAGATTGATCATACGTTTTCTTTTTCTTTTGTATTTCTTTCTATTTTTTCATTTGAATTTTCTTTTGAGTATATCTTGTTCGAAACTGCTTTGTTTATATCATATTCTTTTATTTTCATTTTTACGTTATTCTACCTTAATTAATATGATTTTATTTAATCTTATTCTATCTTGTTTAATTTCATTTCATTATATTTAATCTTATTTTTATAAAATTTATTAAATTCATTCTTATACAGTCATATTCTATCTTATTTCAGTTAATTTCGTTTCATTTCGTTTCGTTTCGTTTCGTTCACATAATTTTTCAGATACAGACCAGCGTGATACTGGAACTGAGTATAATGAGCTCAACACTATGATCACCGGACAACGTCTCCCTCCTTCCCGCCCTCACTCCTTCCCTCCCTCACTCCCTCCCTCCCTCACTCCCTCCCTCCCCTCCGTACCTCCCCTCCCTCCCTCCCCTTCCTTCCTTGCCCCCCCACCCCACCTCAGGTAAAGGGGGGCAAAGGTGGAGAAGAGCTAAGGCGGAGCCTGAAAAGAAGAAAAATGACGAAAATAACTAAAATGATCTTCCCACAGCATAGTGGTATAGAAGTCCCTTTTTTTTTTCTACTGTTGCCATGGAGTTGGTTAGTGATTTTTGGGTTTCCCTGAAAGATGTTTTATAATTTCTTCTCTTTATTCTCTCTCTCTTAATGTTGATATGCGTATGTCGACTGGATTGTTACACATATTTTTCAACATTTCAATCGTTACTCGCTCTACCAGGTGGCTAGATGTGATATCTTTTATCGAATCTCGGAGATTTAAGGTCCCGTGTCCTTACTGCCGTCACGTGTTGATTCAAGCGGGATTCGAACCGGCCATCTTTGGCTTCTCGCCTCCAGACGCAAGCGCCCTAGCTCACTCGCCCAGCGCAGTCCCCTGGTCATCATTTATATACTGTATATATATATATATATATATATATATATATATATATATATATATATATATACATATATGTATATATACATATATGTATATATATGTATATATACATATATGTATATGTGTATATATGTATGTATGTGTATATATGTATATATATGTGTATATATGTATATATGTATTTATATGTATATATGTGTGTGTGTGTATATATATATGTATATATATGTGTGTATATATGTGTATATATATGTATATATATGTGTGTGTGTATATATATGTACATATATGTGTATATATGTGTATACTCTATGGATATATGTATGTATATATGTACGTATATATGTATGTATATATATAAATATATATATGTATATATATATATATATATATATTTATATATTTATTTATATTTATATATATACATATACTGTATATATATATATAATTTTTTTTTACTATGTATATTTTCTGTGTTAGATTTTGACCTGGTTGGGACCTTATCGACACGAGGTCACGTCACAAGATGGCGTTTTTGTCATGAAGGATTTGTTTCTCGAAAAATCAACAGTTTTCCTCCGTTTGAAGTCTTCGCCCTCAGCGGGAGGGGACCGGAGGGGTCGTGGAAGGGGTGGGGAAGAGAGAGAGAGAGAGGAAGAGGGATGGAAGTAGAATAATAGAGCAGAGAGAGAGAGAGAGAGAGAAAGGGGGGAAGGGACATAATGTATATGATGCACACACACACACACACACACACACACACACACACACACACACACACACACACACAGACACACAGACACACACAGACACACAGACACACAGACACACAGACACACACACACACACACACACACACACACACACACACACACACACACACACACACACACACACACACACACACACACACACACACACACACACACACACACACACACACACACACACACACACACACACACACACACACACACACACACACACACACACACACACACACACACACACACACACACACACACACACACACACACACACACAGGAAGAGAGAGGGAGAGAGCGAAAGAGAGATAGAGAGAATATGAAGGAGGAAGAAGCAGGAAGAAGGAAAGAGGGAGAGAAGAAGGAAAGAGAGGGCGAGGGGAAGAGAGAGGGAATAAGAGAGGGCAAGAAAGGGTGGGCCCAGGGAAAATGTTAGAGAGGAAATAGAGAGAGAATTGTAGAGGGAGAGTGGAGGGGGGGAGGAAAAGAGGAGGAGAGAGAGAGAGAGAGAGAGAGAGAGAGAGAGAGAGAGAGAGAGAGAGAGAGAGAGAGAGAGAGAGAGAGAGAGAGTAAAGGGAGAGGAGCGGGAGAGAGATAAAGAGATAGAGAGACAAACAAACAGACACAAAAACAGACAGACACAGACAGACAGGCATATAAAGACAAAATAGTGTGTTATGAATAAGCAATTCTTCATGAGAAAATGGAAATAATTCGTCCTGATATATTTTTTTCATATGTTCGTAAACGTGAAGACGTTTATTTCCTTTATTCTTCTTTTTTTCCATATTTTCCATTCCTCTTGTGTGTGCTTCCGTATTATTACCTGGATCTCGCTTTTTTCATATTCTTCGCTAATAAATTTTCAAAATTCTTATCCTCCTCTTCTTCCATTTTTTATTGTTTGTCTTAGTTTCTTCCCATTTTTCTCCGACCCTTCTTTCATCATTTCATTTATGATTAATTCTAATTTTTATCTTTCTCTTTCTATTGTGCTCTTCTTCTAGTCTTCCTTACTCTCGACCTTCTGATCTTAGGTCTGCTTTATACATATTATTATGGCGAGCTAGGGACTTTTATTCAGCTGAGGGGACCCCATTGGATTGAGAGAGAGATACGATCCAGAGAGGAACTATTCAGGGCCCAAGGATCGACATCTCTACTTATCTGAATAAAATTAGCTTCCGGCAGGTGGAACACACATACAAATGTAGTGCTGTAATCACATTTTTTCTAGATTTTTTTAAATTCACGAATTAACCGTTTTGCCAAAAGAAGGGGCGATTTTCTTAACTGATTCCAAAACGTCCTTTTTTTCCATTTACTGACGTACGTTCTCTCGGGACTACTTTCTCTTCTTCTGCGTCTCTGCCTCGTCTTCTTCCTCATCTTCTTCTCTTCCTCATCTTCTTCTCTTCCTCCTCCTCCTCCTCGTCCTCATCCCTCCTCGTCTCCTTGTCTTTCATATTTTTCTGCTTCTCTTCTTATTCTCTCTTACTTACTCTCTAATTCCTTCTCTTCTCTTACCTCCTCTTCCTCAACCTCTTTCTCTTCCTCTTCCTTTTATCTTCATCTACCTCTTTCTCTTTGTGTTCCTCTTTCTTTTCTTCTTCTTTCATTTCTGTTTATTATCTTTTTGTTCCTGTCACGCTTCCTTTTTCTCTTCCTTCTTTTCCTTATCATGTTCTTTTTCTTCATCCTCTGCCTCTTCCTTTTTCTCTTTCTCTTCCTCTTTTCATTATTTTTGTTTCTCTTACTCTTCCTTCTCTTCCTCCTCTTCCTCTTCTTCCTCTTTCATCTATTCCTTCCTCTGTTATCATGTTAATGTTCTTAATCCTCTTCCTTTACCTCTTCCACTTCCTTTGTTTCTTCCTCCTCCTTGGCTCTCTCTCTCTCTTCCTATTCCTCCTGTTCCTCCTGTTTCTCCTCTTCCTGTTCATCCTTTTCCTATTTTGCTTCCTATTCCTGTAATTTTTTCTGATTTTTTTCCTCTTTATTCTTTCCCTGTTCGTTTTCTTGTCCCCTCCTCATCTTCCTGTTCCTCATCCTTTTTCTGTCCCCTCCTATTTCTCCTCTTATTCCTCCCTCCCCTCTTCCAGTTCTTCTTTCTTCCTCTCCTTCTGCTTCTCCTTCCCCTTTTCCTGTTCCACTTTAATATATTGCTCCCCCTCCCCCTCTTCTTGTTCTTCCATAACATCCTCATGTTCTTCTCCCTTCTCCTATTCCTCCTCTCCCTCTATCTGTTCTTCTTCCTTCCCCTCCTCCTGTTCATCCTGCCTCTCTGATATTCTTCCTTCTCCTCCTCATCCCTCTCTTTCTGTTATTCTTCCTTATCCTCCTCCTGTTTCTCCTCTCCCGCTTCCTGTTCTTCTTCCTTTTCTTCCTCTTGTTCCTCCTTTCCATCATCCTGTTCCTCCTCTCCCTCTTTCTGTTCTTCTTCTTTCCCCTCCTCCTGTTCTTCTTCTCCCTCGTCCTGTTCTTCTTCCTTTCCTTCCTCACATTCCTCCTCTTTCTCCTCCTAATCTTCATCTGTCTTCGTCTCGGTCTTCGTCTTCGACTTCGACTCTTCGAAGTTTCCGAGGAGACTCTTCGTGGCCAGAAGGTCCATCGTCATTATCTCCTCTCGGTGTACGAGGCAGACTCTCTTCGACTTCGACTCTTCGAAGTTTCCGAGGAGACTCTTCGTGGCCAGAAGGTCCATCGTCATTATCTCCTCTCGGTGGACGAGGCAGACTCTCTTCGACTTCGATTCTTCGAAGTTTCCGAGGAGACTCTTCGTGGCCAGAAGGTTCGTCGTCATTATCATTTCCTTTCGGTGGGCGAGGCAGACTCTTCGACTTCGACTCTTCGAAGTTTCCGAGGAGTCTCTTCGTGGCCAGAAGGTCCAACGTCATTATCTCCTCTCGATGGGCGAGGCAGACTCTTCGACTTCGACTCTTCGAAGTTTCCGAGGAGACTCTTCGTGACTCGTCATTATCATTTCCTTTCGGTGGGCGAGGCAGACTCTTCGTCTTCGACTCTTCGAAGTTTCCGAGGAGTCTCTTCGTGGCCAGAAGGTCCAACGTCATTATCTCCTCTCGATGGGCGAGGCAGACTCTTCCCGACCGCGTAGGCAAAAATTCGGTTCCCCCTCTTCTTTTTCTTCATCTTCTTAAAAATGTATGTACATAAAAATAAAAAGAAAGAAAGAAAGAAAGGAAAAACTTTGCGTGACAGGTTCTCTCGTCTCAAACCAAGAACGAACATGGTCCTCCCATCATATGGTGACTTTTTAATTTAAATATATTTTTCATTATCTCATTTTCATAATATATATATATATATATATATATATATATATATATATATGTATATATACACATACATATACCAAAGGCTTTTTCCCCCTTATAAGGGAGGTAGCCAAAAAACAAAGACAAAAACTACTCCCACCCATTCCACCCCTATCACACTCCACTCCCCTCCACCCTCTTTCCTCCCTCTTATCTTGGCACCTCCTGGATGACGGGTCATCCCTGCATCTTGTCCACTGCCCTAGGTCAAAAAGCAGTGTCACAAGACACAGCACATCCACAGCAAGGCCGCTTCATTAAATCGACGACCCCCCTCTCCGTCCCCTCTTGCAGAAAAGGAGAAGACGAGAAGAAATCCCTTCTGGCTGCGTCAATTTTTTCTCACACATACTCCCCCCCCCCCATCCATTCCACCTCATGGGTCACAACATCATCATTATACAACCATTTTCCATTCAGCCCCGTCTTCTGCCCTATTTACATTAACCCGGTGAAGAACAGAATTTTACTTATTCGGTGGATGGAATTTTTTTTAAATGTGGATATTGATATATGGAAAAAAGGTTCAGCTCAACAAAACTGAAGAACTGCAATGCTTCTGTTCAGCAACACGATTTGTGAAGAATAGTCTGCATAGAGTTAAAATAAACGGATCTTGTTTATCGTTAACTTCTGAACTCCGAGAAGGATCTTGAAAGCTGAATAAAATTACCTTGTGTGTGGGTTGCCTAGATATACTGACCATCTTAACATGTATTATGTGGTACCCGCCCCGCGAGGTGGCTAGTCATGAAAGCCTCTGTCGAGGCTCGAGCGATCTAAGACCCTATGTTTTGCTGCCGTCAAGCGATGATTATTGCGGATTCGAACCTCTTCCTTCTGGTTTTCGCCTCCAGACGGTGGCACCCGGGCCCGTTCAGAAAATTGAGATGAGTTGCCGTTCTGTATATTTTAGGTGACAGGATTAAAGGAATAATTTTAACGTTTATGACACACACACACACACACACACACACACACACACACACACACACACACACACACACACACACACACAGGATTACAAAGGATTGCAAAGGCGGAGCATGCCGACAGGAGACCTTTTGGTCCACAAATAGGTAGCTGTCAATCACGAGTCCAGCACGTGATCCAAGACCATAGAGACATACACGCACATACACGTGCAAACGCGCACACGATGACAAACAGATACACACACATAGACAAACAAACACACATGCACATGCGTATACACCCTCAGATCTACACACAAACAGAGAGGAAGCCGTATGTATACACTCAGGCACATGCTCCCGCGCGCACTCATAATTAAAAGAAGAAAAAAAAAGTATACACGTAAGCACATGTAGAACAATTTTCTAATCGATATTATTCATTATCGCGATGGCTCGCCAAAGATTACTTCAGAGCAACCTTGCAAAAAAAAAAAAAAAAAAAAACCGAAAATGGAAGAACATGGAATGAGAGAAAAGAGAAGAAAAGAGAGGATGAGGGGGCATCTGGGAAGCGTTATCTTATACATTTTCTCTCTTTTTCCACTTTCCCTGCAACCAAAATGACAATCAACTCAAATTAGAACATGGAGGACAATTAGTGACGGAAAGACCGGGGTGGGGTAGAGGGAGGAAAATATAGACAAGCAGACACGTAGGCAGACAGACAGACAGAGAAAGAAAGAAAGAAAGAAAGAGAGAGAGAGAGAGAGAGAGAGAGAGAGAGAGAGAGAGAGAGAGAGAGAGAGAGAGAGAGAGAGAGAGAGAGAGAGAGAGAGAGAGAGAGAAAGAAATAGGAAATAGAAAGAAAAATGAACGGGAGAAAAAGCAAGGTTATAGAAAAATGAAAGAATGAGAAAGATGGATAAGGAGAAAGATAAAAATTCAAGAGAGGCAGAGAGATAGACTGTCTTAGGCTGGCATAGACTAAGAAAGAGAGGAATAGCTATACAGACCAATAATTCAAGAGAGATAGAAACAGAAACAGATAGACCGAGATAGATAGAGGCCCAAATGACAAGGCCGAGTTAAGTCAAAGGTTAGGTCGTGATAAACAAAAAGATCGACAGAACTGAGTAATGAGACGAAAATCCTGAGAGACTCGAACACTGGAACCTTTAAACGTGATTTCCGGACGAAGCTGTGACTTCATTCTGTCAATGAAATGATGGAATCTGCAACTACTCCAAGTTCATTCCAGCCGGAACCTGGATTGCTGAATTCGTTTTCTATTTCCATCAAATGGGCCCTGCTACGACAAGGCCTGGAAATGACGAAAATGGAAAACGAATCAAGGTGGACGTTGGACCGGGGTTGTGTGTGTGTTGTTACCGTGGTTGTTTCATCACTTATGCTCGAGGAATTGTGATGCCGCCAAAGGAGAGGAGGCGGTGAAGGATGATATTTGGGGAATGAGGAGAATGTGACGAGAGCGGGAGATGGCAACAGAACCACATAATATTTACAGGCGACGTGTTGTTCATGGAGTCCGTTCAAGGTGTGGAATACGTCGTGATTTATTACTAATTGTTCTGCCATTTTTTTATATATATTCTGTATATAGTAAAGGAAGCTGTATAGTAAATTGAGTATAATTTTTAGGCCTATAACAACGGTTTTGATAAGTTCTATGATACGTGGCAACAGCGCTTTTTCTCCCAACGTTGCCACGCCTAGGTTTCACAGGTGAGACTAGTAGGATGGAGTATAGGTAATCGTTGCTATAATCCTAAAAAGTGATACTAATTGTACTATACAACCTCCTGTACTATGTACAGAACAAAGAAAAAATTACTAGCACATAAATAGGAAATAGAGAGAGAGAGAGAGAGAGAGAGAAAGAGAGAAAGAGAAAGAGAGAGAGAGAGGGAGAGAGAAAGAGAGAGAGAGAGAGAGAGGCATGTACTAGGGTTGATTTGGCGGAATGACTAGTCACTAGTAATAATCATGACGTGTCATAAACTAAACGGACTACTTGGAGCGCACAGACAATAGCTCCGCCCCCTTACATTCCTGACCAATTACAAACGCTTTTGAATTACACGTATTGGGTGAAACGGGTTCAAGATGATTCTGATTGGTCAGGAAACGGACAAACGCGCGGCTTACCTCACTTAAGGTCATGCTACAGCTCTTGTGGTTGGAGGAAGAAGATTAAAGGTAGTGCATACATACTCGTACATATACCAAAGGCTTTTCCCCCCTTACACGGGGGGTAGCCAAAAGGTAGTGAGACAGAGGAAATAATGAAACCGTTATGAATCAAGTTAAAAGAAATAACTTATCAAAGGAAGAAGAGTTTGGGTACTTGGGGATCTGTTTAGTTAAGTAATCTGAAGAAGACGTCATTGGACCGCCTGGACGACTTAGTCAATTGTACAAGTTGAGTTTTTTTGTTCCCTAAAGATCCTTCACTATCACCACCACCACCGACACTAACACCACTAACACTAACGCCATCACCCCTACTACCAATGCAGCTATCGTCACTAGCCTCCACTACCAACATCGCCATCATAATCATCTTCACTGTCGTCGCCGTCTTCATCACAATTACTATTATGACCACGTCCATGGCTGTTATTATTTCTATCTTTAGCCATAGGGAGGTTCGTCTTTCTTCTTCTCCACTTTATCCTCCTCCTCCTCCTCCTCCTCCTCCTCCTCCTCTTCCTCGTCTTCGCCCTCCTCCTCCTCCTCCTCCTCATCTTCGCCCTCCTCCTGCTCCTCCCTCTCCTCGTCTTCGCCCTCCTTCTCCTCCTCCTCCTCCTCTTCTCCTCCTCTTTCTCCTTCTCCTCCTTCTCCTTCTCTTTCTCCTTCTCCTCCTCCTTCTCCTTCCCCTTCTCCTCGTCTTCGCCCTCCTCCTCCTCCTCCTCCTCCTCCTCCTCCTTCTCCTCGTCCTCCTCCTTCTCCTCCCCCTCCTCTTCCTCCTCCTGATCTTCTTCCTTCGCCGCTCCTTCCTCCTTTTCCTCCTCGGTCCTGTCGAGTGTCTTCCTGGTCGGCTGTCCACTGTGCTTGTCGCTAGACCATCTAGTTGAACTCTGTCGAATCGACCCCCTTCGAAGGCGGGAGGAGGACGTCATGACTCAACCCAAGGGCACTCCCTCGTCAGTGGAGAAGTGGCGAAGACTTTCCCCAGACCACAACAAGAACTTCATTCGAGTATTCTTATTCCTCATTATCTTGCTTTTACCCCTCCGTCATTAATTGGTCTTAAATCTTTCTAATCCCTGTAATTATGCCGGCTTACTGTACAACAAATACGGGTCTTCATATTCGTTTCTTCCTCACGCGAGAAGAAGAGGAAGAGAAAAAATGTTGAAAAGAAAAAAATGGAGAGAGAAAAAACGAAAATCTTCTCTGGTCGAGAGCTCACG
>NC_134780.1:75524868-75529868 GCF_046742065.1 Oratosquilla oratoria
AGTCGCGAACAGAAAGCCGAAGCTGGCGAGGTAGAGGGTATTAAGGATATTAAGGATATTAAATGTTGAGACAAGGAGTGGGGAAAAGGAAAGGGAACAAGGAAGGTCAAAAGGGAGCTGAGAGTACGAAGGGAAAGAGAAAAAGGGAAGAGGGAAGTCACACTAAGATAGAAATCTTTCTCATCAGGTCCCTTCCGACTTGGCTTGCGTACTTCGAATTCCTTTTCCGTGACTACACATCGAGTGGGGTCATTTTGTCCTGCGATTTATCGACACTGCACGTCCATACATCCCACGTATTTACCTGATTATACTCACTTAATTATATTACTTCTTTTCTTTTATACATATTCCAAAAGTGATAAAAATACCAAAAATAGTACAAAAATAAAATGCCCCCCCCCAAAAAAAAAAAAAAAAAAAAATCAGGGAAGGATGCCACCCAAAACTGGTGCTCACCTAAGAACATAATGATAAACCTCAAACATCTATGTTGAGTTTTGTATTTCAAATCAATATGATTTGATGTCATATGTACTACACTGAATGGGTCCTAGTGCACAGATTTACATTTATCAACCACAATTCACTTTAATTGTAACCCATCAACATCGAGAAACTCGAGGAGGCATACATGCAGAAACTGAAACGTGGTACAGCCAAGGACTCGAACCTACGCTACATATATATATAATATATATATATATATATATATATATATATATATATATATATATATATATATATAACACTGAAACCCTGCATACGACAATTTTGGTATGCGTTCATGGGAACATTGGTTTCATCATGTTTAGTTGTTACACCATTCGACATGCGTGACTCCTTTATCATAATTCTATATATATATTTTTTCATGTTTCGTAAATAATGTAATTATTGTTAGCATAATCCACGTTCAGTTACTTAAGGGTTCAGTTTTAAATCTAAATAAAACACAAATCTCACACCACAAAAAGGATTTAGTTATCCGAAAAGTTTATCTCGTATTCGGTGATCGGATTAAAACTGTACCCTATGTTGGTGAAGCCTACTGTTATATTTGCCACTGTTATATTTGCCACCTTGGTAATTTAGCCAGCGTATGTCGACGTGTAAAGACTTTGGCAAATACGCTGGACTTCGTAGAACAAGTTATTAGTAAGTTTTGAATAAGTTAAAAGCACGCTGATACATGGCAAGCTCGTCGAGAATTTTTGTGCAGGCATGAAATTTTCCGTTGCACATCAGCGCATACGTTATGCGATCACGTGTTATTTGTAAGACAAAATACGTCGAGATAATGTCTACCGTACCCAAAACTAATTTTTCGGCTTATGTAATTTATATCGAACTTATCCCCAACGCTTATTGACCTATGTAGAAGCATTTGACGTGTTCCTCGCGCCAACAGAACTTTGTGATCGCGTCTCTCAGTTACGTCTACAGTATAATGGCGTATTGCCAGCGTTTAGGGGAACTGGGATATATAGAATGAGATTGGCAGGAGGAACCAGTCAGTACTCTACAAGACTCCATGGTGAGCAGGCTGGAGGTCATCCTGAGACGAGAATGCCTACGAGCTGTGTTCCAACATCAGCATGACCTTACAAGTTGCGTACCAATAGAGGAAGGAAGAGAGATGGACAGAGGAGAAGGAACTGGCTGACACCATGGATCGGGAAGCGACGATAGAACACCGTAACAACGATATTCGACGAGTTGGTAGTCAGCCTGTGTCCAAAGATAACAAAGCAGTACGCCCTCTACAGGGAACTGCATGAAGTTGTCCCATAGAAATTTTCTTTGACATCTTAAATCAGTGGTGTCTGGTGATGTTGTGATTCTACGCGACGAGCTGCAACCGTTTAATAAGCTACGTCACGTGATCGTCGGCGATATCCTGCCGCACGTTAGGCTCTAGTTGTGAACGCTGACAACACGCCAGCCATTCGTTGGTAAAAGTTACCTATAAGTTATCAAAACGTTCTATATATAAGTTACGGATACGTTATGTATATATCCAACTTTTTATGAATGCGATGCATACGCCCATAATTGAAAAAAAAATCATCAAAATCTCGGCGTTTTAGAGAAATGTTGGTACATCGACATAAATTGGCTAAATCGTCGAGGTGTGACAGGGCCATAAGTGTCTGTTAAAACTTTGAAAGTAATTGTTATGTACTTTTTTGCTGCTGTTGAAAATTGAACCTTTGAATTGTGTGACTTTCTATGATAGCTATAATTGCATATAAGGCAAACATTACCTTCAAATAGAAATTACTTCTAAATTTTACATTTATTCAATATAACATGACTTACAAGTCCTTTTTACAATGTTCTTTGAATATATCTGTCCAGTGTGGTTTTCTTTTACAATTGAAAAGATTCCTCCAAAAGTTAGAAAATAATAAATGATAATAAATTTCCAGCAATTTTGGTTGGCACTTGAGGAACTTTTTTGCACCAAAGATTGGCCGATCTTGGCACGCGGGCTGAGAAAGGTTGCCCACCCCTGGTTTAGGAGGGAAAAGCTGTTTGCCGTCGAATTAAACGGGAAAGATCTGTGGGAGATTGTGTCGGGCTCAAACAAAGCCCGTGGGAGTGACATTTCACTCCCATATAAAAAAAAAAAAAAAAAAAAAAAAAAAAAAATATAATATATATAAAATATATATGTATATATATATATGTATATATATGTATATATGTATATACATATGTATGTATATATGTATATACATATATATGTATGTATATATATATGTATATATATATATATGTATTATATATATATATGTATGTATATATATATATGTATATATATATGTATATATATATATATGTACATATATATATGTATGTATATATATGTATATATGTATAATATATTATATATATATTTGTATATATATATGGTATATATATATGTATATATGTATATATATATGTATATATATATGTATATATGTATATGTATATATATATGTATATATATGTATATATATGTATTTATATATAATGTATATATATATGTATATATGTATATATATGTATATATTTGTGTATACATATGTATATAGATGTATATATATGTATGTATATGTATGTATATATATGTATATATATGTATATACATATATATATGTGTATATATATATATATAATATATATGTATATATATATATGTATATATATGTATATATATGTATATATATGTATATATATGTATATGTATATATATGTATATATATGTATATATATGTATATATATGTATATATATGTATGTATATATATATATATGTATATAATATGTATATATATGTATATATTTGTATATATGTATATATATATATGTATATATGCATATTTATATATATATGTATAAATACATATATATATATGTATATGTATGTGTATGTATATATGTATATATATATATGTATGTATATGTATATATATATATATATATGTGTATATGTATATATATATATATATATATATATATATATATATATATATATATATATAAAATGTCGAGACCAAATATACAGAAAACGAGTCTTTATGACTTTGAAGGTGGTTAGGAGCCTACGACTGGAGGAGCATATCTGCACCCGAAGCCGTCATGTCATTTTTACCCTATACGCTTGGACCGCTGGGGCAGGTAACAGTCACTGCTGAGAATAGGAGAGGATTGCGGGATTCCAACCCACAACTAAGCGAATGTGTGAGACCAGCACGCTTCCGATGACGCCAACAACAGTAAGGACAGAAACCAGTGTTCTGCAGTGATCTGTCCATAAGAATGGATCTCCTTTATGGGAAGAGTGTCTGAAGAAAAAGAGAAAAATGTAGAGAAAATCATTAGCCTAAGAATGTATAGAAAATCTATGAGGTCCCGTCTCTTCTTCTCTATTGATCTTAATCCTCAATTCTTTTTGTCTTTTGATTTCAGATGTTCCACAAGTTGAGTAATTTTTGCGGAAACCTCTGTTTCTTGATTCCCTTCAGGTTTGTAATTCTTCCAAGTTCTCGTGTTGCTTTCACATTCCAAACCAATAGCTCTCTTCGACTAATTTCGTCCACTCCTTTCATTGGACTGAAGACTACAATCATATCCTTCCTTCATTTAACGATGACAGACCCATTACTTCTAGTCTTTCATTATATGATTTGCCATTGTGATATTTGACAGCATGTCAAATTGGGTTGGATTAGGTCAGACAAAGTTATGTTATAGTCCTTGTGCTCCAGCAAGTCTCTTCAGAATGTTCCAAGTCAACCTTCTTACATGCTTCTCTCTCTCTCTCTCTCTCTCTCTCTCTCTCTCTCTCTCTCTCTCTCTCTCTCTCTCTCTCTCTCATGCCCCACCTATTCTATTTTTTTTATATTCTGTATATAGTAAAGAAAGTTGTATGATACAATGAGTATCACTTTTTAGGATTGCAGAAACGATTTGAATAAATTCTCTGACACGTGGCACCAGCGCTTTTTCCCCACCATGTGCCACGCCCAGGTGTCACTGGGTGACAGGGGTCAAACTGGCAGCGTCGCGCTAGGGGAGGGGGAATTCCCGTTTCTGCCCACAATCCCCTCCCTGAACGGACTTCTTAGAGCGCAAAGAAGTTAAGTTGGAGTGGGTTGGAGTGTATTGGGGTGTGTTGGGGCATGGGAGTTCTTAATTTGGGGAAGGGATGCGAAATTAGGGAAGGGACCCACTGGAAAATGATTTTGTTTTTTATGTGGAAATCACAGAGGAAGGAAAGAAGGAAGAAAGGAAGGAAAGAAAAGAAGGAAAGGAGGAAGTCTGGAAGGAAGAGAGGGAGGAATGAATGAATGAAGGAAGGAAGGGAGGAGGGAAGGAAGGAAGGCAGGGGGGAAGGAATTAAGGAAGGATGGGAGGAAGGACGTGAGGAGTGAAGGGAGGAAGGAAGGGAGGGGGAAGGGAGGAAGGAAGGGAGGAGGGAAGGGAGGAAGTAAGGAATTAAGGAAGGAA
>NC_134780.1:75534868-75539868 GCF_046742065.1 Oratosquilla oratoria
ATTGTGTCACCCAACACAATCAAGAACCACTTTCGCTTGACATCTACGTAATATCAGGATATCTTTTTAATACTACTATCTCCAGTTCGTGTCACTCGCAACAATGGTCCCAAATCACGTGCTGGACTCGTGATTCACAGCTGTCACCCACTCGTTGAGAGATCAGGGTTCATAAAGTCACAATCTGTTGGTAATTACGCTGGGACGTTACACACACACACACACACACACACACACACACACACACACACACACACACACACACACACACACACACACACACACACACACACACACACACACACACACACGCACGCACGCACACGCACGCACGCACACATACACATATACATACACACACGTCATTGATCAAGGGTGGCCGTAACGGCTTGTAGCATTATGAAACCTTTTCACCCCGGGAACGCGGGTCTAAACTCCAGATCTCAAGCGTAAGAGATCATGACACTAACAACTATACCGTGCTTGTGTGTGTGTGTGTGTGTGTGTGTGTGTGTGTGTGTGTGTGTGTGTGTGTGTGTGTGTGTGTGTGTGTGTGTGTGTGTGTGTGTGTGTGTGTGTGTGTGTGTGTGTGTGTGTGTGTGTGTGTGTGTGTGTGTGTGTGTGTGTGTGATTCACCATGGTCCTGGATCACATGTTGGACTTGTGATCGACAGTTATTTCCCTCCCGGAAGAGAACTCAAAGCTCGTATGTGTGTGTGTGTGTGTGTGTGTGTGTGTGTGTGTGTGTGTGTGTGTGTGTGTGTGTGTGTGTGTGTGTGTGTGTGTGTGTGTTTGTGTGCACGCGCGCGTGTGTGTGCATGTCCGTGCATACATGCGTAAATACACACCTAGAACCCATAAGAAGAAGAAGAAGAAAAAAGAAAAAGAGAAAAAACAAACGAGTGACTGGATTTTCATATCCGTCGCCTCCCTCATCAGATCAGATGATCATGGACGTGATTCGAAATCCATTAAGGATTTAATTGCCACTAGAACTGTGAACAGAATTACCGGCACGACTTTGAACTGAACGTTATGTGCACTTTTTTCTTGACTTTGGCTCGAAGGCAACAAAGAGGAGATGGAAACGATGACACTTTTTCGACGCTGGGCATTTTTGGGCTTCTTCCTAAGTCGTCCAATTTGCCGTGACTACGTGAGCTAATTGTTCCTTTCATCTATCACGCCAAAGCTTTTGGCGGGTCAAAGCGTTACTAGGAGAGTGTAGTTCATAGAACTGTGTGTTGGTGTACTCTGGGATAGACGGAAATGCAAGTGTAAGCAAACTAACGAGGGCAATGAATATTGTATTTATTCTTTTTGTCTATTCGCTTATTTATTCATCTGATTATTTTGGGTGATCCTTCTGTGAAATGACTTTCTTTCTATTCATTCATTTATCTATCTACTTGTTCATTTATGTTTGTTTTTTCTTGCATCCATATCAAACACACATTTCAACTTTTCCTCTCCGCTTCTCTTAAATTCTACGTCTCTGCGCCATACATTGTGTTTAAGATGAAATGTTTGAGAAGTATGGTAGGGGTTATTAGGTTGGATAGAGTGAGAAACGAGGAGGTGAGGAGGAGAGCGGGAGTGGAAAAGGAGATGGCAGATAGGGCTGATGAAATATTATTGGAATGGTTTGGACACATGGACAGAACGAGTGATGAAATATTAGTAAAAGAGGTGTGGAAAGCAGAGGTGGGAGGAGTGAACTTAATGAGACCAAGGATGAGGTGGATGGATGGGGTGAAGGGGGCGTTGAGAAAGAGAAGAATGTTTGTTGAGCAAAGAAGGGAGAGGGCAGGAGATGAGTGACGAATGACTGTGTATGGATGATATTGTTATACAAGGGAGGGAGGGACGGAAGATGGGGGAGTAAGGGGTGCCTATGTGCAAATGATATTTTGACGCGATCCGAATGGATTTCTCCTCGTCTTCTCTCTCTCTCTCTCTCTCTCTCTCTCTCTCTCTCTCTCTCTCTCTCTCTCTCTCTCTCTCTCTTTTTTTTGCATGAGAGGATGGAGGGGGGTGAAATCGCCGATTTAGTGAAGCGGCCTTGCTGTGGATGTACTGTGACTTGCTGCATTGCGTTTGAACCAGGGCAGTTGGTGGATGCAGGGATGACTCGTCATCCATGAGGAACTGAGATGGGAGGAGGGGAAATGGTGGTGAAGGGGAGGGAAATGGGAGGGAATAGGTACGTACGTGACTCTGACTTATAAAGGGGAAAACTCTTGGTATATAAATATAGATAGACATCCATTTCTCTCTTCTCTTTTTTGTAACAAACGTTCCGATACCCTTCAGTTTTAATCAAATTCGAGAAATCTCTCGTTCTGAAATGGATAAACGAATCTAATGTCAGCACCTTTTGTGGTTTCATTCTGACTAACGCCAAACTGATGATTTTTTTTTTGAAGAAGGGCCAATGTATATATGTAATTATCTTAAAGCGACTCTCGTAAAGTGTGCTCGGTGGCACACCTTACAGACTTTATTCTGGCTGATACCAGACTTTTTTTTTTTTTTTTTTATTCAGTTGATGGGGCGGTGTGGTCACCCAAAGGAAGGAATTAAATGGCTATACCAGTTGGAACTACTGCAGAGCGTTGCAGGAAAACTATCAGACGTCTGGAGTGGGCTATAACTTTACACTGGGTTCAAATATCTCTATATTTTCTTCTTTAATTGATAATAAAACAAAGACAAACTATATTTACAAGAAATCATGAGGTACCCTCCAACTAAGCAGAGCAATTCTTTATCCATATTGTGTTCCTAAACAGGAGATACGGCAGTGTTTCTGCCTAGGTGGGCAAAGAATTTCTTGTCCAGTTGTTTATGTAGAAGGAGGAGGAGGGGATTTGACAAAAAAATAAATAAAAAATGACACTCATCTACGAGAACCAACACAACCTGAAGAGTCGAGAGTTGGTAAGCAATCAGGGAACATAAACAAAATAATAAAAATTAATAGAGATATCTTGTTCGAAGGAAAAATTCGAGCGAGTTTTATATGAAGTGTCCTCAGGAACGATTTTTGAGAAGTTGTCACAAATGCGAATCTTTTCTGTACTAAAATTCTTTTCATATTTCCAGAACCTTGCCAGCAATATCTGTTATAACCTGTCCGATACACTATTGCACTGTATATTCGTATGAATAAAACATCGTATTTCTCAAATACCTCATCTTTTCTGCGCTAGCGGCGTAACCAGAGGCATGCTTAGTTGTGGGTTCGAATCCCGCACTTCTCTCCGATTCCCAGTAGAGACTGTTTGACACCTGCTACAACAGTCCAAGAAGTGCATGATAGGAATACTCAGCGCCTCCTGGTGTAAGATACTTACACGTGGAGGAGATACTCCTGTAGTGTTAGACCTTGTGGGACATGAAAGACTCACGGTAGGAGAGGAAGCTACGCCGAAAACAAAAGCGAATCGAAGCGCCCCGGCGGCCAACAAAGTAAAACGGTCAAGTTTCATTCCCAAAGCACTGATCATGCAACTCGACAGAAACTAAGCGAGATTTAGCTAAGTTCGTGCAAGTCACACCCCAAAGGTCATGGAAAAGACTTCTTACCAAAGGTGAGGGCTGGGAATGACTTCGCCTCTTCTCCCAACAATGCAATATCTTGTTTAAGACAACGAAGAAATGATAACCATTTATATATTAACATGTATTTTTTTCTTACCAGCCAACTTGCAGGTCTGGCCATTGGAACGCCTAATTATTTCTATAATTACTCGAGCCTTCATCGCTGGATAGGGATCGACTGGACGTCGTTGTTAATTAAATTCAAACAACATTCGAAAGACATGTCCCTGCCAGCTGTTTCCGTTATATATATATATATATATATATATATATATATATATATATATATATATATATATATATATATATATATAATGTGTGTGTGTGTGTGTGTGTTATTCCTGCATCTCGCCCACTCTGCTGGGTCAGAAGCAGTGTCGCAAGGCACAGTACATCTACAGTAAGGCTGCTTCATTATATTGGCAACCCCCCTCTCCGTCCCTTCATGCAGAAAAGGAGACGACGGGGAGAAATCCCTTCGGGCTGCGTCAATTTATTTCTCATACTCCCTCACCCCCCCATCCCTCACCCACTCACCTCATGCATCACAGCATCATCCATATATAACCATTCTCCATTTGCCCATATTTTCTGTCCTCTCCCGTCCTTCCTCAACAGACATTCCTTTCTTTTCCAATGCCCCTTTTACCCCATCCATCCATCTCATCCATGGTCGTCCCATCATGTTCACTCATTCCACCTTGGCCTTCCACACTTCTTTTACTCTTCTTTCTTCATTTATTCACTCAACTCCCTTTCCACCCCCATTCTCCTCCTCACCTCCTCATTTCTCATTCTATCCAGCCTAGTAACCCTTATCATACTTCTCAGACATCTCATCTCAAACACATTCAAACTCCTCTCTTCCTCTCTTATGTTCCATGTTTCTGCCCCATACAGTGTTGTGGGCACAATCACTCCTTCATCCATTTCCAAATGTTTATTTCTCATTACACTTTTTAATCCCCCAAGGCATTTACTCGCTTCTCTCAATCTACATTCTACCTCCACCTCCACTCCTTCCTTTCCTGCCACATTCGCACCCAAGTATCTAAAACTATCCACTTCCTCCAGTCTCTCTCCCTTAATACTCACTTCCAGTCTACTGCCACTTTCTCTCCTTGTACATCTAATCACCTTACTTTTACCCACATTTATCTTCAACTTCCTTCTTTCGCACACCTTCCCAAACTCTGATACTAACTTCCTCAATCCCTCCTCTAATCCTGCTAAAAACACAGTGTCGTCAGCAAACACTTTTCTCCATTTTCTTTAACCATCTCCAATCCCTGACCCAATACACTTGTATTTGCCTCCCCGTCCATGTATAAATTGAACAGCCAGGCGACATAACACATCCCTGACGAAGTCCCACCTTTACCTCAAACCACTCACTC
>NC_134780.1:75544868-75547368 GCF_046742065.1 Oratosquilla oratoria
ATCCTACAACATTCTCTCTCACTTCCCCTTACCCTGTCCTCCCTTTCTCCCCTTTCTTCTCCACCACTTTCATTCTCCTTCCTACTTCTCCTTCCCAATCCTTCTCTCTTATCCTTTCCCTCGTCCTCCATCCTCCCCCTCTTCAGCTTTTCCTTCATCCTTCCGTCTCATTCCTCGCTCTCGACCATCCCTATCGCCTTCCTCCTTCCTCGCTTCTAAATCTTACTTCCTCCTACCCTCCCCGTCTCCTTATTTGTTCTCTGTTCTCTCCTGATTCTCTTCCTCGTCCTTCTGTTTTTTGTTTTTTTTTCTCGTTTCGGACTGTACCTCCCAGTCCTACGCAGCGAGGAACCGTCGTAGCATGAATGGCATTTTCTCTTACAACTTTGACAACAAACTTTAATTTGAGATCCATTTCCCCGGCCTTCCCTCTCGAATGCAGCCTTTTAACTTCATTTCAGCTCATAGAGAAGAGTGTTTAAATCCGTATTTGGTGCAGAAGTTCGACCTTTCTTCGCCAAACGCACGAGCTAGAGCCGGAAGATGGTACTTGGGTGAAATACATCGTTGGACGACTGAGAGGAACGTCGCGGTCGAACTGCGTGCAAGAGAGCTTCGAACTCGGCGCAAATTCGAAGCTTCGTTAAACCAACTTTCCGAAATCGAAGTTTCCCGGTTTTTTTTTTTTTTATTAGTTTTGGTGGTAACAGCGCCCGTTGTCGACAATAAACGAGGTGAAAATCGACAAAAGAAAATTTGGTGAACGAGAAAACAATCTTCCTGATAACGTAGCATGAAAAGTGCAAACGAAAAAAAACATGAAGACTCCAGTGACACCATTGAAGCCTTGTGTCGCAAATTACAGAGGAATGAACTAATCCTAATGAGACAAAAATGTTTGAAGCTTTGAGAGATGGTTGAAATTCACTGAAACTGTTCACTTGTTCAATTATTCACAGTGTTTGCAAGAAAGGTAGATATAAGCTGAAGAGACGCAAAAGAAGTGAGGAAGATTTCAGGGCAGAGGTGAAGATTTGGAAAAGTGTTCTGGAAGAAGGAAAGATGAAGGTGGATCTGAATAGAATGTTTGGGATGCGTACGGTGAGGAGAATGGATATAATATCCGGGACAGACACTGGAAACCTGTGGAAGCGTGACTTAATTACAGTATACGCAGATTCATAAACAAATGACTACATATATAGGTAAACAAGTAGAACCGATGAATACGTAGGTGAACAGGTTAATAGGTTATGGTCGTAGGTAATAAAAAGTAGCCAATGATTGATAAGTGATAAGTGATAAGTAATGAATGATGACGATAAACAAAAGATAAGAAATAGGCAAAGAGATAAATAGCCACATATGAAATGGATAAACTAATTAGATAATAAATGGTGTCATGTACAGATAACCTCACCTGACAGCCATTACTTCAATGCAGTTTAACACTGACTTGCGTTACAGTTGTTAAGGTTATATGGTGCCATATTGAACTTCGTGCATATGTTGATAAGAGAGTAATAAGCAAGATGCTGTAATGACTATAATTTATTCTATATTATTTGTTTATTTGTTTTGTTATCATTTGTCCGTTTGTTTATTATCATTTGCTTGATTTTCATTTATCATTAGTTATACGTCAATCTATTTGTATTTACTATTTACCTGTTTGTTTATTATTTAACTATACCTCTGCATTTGTGTATTTTATTTATTCTTTACATTAATATAGTTTTTATTTACTGATTTATCTATTTATCATTATTATGATTTTTCTTTGCATTCGACCTAGACATGGACCAAAAGGTCTCCTGTTGGCATGCTCCGCCTTTGTAATCCTTTGTAGTAAATATTAAAAAGATTTCGAGTTTTAGCCTCCTTAAATAGAGTGACCTTGAAACTAACCTTCCAAGATTGAAGGACTGGCAGTTGCAACTTTCGAGTCCAAACATTTTATGACGTTGGATTTGATACTTTATGTCAATCTAAGCATTAACAACTTGCAGGTTATAAAAGAAAAATAGGATTATATTTTTACTTTAGTTTGAAGTATCGTCATATGTTTTATGGGCCGCACGTTAGTCCAATTACTACCATCTTGAATTCATGAGCAGATCGTGAGTTCGATTCTCGGGGCCCACTGCGGGCTTGTCGCGTTGGCTCCCAACAGTCCTGACCAGGCGGGGAGGCGACCTAACGTTGGCCTAAAAATATCCAGTGCTTTGCCTTTCCACGGGTTTCTCACTTACCACTGCCTATTGTTGCGCCTTTGGCTTTCTCATAAACACATAGATTTTAACATTTCAAGAAAGATAAATGTAAGAAAAGATATGTACTCTTATGTTCGGATATAATCACATACACTTAGTGATTAGAACGCAATGTGTATCATTTGTATAGTTTAGGTAACATAACTGGAATTATAGACAAAGAATTAGTACTTTATCGGAGGTAGCCAGCGTTTCTGTCCTTAAGGACGATATAGCAACGAAGAAGT
>NC_134780.1:75557368-75574868 GCF_046742065.1 Oratosquilla oratoria
ATATATATATATATATATATATATAAAATCAGTCGTCCCGAGTCCACTGCTGAAGAAAGGCCTTCTTCATGGCATTCCATGATTCACACGACTGCACCAACCTCTGCCACGTCACTCCTGCAAACTTCTCAATCTCGTCTCTTCACCTTCTGTCTGGTCTCCCTCTTCCACGCTTCCCCTGTCGCGGCGTCCATTCAGTAACACACTTGCTCCATCGCTCATCAGTCGTTCGCTCTAACTTACCTGCCCAATTCCACTCCCTCTGTTTCACCGCCTCCACAATATCTTTCACTCTAGTCTGCTCTCTAACCCAACTTGCTCTCTTTCGGTCTCTCACCGTTATTCCCATCATTGATCTCTCCACACACACACACACACACACACACACACACACACACACACACACACACACACACACACACACACACACACACACACACACACACACACACACACACACACACACACACACACACACACACACACACACACACACACACACACACACACACACACACATATATATATGTATATATAATCACTATCCGAGTTACAACCTAGATCGGTTCCGACCAACCAGTCGTAAGTTGGATTGGTCGTAAGTCGGATCCCATTCAAAATGGCCGACGCGAGAGTTATACTCTGGGATACATGATTTCAATATGTTGCGTTATTAAGTAAAATTTTCTATTGAGTACTGTTATATACAAACTGTTTACTGTTTATTTACCAATTGTATGCCTTTTGGTTTCATTTTTATAATTTTTTCTTAGTTTATTAATGTTTTAATACTGTACTGTATTTCAGTATATGTACGTATACGGGTACTGTATGTATATACTATACCTGTATACACACACACACGTATTAGATATAACCTTGCTTAACATTTTTAAGGTTTTTAGATTGTAGTTTCCTTTTAATGGTTTTTTCTTAACTCTTCAATTGTTATATGCACTCTAAATATATTTGTACTTTAAGATCTATCTTTCTCATTCATTTTAATCCATTTTAAGTGTAAGATATAGGCACAGTACATGTATGTTTGTATACAACATTGAGCAAAAGCAGCAACGACTGCAACAGCACTGTAGGAGAGAAGCCAAACGCAGAGTACGGGATTCAATGTATTTAACGTTTCGCCCAGCAGGGCTTCTTCAGAAATAACATAGTGGACAAACATCTGACTCTTTATATAACCCGAGCTTGCGGGGAGAATCGAACATGAAACTGGTGTAAACACAATTTACGTAAATTGCTTGTTACTTTGTTATCAAAATTGCTAAAGGTTTATTTATTGTAAAAAATCCATTGTTTTTGATATATATTATCAATGAGAGATATAAAAGCAGATTCAAAACATCTACGTTTTATAGTATGGTTTTCATATTTAATAATCTTAGAATCATTCCAGTCAGCATTGTGGCCTGTATCGTGTCTATGCCTAGCAATGGCATTATTCATATTGTAATTTTTTATATTATATCTATGTTCCGATATTCTTCACCCATTCTTTCCATGTGTCCAAACCGTCCCAATGTTCTTTTGTCAACCCTATCTCCCAACTCCCTTTTCATCCCCGTTCTCCTCCTCACCCCATTTTTCACTCATTCCAACTCAGCAACTTCCTCTCAGGCATATGATCTCAAACACATTTAAACTCTTTCTCCCTTCCTCTCTTACGTTCCAAGTTTCTTCCCCGTACAGTGCTGTCGGCACAATCACTCATTCATACAATTTCCTTTTAGCATCCATTCCCAAATGTCTATTTCTCATTACACTTTTTAATCCACCAAGGCAATTACTCGCTTCTCTCAATCTACATTCTACCTCCGCCTCCACTCCTCTCTTATTCGCCACATTCACACCCAAGTATCTAAAGCTATCCACTTCCTCCAGTCCCTCTCCCTTAATACTCACTTCCAATTTGCTGCCATATTCTCCCCTTGTACATCTCATCACCTTACATTTACCCACATATATCTTCAAATTCCTTCTTTCGCACACCTTCCTAAACTCCGTCACTAACTTCTTTTATCCCTCCTCTGATCCTGCTTTAAACGCAGTGTCGTCAGCGAACAACATCTGGCTTATCTCCTATTTTTTTCCATTTTCTTAAACCATCTCTAATCCTTGGCTCATTACCCTTGCATTTACCTCTCGCACCACCCCATTCATGTATAAATTGAACAGTCAAGGCAACATAATATCCCTGGCGAAGCCCCACCTTTACCTCAAACCATTCACTCTCTCCATTTCTAATTCTAGCACAGGCTCTACTTCTGTAGTAAAAACTTTTGACTGTTCTTAACAGCTTTCCTCCTATCCCATATATCTGCAATACCTCCCACAGTGCCTTCCTGTCTACCCTGTCATAAGGCTTCTCCAAGTCCATAAGGCCCAAAAAACATCCTTACCTTTTCCTAAAGCCTTTTCACAATCTTATCACAAAAATATAATCCACGCAAACCTTATCTGTCCTAAACCCACAGTGTTTCTCACCAATTACTCCCTCTGTTCTTCCCCTAATCCTCTCATTGAAAACTCTTCCATAAGCCTTCCCAACTACACTCAACAAACTGATCCCTCTGAAACTACTGAACACACACACACATATATGTATGCATATATATATATATATATATATATATATATATATATATTGTGTGTGTGTGTGTGTGTGTGTGTGTGTGTGTGAGTGTGTGTGTGTGTGTGTGTGTGTGTGTGTGTTTGTGCTTGTGTGTGTGTGTATTCACATGAAAAACAAACAAAATTGCATAAATCTAGTTCACGTTCGATTATCTTCAGAAGTCGCAAAATAAATTTAATAATAATAATAAAAAAATCCTTTACCTGCGCTGCGTGGTTGTTGGGCATGATAGGCTTTGTTAGAATTCCGTGATAACCATATTGACGTCACACCCTGATTCTTGGAGGGCTTAGGAGACTTCAGGAGACTTCAGACACGGAAGCAAACCAAGAGTTTCGTGACTGTTAATACATGAAGGAGGGAATGGCGTGGACTACGTGGGTCTTCGATGCTGCCTTTCGTCCTTGTCCAGGCAAGAGTACTTATTTCCACTGCCCTGACACTCCCTCAACTCCACTAACCACTCCCCCCCAACCTACCTTTAAAAGGAGCCGAGGAAGAGGAGGTGGTGTGGTTGCATGTGAAGCTATAGGGTTGCTTTTTCGGATCTGTAGTGAGATTTTTTTCGTGGAAATAGTTCAAAGAGTGGCAAAGAAAAAACGGTAGAGGGCAGTTTCGGAAGGAAAAAGAAGAAGAGGGAAGGAAATAAAGAAAAGGAAGAAGAATAAGAACAAGAAGGAAAATGGAAGAAGAAAGCTAGAAGGGAAGAAAGGAAGAAAGAAATAATGGAGAAGATGTCAACTCAAAACCAGATGTGTGAGGCAGGTGTCTTGGAAAAGTATTAGGGGGGAAGAGATTTTAAGAGCCTCCTAATGGAGGGAAGGAAAGAAAACAACGGGTTACAAAGGAAGAGGATACCAACACAGGTCATTTAGGTTCATAACTAGGTCTGATGCCAAGAACAGATAGTTAAACGAAGAAATTAATAAACAAGCAAACCTATCACTTGGCAGGCATTGCAGCATAATGCTTAGGTGTTTGTTTATCTACGCGTATCTTAAAACTCAGAAGTATTTTGTTCTGGTATATATAGATATAACAGAAATATAGTGTCTGGAGTCTGTTCCACCCCAATACAAGATTTAAGAAGATGTCTGAGTATTGGAAACCCAGAAACTAGATTCGAGGAAATTAAAGTGTCGGTTTCACAGTAGCCATTATGGAACCGAACCCCAACGTTGGGAACGTCTGCCCGAATCTGCTGCGTTACGGTATATCGGTTTCACGGTCGGAAATAATTGTGGATTCGAGGACAAGAGATAGGTAACCTGGTAATAGTATTCCTGTGAGTTAGACGTCGGATTGAACCCATGAACACTCTCTCAAAGCAAGGTCCAAGATATCTTCATTTTGAGAAGCCTGTAAGATGCTGGTAGATGAGCTGGTAGAGAGAGGGGTAGAATACGAATGTTATATTGTTATGGTTTTATTGTTTATAAACAACACAGCCGAAGGCGAGTGAGTTGCATAAGTTCGCTCTCCGCCTTGAGTTTATAAAAAATAACATGGGGCCCATTGCTGACTTGTAACCTGAGTGAGATATGCAGATATTCGAGATTGCTTAAGTAAACAATATAGCATATAGACTTGTAACAACGAATCTGATTAGGGAAAGGGTGGAAGAAGAGAAAATTCAATTGGTTCACAATTGTAAGATCACGCCCTTTGGGGAGGATCTTAAATATAAAATTAAAGATCATTGGACTAAAGAAATCACTACGTCACTTTAAAGCTCACCTAGGAGCAAACATGCGTGTTTTGGGGGGATTCCCTGAGTGTACTTCAGACAAGCACGTTATATAAAAATTAACGGAACGAAGAAAAATTTCAAACTTTAATTTTCCCCTACACTGAAGAGTCTATAAGGAAAATATTATACTATATGAATTTTTAATAGTGGATGATTGGAGGCAACATGGTCTACTAACTAAAATATGTGAAACAAAGTAATAAGATGTGAAAGTGAAGAAAGGGGAAAGTGACGAATGACGACTGATAAGAGGGAGAAACCCCAAACACTGCCCCGCTCCGCCTGAAGACTGAGGGCATATTTTCTTCTGTCACATGAACTTTGGTGTATGAGTAGTGTGTGCTTGTGACAGCAAAATGTCGGAGTGGCTTCGTTAATGAATGTGCTGTCCCATAGGGCGCAAAGCGTGTCTCACAGTGTGTACGTACCAGTACCCGTTGATGTGTTCATCTCTCAGATATGAACATATATTACCCGTGATACGAAAGCTCTACCCCTGAGCAGCCCGGGACTCCATGAACGTCATCATGACAAAGGAGTATGTTGAAGAAACACGTGCGTGACCGGCGAGGGGCAGTGGATTGGCGGTGGCAAAAGAATTGAAACAAATTGTGAAGAATGGAAAGAACTAACAACCTTGGAAGAGGAGCGAAACGTGTAACAGGAACAACGAGAACAAAAGGTGGCGGTAGGTAGAAGAGGGGATTGCAACGTACACAAAAGGAATAGGAAGAGGGAGAGGAATAGGGGGAATGGAGATAATGGGAGTAGGAGAGGATGTGAAAAGGGAGCGGGGAGCTAGTGAATGGGAAGAAGAGGGGAAAATAAGTGAAAAAATGGAGAAATAGATGGAGAGCAAGAGAGGGGGGAGAGGACGAGGGGCAAAGAAAGGGGAATAGAAGAGGGCAAAGAGGGGAGGATGGAGGAAGGAGTGTGATAAGATAAAGGGGGACTAAGAAAAACTCAGGGCGGACGGGAGGGGGAGGGAGAGAGGGAGAGAGGCGACAGTAAATCAGTTGGAAAACTGAGGAAGAGACAAAGGAAGCTGCTGGAGGGGGTAACAGAGTGCAGTGTAAATATTTGTTTATATATGTACGTATGGATACATTTATATTCATAGGTAATGTATATATGCATACATTTATATTCATAGGGAATATATGTATGCATATGTATATGAATATGTATATATATGTATGTACGTTCATGTATGTACGTGTGTATTCAATGTGGTCATATAAAAATAGAATTATCATGGACAAGCCAGAAAGCAGTAGATATAGAAAATATACAGTCAGTAACAGAAGATGTGAGAGACAATGAGAGACCACTATTGTCTTTTGAAGAAGCAGGAAAGAATAAGACTCGCATTTAACAAAGGCAAGACGAAAATCATGGAAATAGCAAGAAAGCAACAAATGGAGAGGAGTATAAATGACCAAGATAACAATGGAAGTGGTAGAAACTTTCAAGTATCTGGGAATGAACATAACGGAAGTTGGAAAATAGAGGGTGAAATAAGAATGGAAGGCAGGAGCATGAAGGTAGGTTATATAGCTCTATAGCAAGCTATATAGCTTGCTTGATTTTTTTTATAGAAAATATAAGATTTCAGAGATCAAATTAAGGATATACAATCACGAGGAATTTTTTTTTACCTGTCCAGGTTGTTTTTTTTATGTTAAAAAATTGAAATTCCTTGTCTGACAATTATTTTCGTTCATTCAAGAGTGACACAATTGTTAGCTAAGTACTACATGGGAAAATATATCGCGTACTTGATGAAAAATATTGACGTTGTGAGGAGTGTAGCGAGTGTCAACATTTTTGCTCAGGGTTGTGTAGTACATGTGAATTACGAGACATGACGAAAATACTCGGAAAATAGACAGATAATTCTGAAAATAAGACGACGCAAAGGATGACTGGTCCAGCATGCGACAGTGGAGTGGGAACAAGGAAACCCAGGCATGAAGAAAACGGGACAACCAGCCATGACCCAAGTGGCAACTCTTGAAGTCTGCAATTGGTTGGGTCACTGGAAGCGGGGGTGGGGTGTCCAGGACCGATTTGCTTAGAAGGTCTTCGTCCTGATGATCGACCGCAGGGCAATGGGAGAACCCAGGAAGAATTGGGATAGATGCCTCAAGGAAGATCAGACAGCGCGCTCCCGAGGTCGAGTCAGACAAACGAGGATAGAGGGATCTTTCATGAGTAGCCATGATTGTCAACCGACCCATGGAGCAAGAATAAGCGAGTGAGTATCCGCGTGTGTATAGAAGTATGCAGTGTACCAATATATGTATTAACGTATACTTAATATATACTTGTATGTACGCGTGTGTGTATGTGTGTGTGCGTATATACGTAATATGCAAATGTACCAATATATGTATCGTATACGTAATGTATACTTGTATCTCTGCATATATATAGAGCATGCATATCGTGGGCATGCATGCATGTATACTTTGCATGTGTAGATACTGTGGACTGTCGGGGGAAAGGCAGTTGGGGAGAGGGACTACAAAGAATGCGCAGGGACAATTTGGCATCAGAGAGCAGATTCAAGAAGGGTTCTGCAGGGTCGCTTACTGCCGGTAAATGGGACGGGAATTAGGGTAAATAAGGGCAGAAAGAGACGTCGAATTCGGGGTCTGTGAGAACGAGAAGACCCTGAAGACACGCATTGCGGAAGTGATTCAGAGTGACAACCTTTGGTGGAGAAACAGAGATGAGGATAAAGACGTAGGCGGGACCAAGGTTGGGGGAGAAGAGGGAGAAGGGGAAGACAAAGAAGTGGACGAAGAACATGGCGATGAGTATGAGGAAGACGTAGACAAGAAGACGAAAAAAAAAAAGGCAAAGAGAAGGACGAAGGCGAAGAAGTAGGTAAAGTGAAAAAGGAGACAAAGAACAAAGGGATGAGGATGGAGAAGACATGAGGATGTAGAAGACGAAGAGAAAGGGAAAGGAAAAGATAGGGGTGAAGAAGAAAAGAAGAAGGTGAAGGAGAAGAAAGAGACGAAGGAAAAGGAGGAGGTCAAACTGAAAGGAGAAGAAGGAGACGAAGGTAAAGGAGAACTCAGGCTGAGACTGAAAATGAGACTCAAACGTAGACGAAGATAAAACAAACGAACATGAAGTATGCGAAAGTATAGATCTATTTTCTCATATCCTTTTTTATGTGGTTACGGGTATCACAAACAGAGGAAATGAATTAATTTAAAAATAACTTTGTTCTTTATTCATACGTGCATCATTTGGCCAGAAGTGTAGGAACATTAACGAGCAGGTGTTTACTAGATTTGCAAAGCGGCATGATGCGCAGCTGCTTCTAAAGCCCCAATTACTCTTCAGCTTGAAGTTTCTTCAGGTAACATGACTTTCTAATGAGGCACAGAATCGTACAAAAGTTGTGGCACCTATTTGTGACGTGATGAAAGAAGCACTCGTGTACAGAGTGACACTGTACAGTGGCGAACACCTAAACCCGACTGATGGTACAACACACTAAAGAAAAATTGTACAGTTTTGTTTACAACTTTGCGTACAAAAAAAAAAAATCGTGATGAAATTGTTGCTCACAGAAATTCAACAAGAAAGGATATATTTGTATAACTTTGATCAATTATTTGGGTGGTGTTCGCGATCGTCATAAAGAAAACGGGTAATGGCGAAACGAACTCATCGTGAAGGCTTCCGTGATTGTACCTAAAGATTGACAGAATATGGAGGTCGGGTTGCAACGAAATTTGAGGCTAGAGTATGGATTTTTTTTATTCAGAACCAGATATTTTGACTCCATTGGGGGCTTCTTCAGTGGACTGATGAGATGAGAAGAAATCGAATCAGCTAATCTTGTGGCCTGACACCCTCGCTGGACATTCTCTCAGTCCCTTTACAAAGGATTACAAAAGATTACAAAGGCGGAGCATGCCGACAGGAGACCTTTTGATCCATATCTAGGTCGGATGCGAAAAAAAAAATCATATTAATAATAAAATAATAAATAAAAACTATGATAATGTAAATAACAAATAAAATACATAAATAAATGCATAGGTATAGTTAAATAATAAACAAACAGGTAAATAGTAAGTAATAATAAATTGACATATAACTAATGATAAATGAAAATCAGACAAATGATAACAAAACAAAAACATGTTGTCCCCAACATTCGCCAACCGGGTTTGAGACTGAACCTATGATGAAGACCTTAAACATTGGTTCTTCCCTTCATCTGAATGAAATCGTCTGACGGCGGCCAGGACAATACAAGAGGACTCAGAGGTCGTTGTTACAAAAAAAAAAAAAAAATAAATAAAAAATAAATAAATAAATAAAAATAAAAAACAATGTTAAAGCATGGTCCATGGCAAGGTTGGATGAATAAAGCAACATTTTGCATATGTGTCTAAGTTAATCTTAAGATTTTTTTTTAGCTGTATTACATTCAATTGCCTCCGCTAGAAGTTTATTCCATTCAATGACGCCGTGAATGGTGATTTTGTTTCTACCTACTCCGAAGTCAAATCTACGTCATGAGAGTTTGAGCCTAGTATTTCTTGTCCGGTTATTTTTTTTTATTCTTTTATTATTATTATTATTTTTATTGTTATTATCATTATTATTATTATTATCATTATTATTATTATCATTATTATTATCATTATTATTATCATCATTATTATCATTATTATCATTATTATCATTATTATCATCATTATCATCATTATTATTATTATTACCTATTAGTTGATATTATTAATATTTATTATTATTTATTATTATTGTTATTATTATTAATTATTATATTATATTATATTATATATATTTTGCAAACAAACGCCGACTTTGCCGCTTAGCGCCCTGCCCTTCCGGGGGCTCGCCCCTTAGGGCGAGCTTGCTTCACTCGCGGCCAATCAGTTGTCCCTGTTGCCGTGACGTCACCACTCTCTCAACCAATCAGGTTCTCGTGGACTGTTACCAAATCACCGTCACCGTATCGGTAGTCGGTATTGTACAGCCAATCACGCTTTTGGAAGTGTCCCCCAAACTCCGCCACCGCTGAGGATATTTCAGAATAATTTTTAAAGAGTTATATTTTTATTTATATACAAGGCACCGGCTACGCCGTGGGTGCCTTGGCCTGCGGCGCTTGCTCGCTTCGCACGGGAATATGTTAGACAACTAAAAATTATGCTAGACTGGCAAAAACCATGCTTAATCTTTTATTCTTCATAATAAATTAGATTTTTATTTATTCATTAAAATAACCCAATGTCATGGGTGAATTATGCCTATTTTAGTATAATTATGTGAAATGTTTTCAGGACCGTGCGACGTGACGTCACGCGGGAATATGCTAGAGAACAACTAAAACTTATGTTATACTGGCAAAAATAACGCTTAATATTTTTCCTCACAATAAATTAGGTTTCTATAATATTTCCTCATTAAAATAGCCAAATTTCATGGGTGAATTAGTGTAACTATGTGAAATGTTTTCACGACCGCGCGACATGACGTCACACGGGAATATGTTAGACAACTAAAAATTATGCTAGACTGACAAAAATCATGCTTAATCTTTAATTCTTCATAAATTAGGTTTTCATAATATTTTTTTCATTAAAATAACCCAATGTCATGGGTGAATTATGCCCATTTTAGTATAATTATGTGAAATGTTTTCAGGACCGTGCGACGTGACGTCACGCGGGAATATGCTAGAGAACAACTAAAACTTATGTTATACTGGCAAAAATAATGTTTTTTTTTCTGACTGTATAGGCTTCTCTAACCCTTTTAAAAACTATTTTTCCTTGAGTTTGCGGTTTTGATATAATCATTGTATTTCCGATCGATGTAATACTTTTGGTATTCCTCGAGACAGCTTTTACCACCACTCATAGTAAAATTCTTGTATCCTGCAAAATAATGTTTCATAAACTTTTCCGATTCTTCCTCTTTAATTTCTCCGTCGAAATATATTATGAGATCGTACTCTTCATCAGAGTACACGTAATTTTTGTTATTTCGTAACATATTGTTGAACCCCAATATTTTCCTATGGAATCTCTTCATTGTGGCTGTTACTGAGGTTTTTTGAGTGAGGCGTAAAGTTGGGGAAACTCATTCTTGTGCACCCTGCCCTTCGCTCGCGGCCAATCAATCGTCTCCGTTGCCGTGACGTCAGTGTTCTCGTCCAATCAGTCGTCTCCGTTGCCGTGACGTCACCACTCTCAGCCAATCAGTTGTCTCCGTTGCCGTGACGTCACCACTCTCAGCCAATCAGATTCCTTACACAATGGAACATTTTTGCCGGATTTCGGAAATCATAAAAACGCCAGGAAATTTTCAAAACTGGAAAACTTTATTTTGTTATATACATAGATTTCTTGTTGGAGACCTTTTGGACCGTAAAGAGGTCAAATGCAGAACAAGAAGAATGGTGGGGGGCCTACGCTAGGAGATGCGTAGCAGCTAAGACCGAAGCTGTTGGGGGGAGGTGACAGTTACTGCTGGAAATGGGGGGAAAGAACACAGGATTCGAATCCGCATCAAACCGGATGCGAGACCAGCACGTTTCCAATTACTCCACCATTGCACATGCATAAAAAAAGACAGACATGGCAGTATATTGTTTGAATGTTTTATTCAATAGAATCTTAAAATCACGAAATGTATTTCTGCTGGATGTTTTTAGTCAAAAAAGAGGAAAAGAACTGATCTATTGCTGAGATTCCTCGATAACTGTTCTCGCCGATAACGGTTCTCGCCTACAATGGTTTTCGTCTATAACGGTTCTCGCCAATAACGGCTCTCGCCTGTAACGGTTCTCGCCGATAACGGTTCTCACCTATAACCGTTCTCGCCTGTAACGGTTCTCATCGATAACGGTTCTCGCCTATAACGGTTCTCGCCTATAACGGTTCTCGCCTACAACGGTTTTCGCCTATAACGGTTCTCGCCTACAACGGTTCTCGCCTACAACGGTTCTCTCCTATAACGATTCTCGCCTATAACGGTTCTCGCCTATAACGGTTCTCGCCTATAACGATTTTCCCCTATAATGGTTCTCGTCTATAATGGTTCTCGCCGATAACGGTTCTCCCCTATAATGGTTCTCGCCTATAACGGTTCTCGGCTATAACGATTCTCGCCTATAACGGTTATCGCCTATAACGGTTATCGCCAATAACGGCTCTCGCCTATAACGGCTCTCGCCTATAACGGTTCTCGCCGATAACGGTTCTCACCGATAACGGCTCTCGCCTGTAACGGTTCTCGCCGATAACGGTTCTTGCCTATAACGGTTTTCGCCGATAACGGTACTCGCCGATAACGGTTCTCGCCTATAACGGTTCTCGCCTATAACGGTTATCGCCTATAATGGTTCTCGCCAATAACGGTTCTCGCCTATAACGGTTTTCGCCGATAACGGTTCTCGTCTATAACGGCTCTCGCCTATAACGGTTCTCGCCTATAACGGTTCTCGCCTATAACGGTTCTCGCCTATAACGGTTTTCGCCGATAACGGTTCTCGCCTATAACGGTTTTCGCCGATAACGGTTCTCGTCTATAACGGCTCTCGCCTATAACGGTTCTCGCCTATAACGGTTCTCGCCTATAACGGTTCTCGCCTATAACGGTTCTCGCCGATAACGGTTCTCGTCTATAACGGTTCTCGCCGATAACGGTTCTCGCCTATAACGGTTCTCGCCTATAACGGTTCTCGCCTATAACGATTCTCGCCTATAACGGTTCTCGTCTATAACGGTTCTCGTCTATAACGGTTCTTGCCTATAACGGTTCTCGCCGATAACGGTTCTGACCGTTGTTTTCAAAATTTGACTCGTTGGTTGCAAGTTAAGCCTAAGATATAAGACCAAAGAACAACGTTAATGTATATACACTACAATCTCAAAGGATGTGGAGGAATCATGGCTGCAATATTTTGATTTTTCAGTTAATTAGATTTTATTTGCAAAGGGAGGTGGCGGGGCGTGGGAGGGAAGCATCCTCCACCCCCCCCCCCCAATTTTGCTCTTTCCCATCATACACGTCGCTTTTATTTCTTCTCGCTGGAAACTATTTTTTTTTAAAGAACAAAATAAAAAAAAGAAGAATGAGAAGGGGAAAAGAAAAGAAGATTAAGATAAAGGAGAATGAGAAGAAAGAAAAAGCAGAAGAAGAGGAAGAAGAAGAAGAAGAAGAAGAAGAAGAAGAAGGTGAAAGTAAAGAAAAGGAAGAAGTAGGAAAAAGTAAGAAAGAAAAGAAGAAAAAGAAAGAAAAAAGAAAGAATGAAAGAAATTAGGTAAAGGAAGGAAGAAAAAAGGAAATAAACAAAGAAACGAAGAAAAACGAAAGATAAAAAATAGTTAAAGAAAGAAAGAAAGAAAAAAGAAAATAAGTAAGGAAGAAAGAGGTGCCTCTCACTCTGTTTTTTCGTATAACGGGGAACTTGGCTGCGTCAAGGCCGATGACTGGGTTCCCATTTTTGCCACTAGCCCAAGCAGCCGTGTTTACTTTGCGGCCGGGTTGGCTCCGGTAGCAAACGTCGTTAGTTCCGGTACTGTTTCCCGGAACTCCAGAAAAATTCCGGGCTGAAGAAGGAACACGGAAATAGGTCTCTTTCTACGTTGTCACACAAACTCCGAGGACTCAGTATACTGGACCTTGAAAGGACAAAATGGTCCATCGTTATATGATTAGCTGCGCAAATTATTTTGCATGTTCATCTATCAAAATATTATTTGCAGTCATGTTGTTGTTTAGATTTCAACCTTATTTCATCTGCCCGTAAATTATTTCTATCTGCTAGTGTGGACAGTGTGTACAAGAAATCACATATATTCTGGTAGAGTAACTGGTCTATGATATATAATCTTTTACAGGATTTTTTTTCCATTATCTTTGTCTCTAATTATTAACTGGTAGCTTAATTAAAAAAATATAGTTGAAAGCAGATATTGTTTATTGATTTATCTTTTCTAGTTTACGTAACTGAATAGGTCTGCTGAAGTTTGATACTCTTGGTATCATACACTCGTATCGATTGTACAATGCTTCAAAGACTAACCTGTCCTACATGTTCCCCTTACTCCCAAGAGATGGCGCTCAAATCACATCGACGTCGCAATGACGTCATATCGTCATTCCAGTCACATCCAGATTTCTTCTTCACTTAAAAACAAAGTTGTCTGGCGTTGACGAGAATGAAATATCTAAAGTGGAGCAAGTGGAGGAAAGGAAGGAAAGAGGGGTAGATAGATGAAGAATAGGAAAAAAAGTCAAAACAGTGTTGTTCTTTTTTATATATTTGACACAACAAATTATGGTAATATATCTGATCTTATCAAGTACCGAATGAAACGCCTATATATTTCAATAATTCATACTGTCAATGAGTATTGATTATATGCTATTGATATCTAAGTGTGTTAATTAAAATATTATGATGTAATTAGTTATTCATAATGTAAGTACTTCAACGAGGGGTATATATGAACGTATGTGCTGTCGTTCCATTGCATTATATAAACTAATTATGGATGAACAGATTACGCCAGGAGGCACTGAGTAGCTGCGGCCGAAGACACTACCTTTGTCTTTTGTACTGACATAAAGAACCAATCCGGCCTTTAGTGAGTTGAGACTGAAGTGGGTGTCACGTTGATGAATAAAATCGCCTGACGACAGCCAAAATTATATAGATAAAGCGTTTTGCATTGTCCTCATCATTCTATTGAGCTTCTCACTCACCCGCGGTCGATCCCAGTGAGCCCAAGTGACTGTCACTTGCCCCAGCGTAGGGCGAACGCTTGACCTAAGCTCCACAATGTACATACTCTTATATCTTTTATATATTTTCTATTTTCTTTTTTTCTAAATATATGTCTATTTTGCTTATTTGTTCCTTTTCTTTTTCTAAATAGTAATTAGAGATGAACGTTAGAATAATGATGTCCTATTGCATATGCGTATGCAGAACCTAGATAAATAAATTCCAAACCATACTCTGTCATATGTTTATTTCTTAGGTTCTCTAGAGTTGAATATTTAAACAACGTTATCACCATATCGTGTATATGTATTTCCAAAAAAAAAGAGCAAACAGACAGGGGACCTTTTGGTCCATAACTACAGTATATAGAGTTCAAGCTAACGGTTTTTAAACCTCAGTTATAGAATTGGCCTCTACAAGTTGTACTTATTACTGCTAAAAATATAAGAATAAAAATAAATGAATAAAAATGGATAGTCGACATAAAGATAAAAAAGAAAAAAAAAAAAATATATATTATATATATATATATATATATATATATATATATATATATATATATATATATATATATATAAAGCACCTTTAATATCGAGCTTTTGCACAAAATAGAATTGGATAGAAATATGAACGTTCTACGTTTGCATATTAAAATTGTGACTAGCTTGGTGTAGCGTGTTGCAGAATTGATACTAAATTTCCAGGCGTGACATATTTACTCTTATCATGAAATATTTTCAACCCCCTTTTTCAAGTGATATTTTTACCTCCCCATCATGCAATATTTTCACCCCCCAGCATGTGATATTTCTACCCCCACCATGTAATATTTTAACCCCCCCTTTCATGTAATATTTTTACCCCCATCATGCAATATTTTCACCACCCAGCATGTGATATTTCCACCCCTCACCATGTAATATTTTCATCCCCCCTTTTTATGTAATATTTTTACCCTCATCATGCAATATTTTGCCCCCATCATGTGATATTTCTACCCCCCACCATGTAATATTTTTACCCCCCCTTCTTGTAATATTTTTAACCCCCTATCATGTGCTATTTCTACCCACTATCATGTGCTATTCCTGCCCCCACACCATGTAATATTTTCGTTCCCCCCCCCATCTCGGGTTAAAGTCAAAATAGTTTAGAATTACACATCTAGGCAGGTCAGAATTACAACATCTCAGTTAAACTAACTCGATTAACCCATTACTAAACCTATTGGGATGAATTCATCATACTTGAGGGTTTTGTTCTGGTTAAAATTCAGATGATCTTAATCAGCTTTGAGGGACCTGTAGCGAATACAAAGATAATTTATTATTTCAGTTGCAGAGAGTTGATGTATTGCTTCAGAAGCCATAGAGTAATACACAGCGTGCTGAACCCGCATTCGTCTAGTTATGGGTTCGAGTCCCGCACTCCTCCCCGATTCCTAGCAGTGACTGTTACCTGCCCCAACAGTCCTTAAAGCGCATGTACATAGGGCAAAGGTGACGGCTTCGGCCGCAGCTACTCAGCGCCTTCTGGTGTACGGACCATGATTTCATTAACCTGCGTTTCAATCCTTAGTTACACGAGGGACAGTGGTTTTGATATCTTGGTTGAAACTCGTGTTCTGTCATAAATAAGTGCTGCTGGTCCGTAGGGGTGTCACTGCATAAAGCTTCTGCACCCTAAGCTAGAGAAACAAACCTTCGTTATACCCAAGAGGGCGTCACACAGCTGACTAAAACGGTTTGACGGTAAACCAGGTTAAGAGAACAAATGCCTTTCGATACTGGAGTTAGGGGGTTTACTAAGATGGGCTTAACTCCTTTGTTTAACTCCTCTCCAACCAAGGCGTTCAAGATAAACGAATAGAATCGTCTGGAGTAGTTTAGGATAAAAAGAAACTTAGGTTTCATTTCGAGGGATGACAAGCACCCATGTGGTACAGTTACTTAACAGTTGTTCTATTTGTATACGACACCGAAATAAACTAAGTGTGTGGTTGTATAAGGAAAACTGTGAACAATAAAACAAAATCCAGAGAGTGTCAAGGGGCAAGACAACGCGCGAAAGAGAAGGGAATGTGTGGAAAGTACTAAACGCAAAGTTTCGTGAGGTTCCTGACCCTTGGGAAGGGAATGGAGGAGGAAAGCGAGATCGAGGGAACCAAAAGAAATGGGGGAAGAATATCGTTCTCGAGGTAAGAAGTTCGAAGGAAGTCGATCAAGGAAGTCTCCAGGACCGAGCAAAGTCTCTGGTTCTTTGCTGAATGGAATGTGAGAAGGAGATGAATTCTCCCATCAGGGAGATATCCAGGAGCTCATGTCTGAAAGTAAACTCCCAGCACGGTCGAACTTGAAGAACGGTATCCCCGTTTTCGACGAAGGAACAGTGGGTCAGTAACGGTCATAGGTGTCTCAAGTTGAAGAAGATTGACTTAATGTCGGGATAGAAAAAGATTCAGAACTGATGCATTTCGTTTATCAAACATATCAAGCATCTATGGTAGAAATAAGTGAAACTGATTTCCAAAATCCGACTGCAAAAGGTATCTTTATGAGAGAATAGTTGGTATCACAGAACATTGGACTTGTTTCTATATTTTTTTTAGTATGATGTTCAATATCAGACACATTTGAACATCGTGAGCAAGCAGGCTTTAAGGTGTCGTTTGTTAGTAAATAAAAACACCAAAAGACTGCCGATGAATGTATTACATTTGTATGGGAGGGAAGATCCGGTAGGCGGTGTATATGGACTTGAATAACATTTTTGACAATGCACCGCATGGCAAATTGTCGTTAAAGATGAAAGATATATCGTGTATCATAGGAGAATTGTTAAACTGGATAAAAGTCCTCCAAAGAGAGAGATATTTGAAGGCAGTAATCAGTGTGGGGGAGGGAGGGGGGAGGATCAGAGATGAAGAAGATAACAAACGAAGTACCATAGAATCAGAACCAAAGCAGAATACACCACATAGAAAACGGTAGAAGAAAGAGCGACAAGTTATGGGAAATATATAAAGTTATTATCAGCAGGAAAGACTGTCAAGTTAAAAATCTAATAAGAATTAATACGTGGTAAGTAACTGTGGCCATCCTGTTCAGCTCTACGGATGTGGAAATAATGGAACTTTTGATGTCTCAGGTTACATAAAACGAGCTCTGGCAAAATAAGAATAAAAGAATAGTGAAGACTGACTGATGAGATGCAATTAAGTAGTATTCTGTTTCCTGGCAGGCAAAATTTGATCGCTTGAAGGCGCCGGGATTGTCCTATCACAGCTAGACGAAAAATGGACGAG
>NC_134780.1:75582368-75587368 GCF_046742065.1 Oratosquilla oratoria
TGATGGAAGTGAAGGACAAGGATGAGAAAAAGGGAAATTTGTAGTAAATTATGTACCTCCTAAAACGGCTTCGTGGGAAGAGAAAGAACACAAAAATATGTTAGAAGACACAAGGATAACACTAAATAAGGTAATGGAAGATGGAGGAAGAATAGTTATAATGGATGACTTTAATTGTAAAGAAACCTGATAGGAAGAAATGACAGCGAAGGGTGGAGACGACCTATGGGGAAATGTACTACTTGATATTATCATAGAACATACAATGACGCAATGGATACAAGAGAATACTAGGTATAGACATGAGGAAGAACCATCAATACTAGCCCTAATAATAACATCAGAACCCGAAATAGTAGACAAGATTGAATATAAGACGCCAATAAGTAAATGGGACCACATATTGGTTGAACTGGAACTAAATGAGGAAAAATACATGAAAAAAACCGAACAATATAGAAAGGGAAGATTGATGTATGATTTTTTTTCTTATAAAATAAGAGAATTCTTTCAAAAAGCTGACTGGGAAAGAATACACAAGGAGGAAACAACAGTGGAGGAGAAATGGAATATTTTGACAAAAATTGATAAAGGAGTGGAAAAGTATGTTCCAAGACAAAAGCAAGAAAAAGAGTATGTAAAATGCTGGTATAATAAAAGATGCAGGGAGTTAAAAGACAAAAGGGATAAAGCTTGAATAAAATGGAAAAAGACAAAAAACCTGAAAAATGGAAAATATATACTAGTTATAGAAATGAATATGTACAAGTGTGCAGAGAAGAAAAGAAAAAATACGAAAAAGATGTCATAGAAAAATGTAAAGATCAACCAAAACTATTTTACAGATTTTTAAACAACAAACTGAAAAACAAACAAGAATTAGAGAAACTACGACAAGGAGGAGTTGAATACACAGAGGAAATAGAAATGGCAGAAATTATGAACAAGCATTTTAAATCGGTGTTTACAAGGGAGAACATACAACTTAGAGATATCGATTGGGAGGAGAAAGTCCCCCCTATGAAAGAGATAGAAGTATCAAGGAATGAAATAATAAACTACTTGAGTAATCTCGATGTCAGAAAATCGCATGGACCAGATGAAATGGCAAACTGGATTTTGAGAGAATGCAGGAATGAACTAACAGACAAAATACATAGTCTAATAAGCAGTTCATTGGAAGAAGGAAAAGTTCCAGAAGATTGGAAAAGAGCAAATATAGTACCAATATATAAAGGGGAGAAACAAGGAAGAGCATACTAACTATAGACCGGTCTCTCTTACAAGTACGATAGCTAAAATTTGTGACAGAATGGTCAAAATTAGATGAAAAAAAAAAAAAACGTACTAAATCCAACGCAATTTGGATTTGGACAAGGACGATCATGCATCACAAACTTAATGTGTTTCTATTCAATGCTAATAGATGTAATACAAGAAAGAGATGGATGGGCTGATTGTGCATTTCTAGACCTGAAAAAAAGCTTTTGATAATGTGGCACATAAGAAGTTGCTTAAGAAATTAGAAACTGCAGGAGAAATACAGGACAAACTGCTGAAGTGGATGGAAGACTTTTTGCATGAAAGAAAAATGAGAGTGGTGATAAGAGACAAACACTCTAATTGAGATGAAGTGATAAGTGGTGTTCCACAAGGAACAGTTCTGGTCCCAATAATGTTTGTTATATATATTAAATATATGGATAAAGGAATTGAAAGTTATATGAGCTTCTTTGCGGATGATGCAAAATTGTTGAAAAAAGTGAACACTGAAGAAGATTGTGAGTCGCTACAGAGTGATCTCATTTTAAAGTATAGGAATGGAGTAGGAAGTGGGAGATGGAATCCAATATTAAGAAGTGTAGTATAATGGAATTTGGAAGAAGCAAAAAAAAAAGAAAAGAAAAAAAAAAGAATAGTGGGATCATATAAATTGGGAGAAGAAGAAATTAAAAACGTAGAAAATGAGAAGGACCTGGGAGTCATTATTATGAATAATATGTTCCCTGAGAAACATGTAAAAAAAAAAATGGAGAAACTTATACTTTAATAAGAACAACCAAAGTGACATTTACATACCTGGACGAAGAAATGGTGAAGAAAATACTAGTCACTTTGATAAGACAAAAGTTGGAATATGCAGCGACGACGTGGTCACCAAGTACAAAAAAGTATAACAAAACTTGAAAGAATACAAAGAGCAATTAAAAATTGGCACCAACACTCTCAGAACTATCATATGAAGAGAGACTAGCAAAACTTGAGCTACAGACATTAGAGTAAAGAAGAGAGAGAGGAGACTTGATAACTATTTATAGAATCATGAAAGGCATAGAAACTATTGATAGAGAGGATCTAATAAAATGGGATAGTAGAGATACAAGACGACATGGAAAGAAAATCAGGAAAAACAGTTATAGAAGAGACCTGAAATAGAACAGCTTTCCCCTCAGAGTAATAGACATTTGGAATAAGTTAGATGAGAATGTGGTGTATGCAAAAATGATACATGAATTTAAAAACAGTCTAGATAAAATGAGATATGAAGACGGGACGCCACGAGCATAGCTCCCCTTCCCGTAAAATACAACTAGATAAACACACACACACACACACACACACACACACACACACACACACACACACACACACACACACACACACACACACACACACACACACACACACACACACACAAAGTTACACGCACACACGTACAGTACAGGTCGGAGAAGACTCCAAGAGGAGCTTTCACGTCCGGCTGGATTCCCCCTCCTCCGTCCACCCTCCCATCCACCCTCCTCAGTCTCTTCCACTTGTCCGGACACCCACTCTCGTCCTCCTCCTTCGATATTTGCCCGGTCGACGAGTTCCCGCCTCCCCAGTCCTCGTCCGGACCTTGTGCGAGTTGGTAGGTCGAGCTGTAGCATCACGTGGGTGCGTGGGTGTTGTTACTGTTGAGGTTCGAACGCTGACGAGTCGCGCTTTGAGCTTAAGTAACACTGTGCTGTTGTCAGTGATTGGCCTGTTCAGTGCGACTGGTGACTATCGTTTTGGACGTATATTTGTGGTGAGAACTTTTCATTAGTTTTTCTTTTTGGACTTGTTGCGTGGCTAGGTTCCACCTGTCTTACCCTTTATATTGTGACTGTTGACAGTATGGTGGCCAGTTACCTGCTCTGTGCGTCAGCAACCTTGCGATGGGTGCTGTAGTGAACTAAAGAAAAAAGAAAAGAAAGAAGAAGAAGAAAAAAGAACAGTTCTTTCTGGAGCAACTACCAACTCCAGTTGTGCTGAGGGTTTAACGTGTCAGGTGCGCAGAGAAAAATCATCTTAATTCTTGATGTTGAGCAGATAATGGTAAGTTGTTTCTGTTCTCTGAAAAGTTGCTTCGAAGTCTTAAACCTTCCGAGACGCGGGTCTTGTCCTGAACTGAACAGAATTGTCTGGTACTAATTTGCACAAAATCTAAGAGATCGTCATCTAGCCAAGATGATAAAAGCCCAGTATCCTCAGATAACATCTTTCTTCTGGTTAATCTCAGGCTGTTTTGCTCATGCTTGAAGCGTTGTTCTGCTGCGTGGAACAGTAGGTAGCGTCTCTGCCTCAAAAACAAGATACATGTGCTCGATGCACAGGACGTGCTCCTAGTTCAAGTCGCACGTCCAAAGCTTCCCAACCCCACTCTGCAACAGCGGGCATCAGAGGTGTGTACACAGCGACCTTATGACACTGTTTTCAGAGTCCTATCACTACCACATATATTTCTACATGCGCGACACTTCACATGCTCTCCTAGCCGTCCATACAACCTTATCAGACCGGATTTAGCCACCGTCGTGAGACTGCATCGATCCTTAGTGGATAGTGTGGTAGTCCTGCAGTGGATCCTCAAGGGTGAACAATTTCACATTTTTACACTCCTTAAGTTAACATGATACCTCATCTTAGTTTACTGAGGAAAAGAAGAAAATAACTGTGAACTAGTAAAGGTATTCTATTAAAATATATATATTTTTTCGACAAAATAACATCCATATACAGCTATTATATATATTTTTACGCTTAGATTGTTCCCCACTATTCTAATGTGTATAATATTGCCATATACACAATCATTATTACTCTCTGTTTTGTCTGGATCTATCAAGAACTCATTCCGAAACGTTCTGAGGCTATTCAGGCATATCCTAAAGAACACCGAAACGTTAAAAGAATCTTTAAAGGTTTTATTCTACTTGTCTACACCAGACGATTTTCTTCAGCCAAGAGCAACACCTCTGAGCCCTAAAAATGTTAATTATTTGTAAAAGTTTAACCAACTAAAAAGACCTGAAAAGGGACTTCCGGATGATCTCCTTTGCATAGTGTGTGTGTGTGTTTGTGTGTGAGTTTGTATCTTTATGTGTGTGTGTTTGTGTTTGTGTGTGTGGAAGGAGGTTAAGGACGGGTTATATGTGGAGAACGATTTTCAAATGATCTATTCAAAGGGGATTATCTCTCACAAGGGCGCACATTATGACTTCAGAAGAGCGAACCACCAGCTGTATAATTCTGTCTCTGCCCAGGACAGAAAGATGGGACTGGGGAGGGAGAGAGGGGAGTGGAGGGGAGAGAGGAAAGGAGTTTATATCGTTTTCTTTGTTTCGTTTTCATTGTGTATTGTTTTATTGTGTCTTCTTTTACTTTAATGTTTTTACTTTTGTTTTCATTTCTATTATACCTAATTTTATTTTATACAATTTCACTTTTTCATATATTATCTTATCTTTATTTAATTCACTCTGATTTTATTCACTAGCCTATTTCTATTCTATTTTGTCCTTCAGTTAACGAGTTTCAAATCTAAGAATAGTATATCTATTTATATATATATATATATATATATATATATATATATACATATATATATATATATTTAGATATATATATGTATATATATGTATGTATATATATATATATGTATATATATATATATATACAGTATATGTATGTATATA
>NC_134780.1:75592368-75602368 GCF_046742065.1 Oratosquilla oratoria
CATACATACATACATACATACATACATACATACATACATACATACATACATACATACATGATACATACATACATACATACATACATACATACATACATACATACATACATATATATACATACATATATATGTAAGCGGAATAGGAAACACAGGAGTCTTAGTCTTGAGTTTATTCCTGACTAGTTTCGCAGGTATGCTTTTTCAAAGCATACCTGCGAAACTAGTCAGGAATAAACTCAAGACTAAGACTCCTGTGTTTCCTATTCCGCTTACATCAACCTGTCAGAATGTCTCAATACATATATATATACATACATACGCTGGTACATTGTGACAAGTTGATGAAGGTGGAAAAAAAGTCACGTTCCTCTGAAGAAGCATAGAGATAACCGGTCAGGAATAAACTCAGGAACTCGGAACTAGACCCGTGACTTCTCTTTCCATACATACATACATACATACATGCATACATACATACATGCATGCATGCATACATACATACATACATACATGCATACATATACAGAGGGCTCTTTCCCCTTACAAAGGCATAATTCCACTCCCACACATTTCATCCCCTCACCCCATTCCCGTCCACCACCCTTCCCTCCCTCCCTCTTGTCTTGGTTTCTTCTGGAGCCGATTATCTTGCACCACACATAAAAAAGGGACTCCTAATCTCCCACTTAAATTTCCCAGTCTATGTTCAGTTAAAATCTCCATGATCACAGCATTTTTGTACGGGGACACCCTGCGAATTTGTTAAAACAGGGCTTCAGTCTGCTTCGTACTAAAGTAAGGTCTACAGAGAACCCCGATTTCAAGTTTCTCCTTCCTCCCTATAATCTCCACCCAAATTGATTCCATACTCTCCTCATCTTTAATCGAGTTGCTGATAATGCATTTAGCTGTATATCTAACGAAAAGTGCTACTGTTTCCGCCTTCCTGCCTACCCTATCCTTATGAAGTACTGTAGTCTGTATCCCTTTATCTTGATTTTTGGAAGGAAATGTCTATCCACCATAATGATTCAGGATTCAGTAATAGCTTTAATATCAAATCCTTCAACACACATTTTACCTATCAACAAATAAACTTTATTCATGACGCTTCTTCTCTTTGTGTGGTAAAAATTAAGGTTTTCCTCTCTCCACCTGTTTAATTGGTTATTTTCACAGTCCCTTTCTAAGCTTTTTTCCTTTAATTCATTTTTCGATAATTCTGACCCGACCCCTTCATATTATACCCCAAAAAACATTGCAGGATGCCTAATTCTTGCTTAAAGGATTCAGCGAGAGCCAAAATCTTTTGGGTGACATGTGCACCCCGTCCTCTGTATACTGATAATTCTTGCCGCAGAAGCGAACCCAGTTGTTGACAAAGGCCCATCCAATAGCCTTACAATTATTTGCCAGCTTGCAATTCATTGCAGTTGCCCTGGAATGCCACATAAGAACATAAGAATGAAGGAGACTATAAGAGACCATAAGGCCTACACTAGGCAGCTCCGTATCCATCACCACCTGTCATCCCCATCCATAAAGTTGTCTAATCGTTTCTTAAAACAACTGATAGTTTCAGCGCTTACTACATGGTTACTAAGTCTATTCCATTCGTCGACCACCCTATTAGTAAACCAATTCTTGCCTATTTCCTTCTTAAATCTAAATTTGTCTAGTTTAAATCCATTACTGCGAGTCCTGCCCTGTTGTCTTAATGTGATGACCTTGCTTGCATCACCCTTGTTAAAGCCTTTGATCCACTTGAACACCTCTATTAGATCACCCCGCACTCTGCGTCTTTCCAGAGAGTGTAAGTTAAGGTACCTAAGCCTCTCTTCGTAAGGCAAATTTCTAAGTCCATGTATCATTTTGGTCATTCTTCTCTGTACTGATTCTAGTGAATTAATGTCCATTCTGTAGGACGGAGACCAAAACTGTACCGCATAGTCAAGGATGGGTCTAACTATCGTTAGATAGAGTTTGATAATTACCTCTGCACTTCTATTCGTTACCGTCCTAGTAATGAAACCTAATGCTCTGTTAAGCTAGCTTAATTCCTGGCACTAATGCACTGTTTCCTGGTTTTAAGGTCCGCCAACTTTACGCCTTATAAGAATTCTGCATACAACAGGAACCCCATCCTTTTCCGTAATCTTGTCTAACTCTCCCCGGAACCGCGCAAAAAACTCTTCACTGCCTACCTTTCCTACGTCATTCACCCCTGCGCTCAAACAGACGATGGGCCTGCCCCCCTCACCAACCATGCACGCTTCGATCCTATCACTAACATTATCTCCCCCCGCCTTGGGGAAACACGCCTATGTCCTATGCTTCCTATCTTTGTCACAAAATGCCCCATTTAAATACTTCACCTGGCCATCCCCTACAACCAAAATTTTACTTGTGGACAGCAATTTAGCGACTGTCCTCCTCTTCTCTGGCATTTCCATCACCCCTTCTTGGTACCCCGTCACCTCTAACTGCAGTACTGGGAGAGCTTGGGAGGAGTTCTTGCGCTCAAGTGGGCCTGGTGAAGACTTTCTTCCACCTCCCCGTGCTTTGCTGGCTATCGTTTTCCACACACTATCATCTGGTTTCAAACACTGTCATCCGTGTTTTGGGTCTTAAAGCGAAGAACTCTATCTTCGTCTCTACGGCCCACAACAGCCTCCTCTTAGGCTACAAGTCTACTGTGTAGAGCTTTTAGCACTTCAGTATTGTCCGCTATAACACAACCACTCGACATCTCTATACTATTAAAGTTTTGATAACGGTTTGATCTGTTTTAATCAGTTTCTAGTCGTCTTTGTCATGGATATGCACGTCACATTTTTCTGCCAAACTTTTTTTTTTCTTTTTCAGAATAAATTCTATTGGCTGTTGATATACATATATCCACCATTTCCATTCTTGGCCTCATCGAAGAAGTTGTGGAATAAAATGATTGGCTAAGTTTGTAGAGGAACAAGGGTGGAAATCTCAGGCTTAGAATATACAATCCCCACCCTTCGGTTACTGGGACGTACATCACTGATTTTTTCTGGCTAACGACAAACTACATTATTCATCTGTGTGTGTGTGTGTGTGTGTGTGTGTGTGTGTGTGTGTGTGTGTGTGTGTGTGTGTGTGTGTGTGTGTGTGTGTGTGTGTGTGTGTGTGTGTGTGTGTGTGTGTGTGTTCTTCAGTGATCCTAATCACTGTTATTTTCAGCCTTACACTCTGAACAAAACGTTTACCGCAGTATGGAAAAAGGAGGGGAAGGAAGGAAAGAGAGGGGCGGAGATGAGGAGGAGGGGGAAGTGAGAGGTGGCCGTATATGGATAAAATATGCCAAACACACATCTGTTATAGACACCTAATTACATTTTATTCCCATTCTTCTTATTAATGCATAATTACCACGCTGGGCTTGGAGGCCGAGAAGTATATTTATGAATGTAAGAAAGACCATAAGAATGGACTGGGCAAGTTGGTGGAGCTCTGAATGAGTCGCTGGTAAGGTCTCATGTGTACGTATGTTTTCGTCTTGTCTTTCCTGATACCTTAGTCAGGCAATACACACTCAGACAGAAAGACAATCCTGATATATATATATATATATATATATATATATATATATATATATATATATATATATATATATATATATATACATCCCTTATATAAGAACCTTGAATATGCAATACAGGTCTAAACTTCGTATTTTGGGAAATATAGAAAACGTGAAAATAAAGCTGAGGAGGATACTCTCGATATTGGGAATTTTAAGAAATTTGAAATCTCCAGTATCCTGAATCTAAAGTTGCGAAATATAGAAGAGACAACACATCCTAGAAGTTCCTTGCATAAGACAAAGGAACCTAAAGCTCAGCTAGTAAACAGACATTTTGTAGCTCTTCAGGGCAGGCACGCCTTCTCACCATAAATATACAACTTTGAATTTTTTTTTCGAAGCTTTAAGAATCAATTAGATAAATACCTAAGTAAGATACTGTAATGATTATAATTAATTTGAAATAATTTGTTTTTGATTTGTTATCATTTGTCTGTCTGATTTTCATTTATTATTAGCTATATGTCAATTTATTATCATTTACTCTTTACCTGTTTGTTTATTATTAAACTATACCAATGCATTTATTTATGTATTTTATTTGTTATTTACATTATTATAGTTTTTATTTATTGTTTTATTATTAATATGATTTTATTTTTTTTGCATCCGACCTAAATATGAATCAAAAGGTCTCCTGTCGGCTATTGTAATCCTTTGTAATCCTTTGATCAATGAATTTAAGCACTTATAATCCTTCCAACATGATTTTTTTTATGGCGGTAAAGGAAAGTTTTGTAATAATAATTTTCTTAGTATTTTGGATTATGACATACATACACATACATACACACACACATTCATACTACATACATCATCTCAGCAGGCGATTGTTCTCTACATTTGCAACAAAAGGCAACCAAACAACACCATTTGCAACGCCACCAGACCGAGCTAGATAGAGAGACTATTGTTAATAACACCAGAGTAGTCACACAATGTAGCAAATTTATGAATTTGAAAAAAAAAAGTTAAAACCCGTCTTTATAATGGAACGAACCCCAGCTATCAATATTCAATCTAATAGGATTACAACCATCCCTGTACAAGTCATCCACTAAACTTAGAAGTACTTCTCCCCGACCTCCTCCCCCTCCCCCTCACCCTCACCCTCTGCATGACGTCTCAACTTAAGGACGATCTCAGAGGGTCGGGTGTCCTAGTTCCCTGGCCGCAGATATATAAGCCTATGTTTCCCGTGTAAATTGTTAATTCTATATCATGTAATTGTGTGAAATTGTATTATTTTCATAACTTTGAAGATTTCTCCTTGTAGTCGTAACGTTAAAAACATTAAAAATTGATTAGGGCTTATATATATATATATCTATCTATATATATATATATATATATATATATATATATATATATATATATACAGGAATACCTCACTATACAACCAAATCGTGCTCCTAGGTGACTGGTCGCAATACGAAATTTCATTTATCGAGGTGGGTTTTACATGTAAATAGTGGGGTTGTGTTCATGGACCCTGTCAACCCCCTCTCCCTCAATTTAGGCCTCCTGGGGCTTTCACATACACCCAACATTTGTTTTACCTACTTTATAGCACTCGGTTGTATAGTGAGGTATTCCTGTATATATGTGTATATATATATATATATATATATATATATATATATATATATATATATATATATATATATTTATAGTATATATTGCAGAAAACAACTCGAGAAATAAGACACTATGATCAGAGCGTTTTCGCCTATTCAGATAATTTTCAGACATTATAATAGACGTAAACGTTCTGATCTTAGTATCTTATTTCCCTAGTGGTTTTCTACGAATTCTTACATTCATGCGTTTTAGTGAATTGTGTTATATAAATATATATATATATATATATATATATATATATATATATATATATATATATATATATATATATATATATATATGATCTCCATGACCGTCGCGAATAGGATACGAACCCGCTGCTACTGGACCCTCTGCGCGACGGTCAGGGAGATTGTCTGATTGATGTCGCTGTTTACTAGCGAATTTCTCATTATATATATATATATTATATATATATATATATATATATTGTATATATATATATATATATACATATACATATATATACATATATAATGTGTGTGTGTGTGTGTGTGTGTGTGTGTGTTAAAACACTCAAATATATTGACACCTCAAGAATGGGGGCGAATAATTCAATTGCTGTCCGAGAATATTGAGCGTAATGTAATTCATTAGGGAGTGAAATATCTATTACGGAAGGAGGGAACCTAATTGAGCTACAGAAAACTTCCACGACAAACAAGGTCTCACTAAATGAAGGTAAAAGGATTTAATTTAATCGCACACGGTGACTGCGACGATGCCAGCAGGTGAGCCAGAAATAGAAGGATCAAAACCCCAAGAGTCTGACTTGAATAAATGTTAAATCCATAAAAAAAAGATAAACAGACACTCTCCTGCTGATTTTATATGAAATTATCACAAAAAGTATGGATGGTATTGCACCGCGTATAGGAACTGTGATAGGTATGAAGTGTGGAAACGTATCATGCAGTTAATTTATAAGTTTGCAATGGGATTATATTCTTTTATTATTTTTGTATCCCATAAACCAGTAGACCCACTCACAACTCCCCTTTCCCACCTTTGGGTATGAAGGGTAGCCTGCTCCACATTGCGTGAGTCAAGTGCAGTGCAGCGAGGCAGAGTTCCCTCACCGCAGGTCCCGGCGTATGAAGCAGGTTTGCCTTCACCATTTCTCCATACAGCAAACTCCACCACGTCCCTTCCGCATTCATTCATCTACGGAAGAGATGCGGGGAACATCCCTTTGAGTCGCGTCAGTCTTTTCATTATTCATGATCGTCTGTTAACACTTTATAGATTTTATTTAGGAAACACAGAACGATTCTATTTCTTTTAATCATGTTAAACGTTGTCGAGATGAGTGTTAAAGAGAAATTTTATCACTGCCCAATCCATTCCCTCACACCAAAAGAAACTCATTCTTTTTTGTTTTTATTCACAGAAGAGATTTGCCATCCACGGTCGTCTTTAACTTTGAGGTGATGGGCTTTTACTCGGCGACTTTTCTCCTTCGTCTTCCAATTCTCCGGTCAACCTCTCCCCTCCCTCCCTGTTTGTAATAAGAAACAGGTTGACGTCATATGGTGAAGAAATACGCAGTCGTTCAAGCTTCAGTTGTATATATATATATATATATATATATATATATATATACATTATATATATATATATATACATTATATATATATATATATTTATATATATATACATTATATTATATATATACATATATATATATATATATATATATATATATATATATATATATATATATATATATATATATATATATATATACATATATATATATATATATATATATATATATATATATATATATATATATATATATTCTTTTGCCAAAAAAAAAAAAACTGTTAAATGAGAAACGTACTCCAAAGGTTTTCGTGTTTTTAAGACATCTTCAGGGAATACTGTATGGGAGATACAGAGACATATACTACAAAGATGAAGACATTGTAAGGAACATGGACAATTAAATCACATGAACCTGAGAGAATTACATACAAGTGGGGTACTCAGGTCAAGGTCTTGAAGTTGGACAAAATGTTACACAGGCCGGGAGGAATAACATCCGACAATTTTCTTTGAAATGAAATTATCAAGCCTGTACATACCTAAACTTAGATTAATGTTTTGATCAAAAAAGTTTGTTTTATAGTGGCTTTATGCTGGCATTATTACTTAATTAGTTGAATAATTATGGTCTCTTATATAGAGATATCACTGGATATTCGCACAATTCTCACGCTGTATTTATGTTGGTTATTCCTTGTCTGTATATCTTTACCAGTTTGGCCAATGTCAAAATTTTCACTTTGCAAACAATGAATGGAGTACACATATCCTTCAGTATTATCTGGTATTTTTTTATTAGGATATTTTTGACAGCACTATTGTTCTAAAAAGACTACATTTATATCAAATTTCTTCAAAATTTTAGGTAGTTTTACCATACTCTCATGATAGGGAAGCACCAGAAAGTTCTTTTTACAAAGCTGTTTTCTCTCCTGTGAGGGAACTTATTGTCTATTTCAGTGTTATCAACTTATACATGTATAAGTTACTAAGTAATGGAATTTTTGAGAGTGAATTATTGCCCAATGTTCTTCCCCATAATGTTGTTTGGAAGCGATATGTGGATGATATTTTGTGCATATGGCCGTTAGATCAAATTTAGACTTTATATCTAGTAAATTGCATAACTTTGTCCTATTCATAAAACTCACCACTAAAGCCGAAAAGACAATAAGTTACCATTTTTAGATATTTTACTACACAGAAGCGGAAGATATTTTATATATATGTGTATATGTATATATATATTTATATATTATATATATATATATATACATATATATATATATATATATATATAATGTGTGTGTGTATTCATAAATCTCTTTATACATACCCACACAGACGCATACACACACACACACACACACACACACACACACACACACACACACACACACACACACACACACACACACACACACACACACACGCATACACACACACACACATGTACATATATATATATATATATATATATATATATATATATATATATACACATATATATATATATGTACATATGTATATGTACATATGTATATATACATATATATATATATATATATATGTATATATACATATATATATACATATGTATATATACATGTATATATATATGTATATATATATATATATATGTATATATATGTATGTATATATATATATGTATATGTATATATATGTATATATGTGTATATATATATATATACATGTATGCGTATATATATGTATATAAATATATATGCATATACATGTATGCGTATATATATATGTATATAAATATATATGCATATACATGTATATATATGTATATATATGTATATATATGCATATATATATGTATATATATATGCATATATATGTATATTTATGTATATATGTACATATATGTGTATATAATTATATATGTATATATGTGTAAATATATTCATACTGTATATTTACACACACACACACACACACACACACACACACACACACACATATATATATATATATATATATATATATATATATATATATATATATATATATATATATATATATATATGGGAGAGTGTGTGATAGAAGAAAGCTGAAGATAAATGTGGGTAAAAGTAAGGTGATGAGATGTACAAGGGGTGAAAGTGGCAGTAATCTGGAAGTGAGCATTAAGGAAGAGCAACTGGAGGAAGTGGATAGTTTTAGATATTTGGGTGCAAATGTGGCAGGAAAGGGTGGAGTGAAGGTGGAGGTAGAATGTAGATTGAGAGAAGCGAGTAAATGCCTTGGTGGTTTAAAAAGTGTAATGAGGAATAGGAATCTGGGAATGGATGCTAAGAGGAGACTGTATGAAGGAGTGATTGTGCCAACAGAACTGTATGGAGCAGAAACATGGAACATGAGAGAGGAAGAGAGAAGGAACATGAATGTGTTTGAGATGAAGTGTCTGAGAAGTATGATGGGGGTTACTAGGCTAGATAGAGTGAGAAATGAGGAAGTGAGGAGGAGAATAGGGGTGGAAAGGGAGCTGGGAGATAGGGTGGATGAAAGAGTATTAGGATGGTTTGGACACATGGAAAGAATGAGTGAAGAAAGACTAGTAAAGGAGGTATGGAAGGCAGATGTGGAGGGAGTGAACATGAGGGGACGTCCTAGGATGAGATGGATGGATGGGGTGAAGGGGGCTTTGGGGAAGAGGGGAATGTCGGTTGAGGAAGGACGGGAGAGGATAGAAGACAGGGTGAATGGAGAATGGTTGTATATGGAAAATTTTGTGATGCATGAGGTGGATTGGACGGGGGAATGAGGGTGAGGTAGTGTGTGCGAGCAAAAATTTTTGACGCAGCCCGAAGGGATTTCTCCCCGTCCTCACCTTTATATGGGGGGACGGAGAGGGGGGTCGCCGATTTAATGAAGCGGCCTTGCTGTGGATGTGCTGTGTTCTGCGACACTGCTTCTGACCCAGGGCAGTGGACAGGGTGCAGGGATGACCCGTCATCTAGGAGGTGCTAAGATGGGAGGGAGGGTGGAGGGGTGTGGAGTGTTTTCGGGGATGAAATGGGTGGGAATGTTTTTGTGCCTTGTCCTTTTTTGCTACCCCCCTGGTAAGGGGGAAAAAAGCCTTGGTATATGTATGTGTATGTATATATATATATGTATATATATGTATATTGTAAATTCAATCAGCATAGAGTAAATCCAATCAATATA
>NC_134780.1:75607368-75614868 GCF_046742065.1 Oratosquilla oratoria
CCCTTTGGTCCTTTTGGTCCTCCTCCTCCTCCTCCTCCTCCTCCTCCTCCTCCTCCTCCTCCTCCTCCTCCTCCTCCTCCTCCTCCTCTTCCTCCTCCTCCTCCTCTACCTTCTCTTAAGAGTCGCTCCCAGCCTGTTTCTTCATATAACACTCAATGATGTAATCTTATTCCTTGTCCTCCAAGAATCCATTTTAATCTGAGGATGTCCACTATTCCACTGAAATGGTTTAAGATAATTTAGTTGCTATTATGTATTAGTGAAATATTTCACACACACAAAAAAAAAAGTTGTACCAAGATTTCATTCGATGAAGATGAATTATACATGTGGATTGGCTTCACAAGGATGGAACGTAACTATGATATAACATTCGACGAAATATTAATTCAGAGTAGACCAGAGGTACATCATCTTTTTGTTTGCCTTAAATCCTCGTAGGATACAAGTACGACTTCACTTAAGGTACGGTTACTGATAACAAGTATCTTTTGCCTAGTGCTCGATAACCTGTGTGTGTGTGTGTGTGTGTGTGTGTGTGTGTGTGTGTGTGTGTGTGTGTGTGTGTGCGTGCGTGTGCGTGTGTACGTGTGTGTGTAGAAGATATTCAAAGATCGTCAAATATGCATTTTAGAGATATCGCGAATAGTCCAAAGTTATTTGAGGTAAAACACTTGAGAAAGTAGCATAGGGAATAGCTCTGCCAATGAGATTCCTTATTCTGGATAGAGGGTGGGGCTTACTGAAGCTCCTTTTACGTGATTGGTGGGAATTTCTCTACAAGATAAAGCTGGACTTGTGCAACCACTTATCATTGGAGGAACGAATGCAAAAGTTGGACTGCACGTATTTCGTCGACTGGTGTAAACGTACCTTTAGTCGCCTATTATAATACGTAGCAGAACTTGGTGGCGGTATTCTTGTCTCTCACAACAGGGTAAACACAATAACACAATGAATAAAGAAGACAAGCACGTTACACTGTTTTTGAGTTTGATATTTTATTCAGAAACCGCATATTGGCTTATCACAGCAACCAGATGATTTTCTTTTCTTTTTCAAAAGATATACGGGTACATTATAATCATTACGCATTAATAATAATAATCGCTTTTTAGCTACGATATATTGTAGCAAATTAGTTTCAAGCTGAGAATCTAAGAATGGTTTCTACCTAACATCATCTCGGAAAAGTAATGCTTTCTTATCGTCCGCCAGCTGATAAAAACAATATAGTCAAATTCTCGCGGGCAGCATTAGCTGCCTGGTGTACGGTGATGCATCTCAATGCTCGCATTATAAAATATAAAGTTACAGCTGAATTACTAATTCTCTTTGATTCTGAATGTTAATAACCAGAGAAAATATGATGAGGCCAGTTCACAGAATATGGGCGTCAATCAGCTTCAACTACAAAATAAATATAATCAAGGCACCGACGCGACGTCGGCATCCTCACATACTCACTTGCTCCTCATGACGCCTGCGAAGTCATCATCGTATAGAAGAGGTTAATTTTGTACCAGATTTCATCATAGTCTACTATGACACCTTTCCGAGAAAACGTAACGAAAGGTCGTGCAACAAATTTCATGTATATCTTTGTTATGATCTGGACGTCTTTCAAACGAATAAAGTCGCTTTCCTTTGTCAGAACGAAGGAGGACCTTGTTCGTAAGATCTCGAGGAGTGTACGAGACGACGGATGAACTATGAAACATTTACACGATCTCAGGCTTGGCGCTATAGGAGATAAGACAAAGTTCCAGTACAAACTTGAGAACGGGGGAGAAAAAAGTGGCATGACGATGATTCTTCAGAGTCGTCAGCAAAGACTTATCTCAGTTAAAGGTCATTAATAGTCTCTCCTGGTTAGGAAGAGTTCAAAAAAGAGAAATACATGTGAACTAAGTACTAGGTAAAAGAGGCGGGTTAGGATTCTGATACGTGTCATCTACGAAAGACCATTTTTTTTTTTTTTTACAGATTCTACGTCTATTTATTTATTTTTCAAATATGTTGAGAGGTATGACTAGAATTTAAGAATAACAGTTTCTGAATATTGATACCAGGTCCTGTTTGACCAAATTAATAATTCAAACTCCTTAAATGACAACCCTGAATTTGATGACCGAAATGCGGACATTCTTGGCTAACCCAGTTGGCACCTTGGGATGGAGGTGGGGGCGCATCTCTCTCTCTTTCTCTCTCTCTCTCTCTCTCTCTCTCTCTCTCTCTCTCTCTCTCTCTCTCTCTCTCTCTCTCTCTCTCTTTTCTTCTCTCTCTCTCTCTCTCTCTCCCCTTCCTCTCTTCTCTCCCCTTCCTCTCTTCTCTCCACTTCCTCTCTCTCTCCCTCTTTTCTCTTTCTTTCTCTCTCTCTCTCTCTCTCTCTCTCTTTCCTCTCTCACTCTCTTTCCCTTCCTTTCTTCTTTCTTTCTCTCTCTTTTTCCCTCTCTCTCTCTCTCTCTCTCTTTCTCTCTCTCTCTTTTTTTTTTTTTTTTTTTTTTTTTTCTTCTCTCTCTTTCTCTCTCTCTCTCTCTCTCTCTCTCTCTCTCTCTCTCTCTCTCTCTCTCTCTCTCTCTCTCTCTCTCTCTCTCTCTCTCTCTCTCTCTCTCTCTCTCTCTCTCTCTTTCTCTCTCTCTCTCTTGCTCCTTTTCTCTTGCTTTTTAATTCTATCGAGATTTGAAGTAAAGCATCTATAATGAATGATGATAATCACGAAGAAATTGAAGAATATAGTTATATATGCCAAATGCTAAAACTGACTAAAGATAATGAAATTGAAATAATGCTTGATCGGAGAATGTTAAGTAAATATGGTAACATAGGCTATTTGCCTATATGTCTCAAACGCAGACTTTACAGTGAATAATTGAATCTATGAAATACAGATGTAAAACCTGGAAACTGGCGAAGGTGATGGGAGACACAGCGAGAGAATGGATAGAGGGGAATGAGGAAAGCTGGGAATAACGCTCGAAAATATGGAATGGACAAGCTGAGTAAGAGGGCAGACAGGAACGCAAGAGCTCGTGGAGGCAATAAAGGAGCTGGGGGTGGAATTGGACAAGGAAGTTACCCCAGAAATGAGAATGGGAGATGGAACAAGTGTGTTACTGACTGGACGCCGCGCGATGGGAGACGAGGAAGAGGGAGGAAGCTAGATGGAGGCAAGATGAAAGAAAGAGAGAAAACGGAAATAGTGGCGTGGCAGTTCGTTGCAGTCGTCCAACTCACAGAAATGTTTGCGGGAGACCTATGTTCAGCAGTGGACTACGAATGGCTGATTGATGGATTGACGGATGGGTTTGCGTTTGTGATGATGATTTGGTTTAACGTCACAAACTCCCCCTCCCCCCACCTATCGGGAGGCTAGGACGGTTACCCTTACAGTGGACTTTGTACCGTGGAATTTAATGAACCATGCCCTTCGTTCAACTCGCCCCGAGCAGGATTCGAATCGCCATCATCTCGACCTCCGTTGCATGTAACGACGCCCTAACACGTTCGGCCAGCGAGCATCCGAGGAAATAAATTTGAATCAGGATTTGTTTCACCGGACATATGGTAAAGAGGAGGCAGTATTGAGTACATATATAGGGTGGGCCTGGAAGATGGACAGCTAAGCTGCCCATTTTCAGAACCTATCTTCAACGCTCTCATCTCCATTAAGAGGTGCAGCCGTGAGGATCTGGCACTCGGTCCAAGCTCTATCAACTTTAACTGAATTTTTTACACTTTTTTACACATGGAGAGCTTACAACCGGTAACTAGTCTCCTCTCTTCTCTTATCACTATTAGTTGGTAACAGAAACTGTCCCACAATGTAGACAAAAGCCCCCAAAAGCCCCCAAAAGCCCCCAAAAGCCCCCGGAAAGATCTGTGGTAGGTTCTGAGGATCGTTGCCAGCCACAACGGGGCTCCGCGTTTTCCATTTATTGAAACTCGAGGTTGATATGGTAATGACACATCTTGATGATGGACGCGGGTATGGGGGGGGGGAAGGGGTGGCCAGCCGTGCTCACAAAAGGATTCTACGCTTCGGATGAAATTGTCCTCAAATTCTCGTTTTTATATATTCTCTCCGCTCCTCAGGTACACAGTCGCCATTCCCCCAACCCGACCCCCACAGCCGTGGGTGCACACTGCCTCCGTTCTTTCGCTTTCAGACCTCAAAATGGGAAAATATAGAAACCATTTCGGATATTTGCCAGTATCCTCCCGTTCTTGGTTTTCGTGGGTACTGAGAATCACATGCAGAGAAACAGAGGGAGAAAACAGGGTTGGGAAGAGGATATTAGAGCTAAATAAAAGATCACAAGGAAAGAAGAAGAAGAGGGGAGGCAAGGGAAAGGCTGGATGGGAGAATGCCCTGGAATGACCTGGAATGCCCTGGAAGGCCCTGGAGCCTAAGATTTCGCTATAGTCAGTTAGTCATGGAGTCCTTCTCTTTCTTTTCTCTCTCTCTCTCTCTTTCCCTCTCTTTCTTTTCCCTCTTCTTTCTCATTTTCTCTCTTCCCTCCTTGCACTCTTCCTCCCCCTCTCTTTCTCTCTCTCTCTCTCTCTCTCTCTCTCTCTCTCTCTCTCTCTCTCTCTCTCTCTCTCTCTCTCTCTCTCTCTCTCTCTCTCTCTCTCTCTCTCTCTCTCTCTCTCTCTCTCTCTTCTCTCTCTCTCTCTCTCTCTCTCTCTCTCTCTCTCTCTCTCTCTCTCTCTCTCTCTCTCTCTCTCTCTCTCTCTCTCTCTCTCTCTCTCTCTCTCTCTCTCTCTCTCTCTCTCTCTCTCTCTCTCTCTCTCTCTCTCTCTCTCTCTCTCTCTCTCTCTCTCTCTCTCTCTCTCTCTCTCTCTCTCTCTCTCTCTCTCTCTCTCTCTCTTTCTCTCTCTCAGCCTCTCTCTCTCTCTCTCTCTCTCTCTCTCTCTCTCTCTCTCTCTCTCTCTCTCTCTCTCTCTCTCTCTCTCTCTCTCTCTCTCTCTCTCTCTCTCTCTCTCTCTCTCTCTCTCTCTCTCTGCTCTGCCTATCTCTCTCTCTCTCTCTCTTTCTCTCCCCCCCTCTCTCTCTCTCTCTCTCTCTCTCTCTCTCTCTCTCTCTCTCTCTCTCTCTCTCTCTCTCTCTCTCTCTCTCTCTCTCTCTCTCTCTCTCTCTCTCATTTTTGGAAGTGGCCCTCCATTGTCTCACTAAGAGGTTGTACATAGACAAAAATCCCCGATATCGGAGCATCACAGAACCCCCCACCCCCATCCCCACCCCCACCGCGTACGAATAAACATTTTTGGAAGAAGCCAGCAGAAAGAGTGTATAAGGCACCGGGAAGAGATCGTGGCGCGCACTTTTGAAATAATGGAACCAAAAACCAAAAGGAGGAAGAGGAGGAAGGGAAGGAGGAGGAGGAAGATGAAGAAGATCAGATAGCTGTGGGTGATGAAGAAAAGAAAAGGTGGAAGAGGAGGAGGATGGGGAATAAGAGGAATAAGAGGAGGAGGAGGAGGAGGAGGAAGATGAAGAAGATCAGATAGTTGTGGGTGATGAAGAAAAGAAAGACCTGAGGGAAGAACTTACAGGCGTATGAGAATGAAGATGATTAATGCTGACTGCAACGGCGACGGCAACATCGCTGACAGTGATGTCGACGACAGCACTGCTGACGGCAGGGACGAGGGCCCTGTCGGCTACCGTGATGACGTCAGTGAATGTGATGAACACGAAGACAATGACTGTGGCGAAACCGTTCGTCTTGAAAGCAGAGGCAAGAGGAAGAGAATAACGACAAAGACATGGGGTTTGTACCAACGCTTGCGAGCGCGCGTGCGCGTGCGTTGGTGGGGGGGTAGGGGGGTAGGGGGGGAAGGTCTGATGGTGTATAAACGTCCTTTGCGTTTACATGTGTACGTGTTTGTGAAAGTGTGATCGCACGCTTGCTTGGGGGTGTTTATTGGTAGGGCGGAAGGATAGAGGAACTCGTAAAGAGAGGCACTTCAGAATAGAACACTCTTTGTATGCAATGGATGTACTCAAGGTGATTTCTTTAGTAGTTCCATTTGCGAGCTTGCAAATCCGGCCTTAGTAGGCCACTTTTGGACCGGACTATTCCCTCGGGGAGCTGTGCAGTTGATGTGCCTCAGGTGGTTTACATCGGTCTGGTATGTTTGTAATTATGATGAGAAGTGTGACCAACATGAGAGGGGGTAATCCGGCCGCAATATGATCACAGTCTGTCTAGAGCAGCGTTTCCTAAACTTTTCCGACCATAGCAGCCCCTGTTGTCATGTCTAAGCAGTCCAGTACCCCTATCCTGTTATTAGAAGGATAAAAGAAATTAAAGTGTACTGCTTGATGATGTATTTTTTTTTATTCCTTAGAACTAAAACAAATTGACGATATTGTTTGTAGAAGAAAGAAAAACACCCTAGAAAAATAAAATAGCATGTAAAAAGTCAAATATACACAACTAAGTAATCAGTGATACATATATCAATGTGATTTTTGTGTGCATCACTTCCCAGCACCTCCTATAATTGATTTCAGCACCCCCAGGTTGGGAAACGCTGGCTAGAGGGTTTTCTTGTTGATGGTCTTCCCGTCAACTATAACAGACCGCCTGTCCTTAAGGTACGTTTTGCTCGGAGTAATCATTAATCCACCACAACCAATGATGGGTGATGCGCATCATACCTAGTATCATATTTAGGTAAACGCGTTGGTGATATGGTTTATGATATGGTTTAAGGTCACAAACTCCCCTCTATCGGAAGGCTAGGACGGTGCCCCTCACAGAGGACTTTGTAGAGTGGTATTTAATGAACCATGCCCTTGGTTCAACTTCGTCGGTGGCAGGATTCGAACCGCCATCCCCTCGACATTTGCCGCAAGTAACGACGCCCTAACCCGCTCAGCCAGCGTTGGTAGGTTCGGTTAAAATGATCAGCTTCGTGCTTTGCAGCTCGGAGCAAAAGAGCCCCATTAAAAAACAAAGAATTAGTGTTCTACACAATTGTTGGACGATCATCACTGAACAAGCATCGCGATAATCACACCGAGCAAAACGAAATACAGTAGAACCTCGGTTAACGAGTACCTCGCATAACGAGGGACTCACATAACGAGGGATTTGCATAACGATCCCAAAATTTGTCTAAAAACGACTCGCTTAACGAGCAACGCTTCGCATAACGAGGAGACAACATTAGATCCCGTATATCCTACACGTAACTCACTCCCACCCAGGGTTGGCATTTCGTGCTGTTGATAGTATTTGGCAGACTTTTGGAATACAACAGGTTTTAGAATATGGAATTCATTCAAGTAAATGTTGAAAGTATTTTATCTTTACTATTATTTCAGTAATGTTTATCATTGTGAATAGTAAGAACTTATGACACCGTTGTAACAAATGTAAGAAAATTCACCAAAGAGAATAAATCATAAAAAAATTGTTGGTTCTGGGAAATCGGTTCCCGAATACTTCAGTATTGAGTGTTCGTCGTGTTTGCATCTTAGTGTCGCTT
>NC_134780.1:75622368-75642368 GCF_046742065.1 Oratosquilla oratoria
GCATCTCGGTCAACCAACGAAAGCGAGGGAAATGATCAGAAACATAGCTGTAGAGAAAAATGAAAATATTTTTTTCTAGTGAGAAGGAAACTGAAATGAGAACATGCAGCATGAGAAAAAGTTAGAAATGAAATCAAGCTTAGAAGAAAAATCATGTAGACATGTTTTTGATCCGTGTGAAGTGTGTATATATTTCCTACAAGAGGCGAGTTGATTTTACTTCCCGCGTTTAACGGTGAATATATTCATGGGCAGTATTCACAGGGTTGTACTTTCTCGTGTATACCGCTCTGGAAAGAGATGCAGAGGGCAAAGTGTCTGATGTTCCAGATCATGTGTCACCGTTCAGTTCCAGAGAAAACTGGAAAGTGGGTCTTACTTTGTCCAGCACAGTTTGAAGTCGATGGAGGTCAAAACCTTCTGGATTTGATGCCCGGGGTCGCTTATAAACTTTGTTACTGAGTATGTAAATGGACTGCGCTACGTGGGCGATATTCGACGATTAACGAAGAATAAACGAAGACGTGAATGTTTCTGTGCAGTGGAAGAAGGAATGAAACAGGAAAAACAGAAGTTCGAGATGAATACGTGGTGGAGGTAAAAAAAAGGAGGAGGAGAAGGAGGAAGAGGAAGAGGAGGAGAAGGAGAAGGAGGAAGAGGAGGAGTAGAAGGAGGAAGAGGAGGAGGAGAAGGAGGAAGAGGAGGAGGAGAAGGAGGAAGAGGAACGGAGAACAGGGAGTCTAAATTTACGTGGATGGCGGAAGCCAGAACGAGGTGCTGTACCAAACCTTAGAAAAAAAAAAACTAAGTAAAACAAACAAACAAACAAATAAAAGAAGAATAAATCAGCAACATTTCCTGGTTTAGAACGAGGAAGAACGAAAAATGTCGACACGCGAGAGCAAATTAGTCCTTCTGGGCTAAAGAGAAAAGAATGCGGAACTGAGAGGAACGGGGCGGTGCTCTCCTTCTTCCCCAACGTTGTAACGTTCTTTGGTCTTTTTCTTCGTCGCTTCGTTTTCTTCTTCTTCTTCCTTTCTATGATTCTCTCTCTCTCTCTCTCTCTCTCTCTCTCTCTCTCTCTCTCTCTCTCTCTCTCTCTCTCTCTCTCTCTCTCTCTCTCTCTCTCTCTCTCCTTTGTACTTGTCTTTCTCTGTCTCTCTTCCTGTATATATATATATATATATATATATATATATATATTTACGTGCAGGTATGTTTCTGTGAACTCTTGTGCGTGTATTTATGAGAGTCTATGTGTGTGCACACGCGTGTGAGTGTATGTACACACACAGGATCCTATATATACGTGTTTGTTCTATCTAAAAAAAAATACATAGAAAATAGATTAAAGTAAAATTACTGAGTCCATCACATCGCATTTCGAATTTGGTCTCTTCTTCTTGTTCCGTCCTTCCAGACTCTTATCCAGAAAAGCTGCCGAAGAAGAGTCCATCAGTCACCGGATTGGCCGCGACACCTGACGGGTTGTGACGTCAGCAGCCATGCTTGGGTAAAACCCCAAAGAGTTTTAGTCGACTTTAAGAAGTCTCTCAGTGGGAGCAACGAATGTCTCGATTAATTCTCCAGATTCTGTTTCCTTGAATATTTCATTCTGGCTAAGTTAGCCAGCAGTTTGTTCATATTAAGGAGATCTCTCATTCTTGATATGTCATATAGAGCCAGGTTAAAAAAAAAAAAAAAAATGGTGGCACACAAAAAAAAAGAAAAAAAAAAAAAAAGTGGGTGACAGAATAAATGTACTTATAGGTAACTATCCAAGAAACAAAACTGAAAATATAATTATTCATTTTTCCTTTGTATCTTTTGTCAAGGTCATGTCACAAGTTACAGAAACAGCAAACAATAAACTCTGGGAAACTTTCCTCCTTCATCATCCGGGCTCTCCACACATCAGGCAGACAAAGCTTCTGACGACGCAGATTAATGATGGCGTGTACTTTAGAAGCTAGAAAAAAAAAAAATCGTGGCTCGCTGAGATGTTGGCAAGCTCTTTCTACTCCTCAAAAAAAAAAAAAAAAAAAAAAAAGACTCAAAGAGATACGCAGAATTCACCACAAGTTTATGTTAAGTGGTTGTGATTTAACACACTGGACTTATGTCACGTGTTGTGTTCGTGATCAAGTGCTGTTCCTAATTGAAAACTCAGAACTCTTGTATATTTCCGGATCTGTAGGTAATGCACACACACACACACACACACACACACACACACACACACACACACACACACACACACACACACACACACACACACACACACACACACACACACACACACACACACACACACGGCTCGGTGGCGGATTGGTAAGGCACTGGCCTCACAAGCCGGAGAACCGGGGTTCGATTCCCCGGCCAGGCGGAGATAAGTTGGGTTTGTCTCCTATCACGTGTAGCCCCTGTTCACCTAGCAGTGAGTAGGTACGGGATGTTAGTCAAGGAGTTGTGACCTTGCTGTCCCGGTGTGTGGTGTGTGAGTGGTCTCAGACCTACCCAGAGATCGGCAAATAATGAGCTATGAGCTCACTGCCGTAGGGTGGTGTCTGGCTGTCTCGAACAGAGGCTGCAGCAGATCCGAGGTGAATACACACACACACACACACAGATTGATCATATAGTGTAAATTATAAACAATGACACTATGTTTGATAAGTAAGGCTATCTTCGTTGTGCCTATTTGAAAACATCGTCGTGTGAGAGTAAGAAAAAAATGTCGCATATAACCTCTTGCAATGAGGAGTCATAAAACAAAAGCGAAACGCGTTGTAAGATTTAACGAGATCATATCATGCATTATGAATGTATGTCAAGTGGATCTGTACCGTCACTATCACAACATAAAGTGGGTGGAGGACAACGAGAGGTCCATCGGTGTCTATTGTAACTTAATTGTCATAGCTAAGTGACACTGTGGGTTAATCGACAACAACAAACAACAACAATAACAATAATATAAAAATCAACAAGAACAACAATAACAATGATCAATTAAACAGATGGCTTTGGGCAGTTGGTTCTTAGCGTTTTTAGTGCTCGTATCCGGTGACATTTGAAAAAAAAAAATCTCGTACCCTCATTAAATATAAATGCAGTGCAAACATATGAGAAGGATTATTGACACAAAACTTCCTTTGCTTTCTTATGGTAAACATATCGTACCATTGCACTGGCTATCATGTCTCGTACCCCCATCCAATACAAATACCATGCAAACATATGAAAAGGATTAGTGATACGAACCTTGCTTTGCTTCCTCGTAGTAAATATACAATACCATTGCCTCTGGGGCTATAATGTCTCGTATTCCCCCAGGGTCAAGGTATCCTACCCCTTGGGGATATAGATACCCACAGGTTAAGAACCACTGGCTTAGGCTAATAAGAATGGAAAATTGCACAGCAGAAATCGGAACTTGTTTATTAAGACATTTGTAAAAATGTGAATGATACTGGTGAGCTTTGTAGTCACCTAGAAAGACTGCGTCATGTGAGCTTGTCACATTATTGTTTTCAAGTTTACCTAGTGACCTTTGTATATTCGAATACTCGCTTTTCAGAGGATGGGAAAAGAAAAAGTCGCTGGGAAAAATATAGAAAAATATCATTGTTTTGGCTAGGAAAGATTAGGTTAGGTAAGTTTAGATTAGAATATATTAGATTAGGTTAGGTTAGATTAGATTAAGCTAGGTTATTCTTTTTCTCTTTTGACTTTGTGTAACTTTCTTTTTGGATTTGTTTTCTCTATGTATTTAATTTCCAAATTTATAATACTATACTTAGCTACATAAACATAAAATAGAATAATCGAAAAATATGTAAACGATGGTCATTCGTGTCAATGAATTCTCAAACGAGTAAGAAATGTTTAACGAAAAAAAATCCTCAATACACCTCAAATCTGTTTGGTTTTCTTTCTGTGTTTACATACATCTACAGTATCTACTTGTTCTGGAGAGAGACGATATGGCTCCCCTAAGGAGTGTAGTACACGGAAGAAGTTCCAGGAAAGCTCAGCCTGGAAAACTAATTAGCTTTACTGGAAATAGGGGCAGAGGGGGAGGGAAACCAGTGGTCTATGGAGGACAGGGGTCGTCAGGGGACTTCAACAACAACTTGTATTTTGTGCATTTTTGTAAATTGATGCCGTCGAACGCGTGAAGGCATTGTTTGTTTGGAGGTATCTATGTTCTCTTTGCGATTCCAATTTATCACTTCATCTGTTGGAAATGTTCGACAATATCTATGTGGAGTTTATGGAATACGATAGCCTTTCAAAGGTTGCAGAGGTTTTGATTAACTTTAGATTGATTGAATAGCGTTCGCTTGCGCGTGTGTGCTAGTATGTACATGTAAGCGACCACTCGTGTGACTATGGGTAGGGAGCAATTCCGTGATCATGACGACGGAAACAAGAAACAGATGAACATTTATTGAAGGTTTTGTACTACACTGGTTGTCACGACCCACCTATGGGCCAGGATAGTCGCGACACGAAAAATAAATAAATAAATAGATAAAATAAAATAAAATAAAATAAAATTTAAGGCCGTGCGTAGTTCGGGTGAGTAACAGAGTTCAGATGGGATAGTTAAACTCTCCGTTGAAATTAAATATTATTACACGAATAAAAATAACACAACATAAATGGACATAGAATAATAAAAACACATCAACATATGTTACATGAATTAAATCAATAATTATTCATCAAGCAGAGTAGCTGGGTGTGCTCTTGTATTCAGCACGTAAGAACAGGTGGGCGAAACGAAGTCTTGATTATGGTGTAGACCAGTCTTGATTCTGGTTGTTAAAGTCGCACCAATGATCTCTGGAACAAATGAGTAGTTTGAGGTGAGGTTGATGCACGATAACTTCTGGTAGGTGAAGTTTCTGGTAGTTGGGAACACGTAATCTTGGTTAATGTTTCGTAGTTAAGAAATAACAGAGTGTCAGTCGCACGTAGTCAAGCAGTAGTCTTGAGATGTCCGAAACAATTCGGAAAAACACGAAGGCTGTGCACTTCGTTTTTGAGATGGGCAATAGGTGTAGTCCAAAGAACTTGTTTAGCGGAGTTGTCGTAATCGACGAATGTAGAATAACCTCTACGTAGATTCTAATGGGCCCTTGGCATCAGAGCCCTTACGTGCCTAAGAGCCGCCCCGGGGGCTAAGTTCTCAGTGACGTCCTCCTCCACCCTTTCCCCATCACAACTTTCCATCTCCACCATACCTTATTGGGTTGCGAAATGATTAAACATATTTTAAAAATGTTATCTAATGTCCCTCTTACAGAAAGGGTAAGGGGGAAATATTCTATATTCTGTTGATTCGAACGCAAAATTCGTATATTACTGTAAAATATTCAGGGCTACTCTGACCTTTTTTATTATAATTATTTTGTCAGTCTTGTGGGCGGCATATTTAGACTAGAATTGCCACCCCCTCTAAATGTACCTCCCCAGGGCATATGCTCCTAGGTCATGGGACCAGTCGTACTTTCATGGCTTCCATGGTGAGGTACAGAGGCTGTGTCGTCCATTACAGGATAGACTGGTCTTGCAGTGGACCTTAAAATCTGAACGCACATACAATCCTTAGAAATACACACACACACACACACACACACACACAAACACACATACACACACACACACACACACACACACACACACACACACACACACACACACACACACACACACACACACACACACACACACACACACACACACACACACACACACACACACACACACACACACACACACACACACACACACACACACACACACACACATATATATATATATATATATATATATATATATATATATATACATGCATGGAGCATTTATATGAGTATATGTAATGAAAACCATAGAAGGCTGCGCGGTAGCCCAGTGGATACCGTCTTGAATTCGTAAGTAGGTGGTCGTAAGTTCAATTCCCTTGCCCCACTGTAGGTTTGTTGCGTTAGTTTATCGACAACCCTTACCAGGTGGGGAGGCAACCTAACATCGACCCCCCCCCCCCAAAAAAAAAAAAAAAAAAAAAGGCGGCTTGCCGTAACTGACAGATTTTTTCTTTTTTTTTTTTCTATTTGCCATGGGTTCCTCACTTACCACTGCGGGTGGGTGGGGGTGGGGAGTGGGGAGTGTTATGGTGAGGTAATGGATTTCTGAATACTAGTTGCCCCTCTTCTGAGGCGTTGCTTTTCCTACCACACTTGGGCCGAATGATTTACAACTTGTTTCGAAATATCTTGATCTTATTGGGATATATGTATTCTACACGACAAGAGTATATTTCTATCGTTATATATAAGATCTTATGGGTAATTTTGAGCTGAATATGTCATTATACTCTATTTCACTAAACTGGGTCCGTTTTTGTTTGTTCTCAGTTACACTCTTTTTTAGATTTTATTTTGTTACTGGGAATGTGACAAAAATCAAGTTTGATCACTACAAACCTGAAATCATCATGAAAATGAATGGTCTTACAAAAGATAACCAGTAAAAAAAAATAAAAAAAAAATTAAAGGTAAAATTGCTTTATTGCACGGTTTTTTGAAGTAGAAGAATTCAAACACTTATGCTGAACACAGCGATATAATCTCACTTATTTCAGTACTTGTTCAAATATAACTCAGCTCCACATCTATACTATATCCTTGACGAAGCCAATCATGTATTATGAGAATGTTGAAGGGGGAGAGGGAGATGGGGAGGGGGAGGGTATTATATTGCCCCTTTCCCCCTCTGAAATAGGCTTGGCCCATCTCCCCCCCTCCAGTTGCCCCCCCCACCCCACAGGTGCCTCTCCCCCCCACAGTCCCCCCCCCCGCACACACATATTCCCAACCCATCACTTATTCAAACTATTTTATACAAACTATATTTACGTTTATCCAAAACGAGACGAAGATAGTCTTCGCTATTATGCAGAATTTTTGTTTTCCAAATCTCGGGGTTTATTAAATTACAATTGCCATGAAAAAATGGGGAGAGAAAAAGGAAGATGATGAAAACGGTAATTTGATAAAATATGAGAACTGTAGGACAGAAACTTGCATAAAACAGGAGAAAGTCTTTTTTCGTTTAATCAGATGGAACGTAATTTCATATTTCTATTACATACACGCATGCAACACAGCAATTTGAGGTAATGGTAAGCATCACGGGCTACCACGTTGTAATACCGAGTACGCGTTCCACTCAGGGTAGAAGGAAAGCTTTTTCAGACAGTTGGAGCTTTCACTGTTCCCTTTGTGCAAGGAGATGATGAGTATGCGGTATATGTAGTCATGGTATCGTCATCGGACGATATGTGCTATGAGATCTCATGATTATGTGATCCAAAATGATGGTGGTATATCACACACATACATACACACACACACACACACACACACACACACACACACACACACACACACACACACACACACACACACACACACACACACACACACACACACACACAAACACACACACACACATAGGTCTGAAAAAATAGCTTCCCACACAGAGTGATAGATACTTGGAACAAATTAGACAAAGAAACAGTGTGCAAACACTATTCAAGATTTTAAGAAAAAAAAACTTGGTGCTGAGAGATACAAAGACGGGTCACCACGAGCATAGCTCTCTTCCCGTATAATACAACTAGGTAAATGCACACACACACACACACACACACACACACACACACACACACACACACACACACACACACACACACACACACACACACACACACACACACACACACACACACACACACACACACATACACACAATCCCAAACTCAAACTAACTCGAACGGACACCGTACCAAGTTCTCATGCAAATGAATTAACATATATGCATGTGCACGAGTCAAATCATCGTTTATCCGGATGTGTGTGTGTATGTGTGTGCGTCTATGTGCGTGTGTGTACGTGTATGTCTGTGTGTATGTGTATGTGTCTGTGTATGTGTGCGTGTGCGTGTGTGTGCGTGCGTGCGTGTGTGTGTGTGTGTGTGTGTGTGTGTGTGTGTGTGTGTGTGTGTGTGTGTGTGTGTGTGTGTATGTGTTAAGAACCTCCATGATCATGGATCACGTGATCAGGAAACCTCATAACACATATAGTCCGTCCTATAACATACTATAACGTACTATAACGAACTAAGGCGTAAGTGGTGGAAGTGGTCGATTTATTTTATTTCATTTATTTATTTATTTATTTATCTATTTATTTTCTGTCACAACACATCACCCTAAGACCTTTCGCGATATGATGTTTCACATCTATCTTTTCTCTCATCAGACCTAATTTTCCCCAATTTTTTAACGATAAAGAAAAATGATAATGATAATAATAATGAAAAAAAAGAAAAAAAAAAATCGACCACAGAAATTCCTACCGGTACAATCATGAATGTTGGTTATTTTTTTTCTTTCTTTTGTGTGTGTGTCCGAAATGTACCAGGAACTCAGTGACGTAATTGGATGCCAGAAGTGCTCCGGCACTCTGGAGGCTCTCGGCCGGGCCATGCGGTCGTCGTCGTCGTCGTCATCATCATCATCATCATCATCATCATCATCATCATCATCATCATCATCATCATCATCATCATCATCATCATCATCATCATCATCATCATCATCATCATCATCATCATCATCATCATCATCATACCACCACCATCATCATCATCATCATCATCATCATCATCATCATCATCATCATCATCATCATCATCATCATCATCATCATCATCATCATCATCATCATCATCATCATCATCATCATCATCATCATCATCATCATCATCATCGCCATCATCATCATCATCGCCATCATCATCATCATCATCATCATCATCATCATCATCATCATCATCATCATCATCATCATCATCATCATCATCATCATCATCATCATCATCATCATCATCATCATCATCACAGGTCCTCTCAGGTTCGTGCTGCTTAAAATCCATTCTCTTCCTCTCTTTTTCTATTCTTTTTCTTTTTCACAAACACACACACGCACACACACACACACACACACACACACACACACACACACACACACACACACACACACACACACACACACACACACACACACACACACACACACACACACAAGCAAACACGCACACACACACACACACACACACACACACACACACACACACACACACACACACACACACACACACACACACACACACACTCGCGCGCGCGCGCACTCTCTCTCTCTCTCTCTCTCTCTCACACACACACACACACACACACACACACACACACACACACACACACACACACACACACACACACACACACACACACACTCGCACGCGCGCGCACACTCACAAACACACACACACACACACACTTACGGGAAGTAACGATGTGGGTAGGATGAGATCAGAGGAGCTTGTTCGGAATTACAAGTTCCTCCTTCAGGAGATGAAGGAGCGCGGGAGCCGTCACGTAGTCTGTGGGATCCTTCCGAGGATCTACGCTGGCTCGTGTTGAAACAGTAGAGCCATAGGGATCAATGAGAGGATATCACAATTGTGCACGCAACTGGGATATCACTTTCTTGATCCTTGGTACCTCTTTTCAAGGCGTCATGACCTTTATGCTTTTGATGGGATCCGCCTTACTCGCAGAGGCAAAGATGTTCTTACAAACCTTAATGTGGGAGTTTGTAATGAACTAGTTCCTTTTTTTGTGGTAGAAACTCAAAGTGAAGGGGTAATAGAGTGTATTGGGGAAAACAGAGTAGAGCATAGCAATAATGTATAGTACTCTGTGTAGGACAAAATATAATTTTAGGATATAATGTCGGTAGAGGACGAAATATTACATTAGAATGTAATGTCAGAGGACAAAATATCACGGTGGGATGTAATGATAGTGGAGTACAAAATATCACAATGGGATGTAATGATAGTGGAGGACAAATATCACGATAGGATATAATGTCAGTGGAGGACAGAATATAATTTCAGGAAGTGATGCCGGACAGAATGGCTGGTGTGGGACGCGGTGACGGATGACCGTGAGGGACCAGATATCCGTGCTGGGGCAAATGTTTATGAGGCACTGAATGTCAATGAAGGACCAAATGTCAATATAGAGCAAGGTGTCAATAAAGAACAAAATTTTAACGTAAGGCATGATGTTGAAACTCAAAACGTGTCAAAAAGAAATAATCACGAGTTTCTTAAAACCATGTACATTAATGCTCGTAGTATTAGGAACAAATTCCAAGAAATACAGGCGTATGTCAAAAGCGAAAATCTCGATATGATAGGAATAACCGAGACATGGTTATATGGTGGAGAGTTTGAAGCTGAATTTAATATTAAGGTATTTAAAAACTTTCATCAGGATAAAAACCACAAGAAAGGTGGGGGTATTCTGTTGTACGTTAAAAGCAATGTCCATGCCTGTGTTTTAGAGAGTGAAACAGGATGCATATGATAGTTTGTGGGTAGAATTAACCCAAACAAATGGACAAAAAATGAATGTAGGTGTAATATTAAGGCCAAATACATTATCATTAGTAGACAACAAACTGTTGTTTCAAGAACTGTCTAGTTTCTTTAACCGGGACTTTTTGATAATGGGTGATTTCAATTTTACTGACATTGATTGGATGACCCTTAAACATGGCCATATAGGTAGTCGCTTGGTAGATTTTCTCGCTGAAAACTACTTAGTTCAGCATATAAAAGAGGCCACATGACATGGAAATTTACCCGATCTATTGATCACTCCCCGAAAGCATGATAACCGATGTAGAAGTTGGTGAAACTATTGCAAGTAACAATCACAACTTAGATTCAGACTGCTAATTTTTTTTAGAATAGATACTTGTGTATCTAAAATATCCGATTTCAGTAAAGCTCAGTTCATAGGACTACGTCAAGAGCTTCAGCTTACAGATGAGGAAGCAAAATTAAGAGAAAGACCTGTAGATCAGATGTGGGAAATTTTTCAAAATACTCTTACTAAGATGATTGATACATCCCGTTTAAGGACAGACTACCCCCCCAAATCAAGCTCGCCCAAAATGGCTTGACAAAGAAACTGAAAAAAAGTATTGCTAAAAGACAGGCTTATAAGAAATACAAGCGCTCGGGTGCACCTAATGACTATCAAAGTTATATAATAATACAGAGATATTTAGAAAAGACAATAAAAACCGAAAATGACAATACGAAATAAACATCGCTGATAAATCCAAAGAGAATCCCAAAGAATTCTATAGTTACATTAAAGATAAAAAGGTTATTAGGAATCACATTGGCCCACTATCATCTGCTGACGGTCAACTTGAATATTCAAATGAAGGAATGTGTCATATTTTAAACAACTATTCTAGCTCAGTATTCATAAACGAAACACCTCAAAGTGAACTCCAAACTGAAACCTGTGAAAAGTCTAGGGTGTACTTACTACGGTAAATATAACAAAAGAAAAAATTAAAAGGTGTATAGAATAACTCAAAGTTAATAAAACATCAGGGCCTGACGGTTGGCACCCATGAATCTTAAATGAAATGAAAAATGGAATTGTTGGTCCATTAGAAATTATTTTCAAGGAATCCATCATATTCGGAGATATCCCAAGAAAATGGAAGCTAGCTAGCGTTACTCCTATATTAGAAAAAAAAACGACAAAAAGAAACCAAATAACTACAGGCCTATAAGCTTGACTTCAATCGTAGGAAAAATGAAAGAAACTATCATCAGAGATGCTATCGAACATCATTTAGAAAGTAACTATTTGATAAAGGATAGCCAGCATGGATTCAGACGGAAACGTTCTTGCGTGACTAACTTACTTGAATTCTACAACACAGTCATCTCGAGTTTTGACAAAAGAAACAATATAGATTTGATATATCTAGACTCTGCAAAAGCTTTTGATACCGTCCCACACGAAAGACTACTTCACACGGAATAAGTGATAACCCATTAAGCTGGACTAGAAATAGGTTGAATGATCGAAAACAGAATTGTTCTAAATGGCAAAACTTCTAGATGGAAAAATGTTACGAGTGGAGTTCCTCAGGGTTCCGTTTTTGGGCCACTTCTATTCATAGTATATATATAAATGCTATAGACCACGGACTAAAATCTATTGTCTTCAAATTTGCTGATGATATAAAACTGTGCGGAATGGCAAATGATTACTTAAATCAATTAGATATTTAAGAAGATTTAGATAAACTACAGCAATGGTCTGAAAAGTGGCTAATAAAATTTAACACAAGTAAATGCAAGGTAATGCACATAGGTATGAATAACAGTAAGTACGATTACAAGTTACCTGGAAATTCGTTAACAAAAGTGGATAGCAAAAAGCATCTCGACGTAATTATCAGTAACGACCTCAAATCATCTAAGCAGTGTATTTCAGTCTCTTGGAAAGCAAATAAGATTCTAGGACTGATTGCACGACCTTTTGACTTCAAAAGTCCATCTCTCATTAACAAGCTATATAAATCGTTAGTTCGTCCACATTTGGAATATGCTGTTTCCGTATGGTCACCGAATCTTATTAAAGACATTGACAGATTGGAAAAAGTACAACGGCAAGCCACAAAACTGATTCCAAATATAAAAAATAAATCATACGAAAATCGACTAAAACATATGAAGCTGTTTTCTCTAAAAAAGCGTAGACTCAGAGGTGACTTGATACAGGTCTTTAAGATTCTAAAGGGATCTGGCAACATAAAAAATGACAAATTTTTTACACTCAATGGGAATTCGACAAGAAATAATGGTCTCAAACTGTCAGGAAACAAGTTCAATTTGGAAATGGGTAGAAACAACTTCGCCAACCATGTAGGTAATGAATGGAGTAAACTTCCTGCAGAGGCAGTGCAATGTAGTTCAGTTCGAAGCTTTAGAATTCATTTAGATAAATACCTAAGCAAGATGCTGTAATGCCTGCCATTTATTTTATATAATTTATTTATTTATTATTATTTGTTTATTATTTACTTGATTTTCATTTATTACCGTATTAGTTATCTGTCAATTTATTATTATTTACTATTTACCTGTTTCTTTATTATTTAACTATACCTATGCATTTATTTATTCTGTTTATTATTATTTATATTATTATAGCTTTTATTTATCTATTTATTTATCATTATTATAATTTTTTCGCATCCGACTAGTTAGTGACCAAAAGGATCTCCTGTCGGCATGCTACTTCTTTGTAATTCTTTGTAATCCTTTGTACACACACATAACACGTACACACAATTTATTTATCATTATTATAATTTTTCGCATTCGACCTGGTTATGGGCCAAAATGTCTCCTGTCGTCCTGTCGGCATGCTCCTTCTTTTTAATCCTTTGTAATCCTTTGTACACATACAAACACGTACACACACACACACACACACACACACACACACACACACACACACACACACACACACACACACACACACACACACACACACACACACACACACACACACGCACACACACATAGATTGGTCATACGAGCTCTGAGCTATCTTTCGGGAGGGAAATAGCTATCGATCACGAGTCCAGCACGTGATCCAAGGACCAAGGTGAATACACACACGCACACACACACGCACACACAGCCTTCGGCCGAATAAAATCGTATAGAGTTAGCTATAATGAAATGATCAAATGCGCACTCGTGAAGTGCTCAATACGGTGAGTTGTCTTCATAATAGCCCAAACAAAATCTCTAAAACGGGTCAGAGAAGCGAAGGGATGAAGAGGAGAATGCTCACCTTATTAATCGTGGAATGTTGGCTGAATAATGCAGAGGTTGATAAAAAAAAGTGAATCTCTTGACATGTATATGGGGTTGTCTTTGCACTGAATAAAATTTCCTAGTACCCGAATAAACATGAGACGAATAGAGATGCTAGAGAGTTAGAAATCACGAAGGGACGTCTGCAGAAACTCTTGATGATTAAGACCAAATTTTCAAAGGGTCAGAACGCTTGGTAGTTAGTCGTCTTTTCCAGTGAGTCCGCGACCCCAAAGTGCTCTGCCATAGTCACAGTATTCTTCCATTACTTGTATTTAAACTCATTTATTACTCTTCAATTGACTGGATGAAATATGGTAGACACAATCTTTTCGGATTTATTTTTGTTCCAGAAAGAATCATTTCGCTGTTATATTTGACGTTTGCTCAAGTTAAATGAGAGATTGCCACGGTACGAATAAGTAAAGGTTTGTCTATCCATCAATGCTCACAGCGCGTTTGTATTTTACATGAATTTGCAATTATTTAAATATTTGCTCAACTTATGCTCCCTTGATCTTAACTTGATGGTGATTCCCTTCGCTATTGTTACCATATTAGTTGGTTTGTAATTTCCGTTTTCTATGATTGCAGTTATTTATTACTTGTTTTTTTTATATTGTTGATTTATGAGTTTTGTTAATATTCTTCGTCGAGTAATATGGCCATACATGTATCTACAATCTTTGCTAAGTCCACATGAATAGATTTGCAAAAACATTTATTATCAATTCATAAAACTGGAGAACGTATTGCAAACCTACAAAACTGATTGATCACTTTTGAAGTTTAAGTCTAAGGCACAGAAATATATTTTGGAAAGAGGAAATATTGAAAAGGAAATCAGATTGAAATGAAAAGACGGGGATGGTAGATGTGTTTGTTTTAATATGTGTGTGTGTGTTTGCGTGTGTGCACAATTCATCATGGTCTTCAATAACGTGCTGGACACGTGCTTGGCAGCTATTGACCTCCTGGATAAGAGCTCCATAACTCACACGACCTCATTTATGGGTAATACCGTGACCTTACACACACACACACACACACACACACACACACACACACACACACACACACACACACACACACACACACACACACACACACACACACACACACACACACACACACACACACACACACACACACACACACACACACACACCTACCTACCTCCTTGCTCAAGGGAGTGAGTGACGACCTGGGATGTTGTCATACTTTGAAAGCCCTGGGCAGGGAGTGAACTCGAAACCACCAATATAGTATGCCATGACGATACTACTATATAACCTGTCGGAGTGTTTGTGTATTTTATCGAATTGTAATATACGAGGTTGAAGCTGTGCTCGTCCATGAGTGTGTCTGTGTGTGTGTACGTATGTGTAGGTATGCATGTGTGCATGTGTATGTGTACATATGTGCGTGTGCATGTGTGCGTGGATTTATGTGTGTGTTTGTGTGTGTGAATGTATATGTATGTGTGTTTGTGTGTGTGTGTGTGTGTGTGTGTGTGTGTGTGTGTGTGTGTGTGTGTGTGTGTGTGTGTGTGTGTGTGTGCGTGTGCGTGTGGGTTGGGTGCGCGCGCATGCGTTTGACCCGAACCGTGTAGAGAAGTAACTAAAGTTTTTTATTCCTTGTTCCTCAGTGAAAAAGATTCTGTCGCCTTCAACTGATACAGCTCAGGGAGGATCCGGTTGAGACGATGATAAACTCTGAGTAGAGTAGTTTACCCACGGCACACATATTTTTTGTATTTCTGATCTCGTCTAATCTTATTTCTTTTCATCATTCTTAAGAAAATTAAAGGATGGTATAGAAGGGTTATGTGAGTAAGTGTTTCGTGTGGAAACTGGAGGTTGTTTGTCTCTGTAAAGGTATAAGAGAGATTTTTTTTTCTATTGTGATGAGTGAAAATCTAGCGGTAGACATCAAAGACGATTCCATGAAGGCAAATTGGAGAGTCTTCGTGGGTGGCTAATTAAGGACAGAACCTGGAAGCCGAGACTGGGTCAGGATTCGCTGATAAACCGAAACTCATTCTCGCCAGGAGTTTCTGAGGATCATGTGTCTTTAGCCGGAAGAAAATAGCTTAAGTAATTGGTTAATCCGTAATAGAAAGGAGGTTAGTTGGATACATGGTTAAGGGGCCCTGTGGACCAGAGGGTCGTAGTTTTGTCTTCATCTTAGGAAGCTTGGGTTCGATACCCCGGGAATGTCAATGAGCAGTTGTTTAAATGGCACGTTCACGGCTTTCCAACCCCACTCTGCAACGCCGGCCGGATGTCAGAGCTGCAGGATACCAGTATTGCATTCCAGCACTCCATCACTTTGGTTGAACTGATGGAGTGTTGGTTTCAAACTCCATTCGTGGCCACAGCTATTCCAGCCCACTACAACATTTCACATATAATTCCCACCATCCACACACTCATCCTAAGCCTGATCAAGCCACAGAAGTGAGGTACAGCGGGTTTGTCACATCCGGTATACTTGCATTGGACCCACAAGAAAATTTCCCTCTAATTATTTGTTGTGAGTGCGTGCAGAAATTAGCTTGTGCGCAAACTTTGCCTACTCTGGAAAGTACGTGCGCGCCCATGGCGGCAGCAATGTCATTTCGTTTGCAATGGAAGCGCTAGAGTTAGAATAGAAAAAAAGTATTGGTTTTGACGGTTGGCAAGTTACCACATTTTTAGAGAATTTATAAGTTGATCTTTGGGTGGAACTTCTTTATGGATTTTAATATCATTTGAAAATCTTGTGTGGGCACATTTTTTCTTTATATGTGCTAATTGTAAAACATATGCGCGCGTGCACATGCGCACAACATAGAAGGAACGTTGCCCACAAGTGGGCCTTGTACGAAAGATGCAACAATGGAATATTTTATATCTAATACCAACCCTGTCAGAAGAACTCTAGTGATCATAGGAAGATCTTTTGGTTCTTTGTGCTACTAAACGAAGTTGTTTCTGCTCGGACGGGATGGCGGAGTCAAGTGGCGTGCTAGCGACCAATGCCTTGTATACCGCCACTGTGAGACAGCAGATGTGAGGATGAAATTTACTATTTACCTGTTTGTTTATAATTTAACTTCACCTATTTGTTTATTTACTTATTATATTTATTATTATTTATATGATTACATTTTTATTTATTTGTTTATTTGTTTATTAAATTTATTATTACTATAATTATTTTTTGCATCCGACCCTAGTTATGGACCAAAAGGTCTCCTGTCGGCACACTCCTCCTTTGTAAGTCCATGGACTATAGTTTACAGGCGGTTCTTTCCTTGTGGACACAAAATTTATGAATTGCTGTTTACAGATGGGGGTAATCATACGGAAAGTGAACGATGATAAGTGGAGAACTTGGGTACATACCTAGTTAACCAGTCGTATATTTGTGTCTTTTCATCTTTATTCTTTTTTGTTTCGTTTCAGGGTAGACATGGCTTCACGATCGTGTGCTCTGCTTGCCCTGCTTCTGCTTCAGCACGGTAAGTGTTTCCACATCGTTCCTTTGTAGATTAACACCTTCATTAGGGTAACTACCCTCCATCCTCTCGTTTCAATAAAATCGTCTGGCGGATGTCGGAAGAGAATGAGATATGTACGTCACTACGTTGAATCAGTTAATTTATCTTGCATTCGTGTGTGTGTGTGTTTGTGTGTGTGTGTGTGTGTGTGTGTGTGTGTGTGTGTGTGTGTGTGTGTGTGTGTGTGTGTGTGTGTGTGTGTGTGTACATCTCATCACCTTGCATTTACCCAAATTTATCTTTAACTTCCTTCTTTCGCACACCGTCGTAAACTCTGTGACTAACTTCCTTAATCCCCACTGCCACAAGCGCAGTGTCGTCAGCAAACAACAACTGGCTTATCTCCCATTTTTCTCCATGTTCTTTAACAATCTCCAATCCTCTACCCATTACCCTTGCATTTATCTCTCGCACCACCCCATTCCTATCCCCAAGCCTCGCTCTGGTCGGCCAAGGAAGATATCTAATCGTACTTCTGAGGTTATTAGGAAGTAGTTGGATAAGGATTCAACAGTCACAGCTCAGAAATTGAAGAAAAATAACCCCTTACTTCTACAGTTAGGTTATTGTAACACGTATGTTAAAGAATGCCATTTGCACCCGTATCCAGAAACCTCTTGCGCTGACGTCCACTCTCTCTTCATCTGATGTGCCGGAGGTGTGATACCTACAATTCTCCTCTCCTAGGGGAAGTAGTGATGCTTCGATGTTCACATCCTTGCATACAACCCGGAGCATTTGGGCAGTGAAATCCCTTATTTCGTCATGTCTCATGCAGATGAATCCACCCTGATTGCATATGTATGATTTGGATCAGACTGTGTACCACAGGAACATCTGTTAGGTAGCCCATTCGATGGGCATCCGTGAATTCTCTTTTGTTTAGGTTGAATTCCTTTGCCCTGATTGGTACTGCTGTCAGCCAACTGGATCCCCTTCTTTCTGTGCCATTCCCATTTTTCTTTTTATACGATTCGATAGCTGATCTAATAAAGTGCAAAGCTCCTCCTTTTGCCTCACTTTTCTAGCCTTTGATATGTTTCTTCTAATTTCTCTGACTACTATTGGTACTACTACTACTACTACTACTACTACTACTACTACTACTACTACTACTACTACTACTACTACTACTACTACTACTACTACTACTACTACTACCACTACTACCATCACTACCACTACTACCATCACTACCACTACTACCATCACTACCACTACTACCATCACTACTACTACTACTACTACTACTACTACTACTACTACCACCACCACCACCACCACCACCACCACCACCACCACCACCACCACCACCACCACCACCACCACTACCACTACCACTACCACTACCACTACCACTACCACTACTACTACTACTACTACTACTACTACCACTACTACTGCTACTACTACTACTACTACATCTACGCATACTACTACTAATGATAATAATAAATTGCCTCAATTTCCATTGACTGGATACTCGAATCCCCAAGGCAGCAAACACCAGTCCTCTGCTGGACCTTTCTTGGAATTAACGCTGGATTATCAGTGACCTACATGTGACCTGCTCGTCGGAAGAGGAGTATGAAGAAGAGGAGGAGGAAGAGAAGGAGGAAGAAGAGGAGAAGGAAGAGGAACAGGAGGAAGAGGAGTTGGAGAAGAGGAATGAGAGTAGGAGGAAGAGGAGTAAGAGGAGAAGGAGAGAGAGGAGAGGAGGAAGAAAAAGAGTGGGAGAAGGAGGAGTAGGAGGAGGAAGAGGAGGAGGGCGAGGAGGAGGAGGAGGAGGAGGAGGAGGAGGAGGAGTAGGAGGAGGAGGACGAGGAGCAGGAGGAGAATGGGAGCATTCTCTAGCCTTCGGATTCCCTTGTGTGGAAAAAAAAAAAGTCAAAGTTTGTAGGTCTTTTGTCTGACCCAAAGACCAAGTGACGGGACCGCACTTCTAGATGGAGGTAAAACGTGATGATAGGATGACTTGAAGATGAGAGGATCCTCTCGACAGCCGTTCTACAGAACCACTATTAGCAAACACAATTGCCAAAACAAGTGCTTTGGTACTTTCTGTTGATTGTATGCAATTGACAATTGCCGCCGCGTCTATTAAGGGAAACGTCGCACTGATAAAGACTCTGTTTCCACGCGGCGTTTCTTTTGATCGACTTTCTGATATACAGATTTTGTATCTAGTAACGAAGACTTAAAAACAGTTGCACATATTTGTCACGAATGAAAAGAAAGCTTCATCACTTGCATGCTTCTTTTGCCAAGGCGATCATCTCTCAGTTTTGGGGTTTTGGAGTTTTCTTAACAAGAATACATTCAGGCAAACCGTCGAAGAACTTGTTTATCCAACTGTACCGAGAATCGATCTCAAAATACGAGTGATAGAGGGCGACCGGGAACCCTGGCCGCGATCCTTAGTCTCTCTGGCGCGAGGGAAAACACCCGCGGATCCGCGAATACAGACCGCGGATCCGCGAACGCAGACCGCGGGATCAAATACGAAGTTTCCTTTTGATCCCTCGAGGAAGCAAAGTTGGACGGGACGTGTAAAAACTAGCGGACAGCGTGGTTGGAGGTATAATGGTGGGGTAGGGGGGGGAGTGGCTGC
>NC_134780.1:75649868-75654868 GCF_046742065.1 Oratosquilla oratoria
GACAAGTGTGAGTGTAGTAGTTACAGAGGGATCAGCTTGTTGAGTGTAGTTGGGAAGGCTTATGGTAGGGTCTTGATTGGTAGGATTAGGAGAGGAATAGAGGGAGTAATTGGTGAGGAACAGTGTGGGTTTAGGACAGGTAGGGGCTGAGTAGGTCAGATTTTTGTGGTAAGACATATGTGGGAAAGCTATAGGAAAAGGTAAGGATGTTTTTGGGGCTTTTATGGATGTGGAAAAGGCTTACGACAGGGTGAACAGGAAGACACTGTGGGAGGTGCTGCAGATATACGGGATAGGAGGAAAGCTGTTAAGAGCAGTCAAGAGTTTTTGCGAGGGTAGTAGACCTTGTGTTGGGATTAGAAATGGAGAGAGTGAATGGTTTGAGGTAAAGGTGGGACTTCGTCAGGGGTGTGTTATGTTCAATCTATATATGGATGGGGTGGTGCGAGAGGTGAATGCAAGGGTAGTGAGTCAGGGATTGGAGATGGTTGAAGAGAGTGGAGAGGCGTGGGAGGTAGGCCGGTTTTTATTTGCTGACGATACTGCGCTTGTGGCAGGATCAGAGGAGGGATTGGGGAAGTTAGTGACAGAGTTTGAGAAGGTGTGTGAAAGAAGGAAGCTGAAGATAAATGTGGGCAAAAGTAAGGTGATGAGATGTACAAGGGGAGAGAATGACAGCAGGCTGGAAGTAAGCATTAAGGGTTAGAGACTGGAGGAAGTTGATACTTTTAGATACTTGGGTGCGAATGTGGCAGGGAGGTGTGGGGGTGGAGGTAGAATGTAGATTGAGAGAAGCGAGTAAATGCCTTGGTGGATTAAAATTTGTAATGAGAAATAGACATCTGGGAATGGATGCTAAGAGGAAGTTATATGAAGGAGTGATTGTCCCAACAGCACTGTATTGGGGCAGAAACATGGAGCATAAGAGAGGAAGAGAGAAGGAGTTTGAATGTGTTTGAGATGAAATGTCTGAGAAGTATGATGGGGGTTACTAGGCTAGATAGAGTGAAATATGAGCAAGTGAGGAGGAGAACAGGGGTGGAAAGGGAGCTAGGAAAAAGGGTTGATGAAATAGTATTAGGATGGTTTGGACACATGGAAAGAATCAGTGAAGAAAGATTAGTAAAAGAGGTGTGGAAGGCAGAGGTGGAAGGAGTGAATATGAGGGGGTGTCCTAGGATAAGATGGATGGATGGGGTGAAAGGGGCATTACAAAAGAGAGGAATGTCTGTTGAGAAAGGACGGGAGAGGACAGAAGATAGGGGTGAATGGAGAAGGGTTGTGTATGGATGATGCTGTGATGCATGAGGGGGAGTGGGTGGGGGATGGGGGGTGAGGAAGTATGTATGAGAAATAAATTGATGAAGCCCGAAGGGATTTCTCCCCGTCTTCTATTTTTCTGCATGAGGGGACGGAGAGAGGGGGTCGCCGAATTTATGAAGCGGCCTTGCTGTGGATATGCTGTGTCTTGCGACACTGCTTCTGACCCAGGGCAGTGGACAGGATGCAGGGATGACCCGTCATCCAGGAGGTGCCAAGATAAGAGGGAGGGAGGAGGGTGGAGGGGAGTGGAATATGTAGGGAATAGAATGGGTGGGAGTGGTTTCTATGCCTTTTTCTTTTTGGCTACCCCTCGTGTAAGGGAGAAAAAGCCTTTGGTATATGTATGTATATATATATATATATATATATATATATATATATATATATATATATATGTATATATATATATATATATATATATATATGTATGAATAATATATATACATACATATATATATATATATATATATATATATATATGTATAATATATGTATTATATATATATATATATATATATGTATGTATAATATATATATATATAATAAAGGATATATATATATATATATATATATATATATATATATTATACATACATGGGGGGGCGGAGAGGGGGGGTCGCCGATTTAAATGAAGCGGCCTTGCTATGGATGTACTGTGCCCTGCGACACTGCTTCTGACCCAGGGCAGTGGACAGGGTGCAGGGATGACCCGTCATCTAGGAGGTGCTAAGATGGGAGGGAAGGTGGAGGGGTGTGGAGTGTTTTCGGGGATGAAATGGGTGGGAATGTTTTTGTGCCTTGTCCTTTTTGGCTACCCCCCTGGTTAGGGGGAAAAAAGCCTTGGTATATGTATGCATGATGTAATATATATATGTATAATATATATATATATATATATATATATATATATATATATATATACATTATATATATACATATATATATATATATAAATATATATATATATATATATATATATATATATATATGTATAATATATGTATATTATATATGTATAATATATACATATATATATATATATATATATATATATATATATATATGCAACATAAATAACTAAAACGCGTGAATGTAAGATTTCGCAGAAAACCACTCGGAAAAGAAGACACTATGATCCGAACGTTTTCGACTATTCAAAAATATTTGGGTCATAGTGTTTTATTTAAGTGGTTTTCTGCGATATATATATAATATATATATATATATATATATATATATGTATATGTATATGTATATATATATCTATATATATACATATATATATATATGTATATATATCTATCTATCTATATATATATATATATATATATATATATATATATGTATGCATGTATATTTATAAATTACATTTTGTGGGAGCTATAATGTTTTTATGTAAATGGAGACGCAACCTCGGAAACTGCTTTTATTCTTCACCTTTCTTCCAAATCCTGGAATTTCTGAAAGACTATACAAATTACTCTTTTTGTCCAAGTGCCATTGCATGCAAAAACAGCGTATTAAGATCAAATTGCCCAAAGATCCTTTGAACGATCACGAATACGATGGAGACTGCGAATTCAATCCGGCTGGGAAGGAGACGTCGAGTACAAAATGTACACTAGAACGTTCTGGGAAAAAAACATCCACAGGAACAATAATGTACATACTCAGTGCGACAGGAACATGCATTCCCAAGCTGTGCGGTAATTAAAAGCAAAGGAATATACACGCACACACCGTGTGTACACACGTCTAACATTTTCTTTAAACAACCAGTAGTTTCACCACTCACTACGTGGTTACTAAGTCTACGCCCCTCGTGAACCACTCTATCGATAAACCAGCGCTTGCGTATTCCCTTCTTAAATCTAAATTTGTCCTACATAAATCCATTACTGCGAGTCCTGCCCTGTGGTATCAATATGATGACCTTGTCTGCATCATCATTGTTAAATACTATAACTCATTGAACATCTCTATTAGATCACCCCGCACTCTATATCTTTCCAGAGAGTGTACGTTAAGGTGCCTAAGCTTGTCCTCGTAAGGTAAATTTCTGAGCCCATGTATCATTTTGGTCCTTCTTCTCTGTACGGATTCTAGTAAATTGATATCCATCATAGAGAACGAAGAACAAAACTGTGCCGTATAGTCAAGGACGGGTCTAGATACTCGTAACGTCAGATAGAGTTTGATAACTACATCTGTACATTCATTGGTAACTGTCCTAACAATGAAACTTGATGTGTATGTGCAAGTGTATATGTATGATTATGTTATTTTAAGGTCACAGTGTTGACCACATATCGATCTATACATATGGACCCTGAGATATTCTTTGGGAGGATAACAACAACTGTCTATCCCGTGTCCAGCACGTGGTCCAAAACGGACCAAATTACGTAAACCCAGGTCGCTGTGCCGAAGTGCTTAAATGGGTTGTTAGGCGATCTCCCCTCTGTCCATACATTCGGCTGTCGATACGCGTGACGTCTCGTTCGTACGTTATTAGAGTAGCAAGAGACCTCATTAGGCGTGGGCTCAGTCATGCATGGCACGTCGGGCGCGTGTCCGCATGTTGCGCTTGCAGTGTGAAGCAGACATGAATGCCATACAAATTCCGGGCGTTAAACCGCGCGGAAACATTCTGATTAAATCCTTTGAGGAACCGATGTCCATGAGAAAGAGAGTAAGAGAGAGTGAGAGAGAGAGAGAGAGAGAGAGAGAGAGAGAGAGAGAGAGAGAGAGAGAGAGAGAGAGAGAGAGAGAGAGAGAGAGAGAGAGAGGGAGAGAGAGAGGAAGAGAGAGAGAAAGAAAGAGGGAGAGGAAGGATAAGGTTAATGAGATTCGTTGCTTTACGTCTTGGCCACGTATTCTTCTCCCGGGTCACGTGACAGGGTCAAGTCCTCGGGAGAAGGAATCTGGGTGATATACTTCGCAGTGTATGTGTTTGTATGTAAGTGGAGAACTGTAATGAATAGACAACAAGTCGACGCATCCGTAGGGATTTCTCCTCATTTTCTCTCTTTTCGTACGAGGAGACGAGGAAGGAAGGTCACCATGTAAATGGAGCTGTGGGGGTAAAACAGCTTCAGCTGTCGGCCCTGCAGTAGGTGTGCCGTGTCTTACTGCATTGGCTCTGGCACAGGAAGTGGGCGGTGGACAGGACTGGTCCTTTGTCCATAAATGCCTTCACTGGCTAGCTTCCTCATAAGAGGGAAGAAGCCTTTTGGTATATATACACTAGATTGCTCTATAATTACTTGATAATCTTCAATAAAAAGCAATAATCAACGTGATTTTCTCCTGAAAATTCTGCAGATCAAAACGGTGGGGCGTGATTTTCATAAACATGTAAAAAAAGAAAGAAAAAGGCTGTAATATACAGCATGACCTAATATTCAATAATGCACTCAAACCTGATTCATAGTGTATTAGACTGCATCTCTTTGTATTAGGGGAATTTTGTTCACAAAAGTTCCATTTGTCTTAAAAGAACAAATGATTTTTGATATGTTTCAATACCATGAGATTGGTCTACGTAGTTCTTATACATCATAGGTCAGGTTCATGCATTTGCAGTAGTATCTAATATCTTATTCACATCATGAGACATCACTTTCGTTCGACACTCAGACAGGAAATTGAACTGTCAAAAGAACCTGACCGCCTAA
>NC_134780.1:75659868-75677368 GCF_046742065.1 Oratosquilla oratoria
CACCACACACCTCCACTCAGCAACCACCAACGCAATAGTAAACTCGTGTACGGGAAACAGGAACATCACATCAGAAATCTTACGAGTTACGACACGTTCAAACATGTAACTATGTAACCCGGCGCTCCCGAAACACGAGTCATTCTTTTACTTCTCCCAAGTATAAGGTAATCATTATGAATATGGAAAGAAGGATATGCTTATACTTCTACCTTTTGCTTGAGAGCATTACATTATACTTCTACCTTATACTTGCAAGGATATACTTCATTTTCATGAATACGGCTGAATGTATCATTTTGGTCATTCTCGTCTATACGACGCAGACCAAAACTGTACCGCATAGTTAAGGATGGGTCTAACTAACGTTAGATAGAGTTTGATAACTACATCTTCACATTTATTTGGAATGATCCTAGCACTGAAACCTAATGCTCTGTTAGATCTGTTCCCTGCGCTAATTCACTGTTTCCTGGATTTAAGGTCAGGACTCACTATAACTCCCAAGTCTCTAACTCGCATTCAGTTTCAGTCTCCATTCACAAAAATGTTAATCAAGTTTATATGCTATCACATCGCCTCCATAATAACGGGGTACTCTCTCTCTCTCTCTCTCTCTCTCTCTCTCTCTCTCTCTCTCTCTCTCTCTCTCTCTCTCTCTCTCTCTCTTTCTCTATCATGTTTTTTAATCCTTGTCAACGACACTTTCTTGTGTAATGAATTAAAATTATTTCAAATGACCCGTGAGGAGATGGATTTTTTTTTTCTATAGTTGCTCTTACTCCGAAAAAAAATCCTATCTATGACATCGTTACAACGTAACTTTAGTGTCTTCTTGTATCCTTTGGAAGCTATTTGTCTTCTCCGATACCGTTGGCTGAATTTCATCTAATCTAACTTAACCTAACCTTACCTAGCCTAACCTAATCAATCGTTAGCTAAGCTAAGCTAACTTAAGCTAAGCCATGCTAATCTAAGCAAGCCTAAGCTTAGCTAATCTAAGCTAAGTCAAGCTAAGCTAAAGAAGCCTAAGCTTAACTGAGCTAAGCTAAGCTAAGCTAAGCGAACCTAAGCTTAGCTAAACAAAGCGATGCTATGCTAAGCTGAGCTAACCTAAGCTGAGCTAAGCTAAGCTAAGCTAAGCTAAGCTAAGCTAAGCTAAGCTAAGCCATCATATCCTGTCCTATTCTCTACCTTTCCTCACTTCCTAAACTAACCCAACCTAATCTAACCCAGCCTAACATAACGTAACCAAACCCAATCTAACCCAACCTAATCTAACCTAATCTAACATTACCTTTACATTACCGAGATAATTATTAATTATATTTTCTCTTACATCTCTCACTATTTACCTCTCAAAGCAAATAAAAAGGTCTACAGATATTTATGGATGCGCAAACATAAGTCCCCTCCCTTCCACACACTCACTCGTAATTATTTTTCTAACGTTTTGTTTATTGAAAAAAATAGTATACATTAGTTGTCCTTTGTATATGGTTGTTGTCAGTGTTTAAACATTTTGAAATTCAGGGTTCTTCCTTCATCCGAATGAAATGACCTGGCCTAGGCTGGAAGGGTTAAAAAAAAACATTTGACCTGGAATATGAGAAACAGACCAAATATTTTTCGATTTAAGCCCTTCGAGTGTCTTAGTCGACTTATATTATTATTTTGTCAATTAAATTCCAATTTAGACGTTTTTCTTTTTATCAAAAGGGGGCAAAGGCAGGTGCTGACGCCAGGAGACGCTTAGCCAATGCCAGGACGATTTGAGTTGAGCGGCATTGTGCCTCACTAAACGAAAACATTGGAAGTCATTACTCTCACTCTTTGAGTTCTAGTGGAAGGATAGGGGCTGTAAGCCCTTCCTGTCTCTATCTGTTACCATCCAGTCACATTATACAGGGTGTCCATAAAGTCTGGGTACATAGGAGATTTTACTATTTATTTATTTTTATTATTTTTCCTCGCTGGATTGGAAGAAGAGGTCATGTGGAGTGGTCCCCTCATTCACCAGACCTTCCTCCCATTGACGTCTTTTTCTGGGGCATGCCAAAAGAGAGAAGGTGTACTCGATGAAAATTACTGATCTAAACCATATGAGAGAACGCATTACCAGTCAGTGTGCTGAAACCGACGGCAATGAGAGCCTATTTCATCGAGTCCACCTGAATTTTGCAAAACGCATCAAATTATGCATTGAAAATTATGGAAATCATGTTGAAAACATTATTTATCAACATCAAAATTGAATAAAAAAAAATTGTTTTAAAAATTATGTATTTCTTTCCATGTACCCAGACTTTATGGACACTCTGTATATTTCATACCGATGGCATTTTCCACCCTATAATGGGATGGATGGGTCTAAGCGTACACACAGGTCCTTGTCCGCTAGAACAAGGTAACAGATTACAGGGTTCTGGTCCATTTGAATCCTGGACGGGGACTTGAACTCACACTGCTGAGTTAGCATTCGAGTGCGGTACCACTACACCATCAAACGTGCGTGTATGTGTGTACATCTGTGTGTGATTTATCATGGTCTTTGGATCACGTGTTGGACTCGTGATCGACAGCTTTTTTCCCTCCCGGAAGAGAGCTCAGAGCTCGTATATAACCGATCTATGGGTAATGCTGTGACCTTACACACACACACACACCCCTAACTCCCCGTCCACGAGAATTGAAGTTACAACCCGCAGCGCAGCGATACTGAAATTATTTCAGCCCTGGGCGGGAGTCGAACCCGGACCGCCGTAGTGGCAGGCGAAAACTCTAACCACTGTGTGTGTGTGCGTGTGTGTGTGTGTGTGTGTGTGTGTGTGTGTGTGTGTGTGTGTGTGTGTGTGTGTGTGTGTGTGTGTGTGTGTGTGTTCGTGTGTGTGTTCGTAGATCGGGTAATAGCTGTTCACCATAAGGGTTCTCTTGACTCCAGGTTGAAAGAGAGAGAGAGAGAGAGAGAGAGAGAGAGAGAGAGAGAGAGAGAGAGAGAGAGAGAGAGAGAGAGAGAAATCTTGAAAATCCTCGTCTTTCACTTCACTGATTCCTTCTGGTCCTCTGCCTCCGCGCTTCCCTCTCCAGCTATTTCCAGCTGTTCCGTCCCCTCTCATCTGAGGACGTTTCTGCCCCATTTTGGTCTTCCGGAGTCCCTCTGCGGCACTTTGACCCCTAAATTGCCGAAGAATTTTCCCTTCGTAGGCTCTTCGATCTCCCTCCATCTTGAAGGTTGTTCTCACGTCCCTCACCTTCTTGGTCCCATGTGGTTCTTACATATCAATCAAAAAAAGATTTCGAATGTTCGTCTGAGTACCTCACTGTCGTTGTATGCTTATTGTTTGTCTTCGAGTGATTTATTCACACATTGTCTTATGTTATACATATTCAGTGTGGTGCCAGACTTTTTCTGTGAGGAAGACTCATTCCCCTAGAGGGTAAATATATATATATATATAATATATATATATATGTATATATACATATATATATGTATATATATATATATATATATATATATATATATCAGATCATTTTTATGACCGTCGCGCAGAGGATTCGAACCTACTGCTCTGATGCCAAGAGGCTCCATTGTCAGTTGCCTTTACCCACTAAGCCACCGATGGTCTAAAACTCTATGAACTCAGAACGCTACTGGTTCCCGAGATTTGGAAAGGTCGCTAACTGCCACCCAAATTCCAGTTTCACCATAGAGCTAACCACACTCGTGGCAGGGGGTAAGGACCGGGACGAATCACTTTCACGCTTATCGCCATCGTAACTACATGACAAATTCGCTAGTGAACAGCGACATCAGAGCATTAGGTTCGAATCCTCTGCGCGACGGTCAAAAAAATTATCTGATTGATGTCGCTGTTCACTAGCAAATTTCTCATGTAGTTACGATGGTGATAAGTGGGTACTGCTTTCGTTTGTTTTCTGGCTTCTCAGGCTAATCGCTTTGACTTTTAAAATCTTATTTTCATCATATTTCATTTTCCGAATATACTCTACTCATGCTTACGTGGGGAAGGGATGTGGAGAGGGGGTGGTTGAAAGGGCGTCAATGAACTATTTAGTGGTATCCAAAGAGAGGATTGGAAGCGTTCTGGAAGTAAACATTCTGAAAGGAAAGATCAGAGGACTGTCAGACGAATTTTGGTATAAAAGTATTTGATATTTTGGAAGAGTTATGGAGGATGAGGAGGGAAAGAGAGGGAGATAGAGAAGTGCTGAGAGTAGACAAATCAAATGAGAACCATAAATAGAAGGATGTGCTGAGGGATAAAGGGGTAACAATAATAGAAGTGAAACAGATATGTTCAAAGGAGAAAGTGGTAAAGTGTGTATAAAGATAGTATGTGGGGTGAGGAGGGAACAGGAAAGACAGCGGTCGGTGGAATGAAGAGGTGAATGTCTGTGATGATATAGGAAAATGCCATGACTATAGGAAAAGATCAGATACAAAGAAAACTGAAAGTGATGAAAGATGTTAAGACGCTTTGGGCAGATGAGTGTCTGATGGAGTATCAAACAAGGGGCGGAGCAGCTATAGTAGATTGGCTAGAGGGGTTCTTTAATGTGTACCTAAGGAAGGGGAATGTGTCAGAAAAATGGAAGATTGCTTGTATAGTTCAGCATTACAAAGGAAAAATGGACAAATTTGGCTGCAGTAGAGTTGGGTGTAGCTGATATAATACAGTAGTAGGGTGTTGATTGAGAGAATTAGGAGGGGAATAGGAATAATTAGGAAATAACAATGTGGATTTAGAAAGGGAAGATGATGCGTGGGTCAATTTTTCGTAGTAAGGAAGATATGTTGAAAATACTAAGAGAAAGGTGAGAGGGGTCTTTATGGATATCCGGAGAAAACATATGTCAGGGTAGATAGGGAGGTATTGTGGGATGAGTTATAGATGTATGGGATAAGGAGAAGGCCGTTGGGGGTAGTAAAGAGTTCTTACATTGGTAGTAGAGCTTATGTTAGGGTAAGAAATGGAGAGAGTAAGTGGTTTGAAGTACAGGTGGGCTGCGCTAGTGATATGTAATGTCACCATGGTTGTTCAACGTGTGTATGGATGGTAAGCCTGTTGTTGTTTGCGGACGACACTGGTTGTGACTGGGTCAGAGGAGGGTCTAAGGCAGCTATTTGTGGTGTTCAGGACAGTATGTGAGAGGAGAAGGTTGAAAGTAAATGTTGGCAAAAATAAAGTGATGTGATGTACAAAGGGGAGACGGTGGGATTGAGTTGGAGGTAATTCTTAAAGGAGAGAGAGGCAAGAGGCAGTGTAGAATTGTAAGTATTTAGGGTCACATGTAGCAGAGGACGGAGAAATGGGGACGGAGGTAGATTGTAGAGTAAGGAAAGGAAGTAAACGCTTTCGGGGAATGGAAAAAAGTCACGGGAAATAGGTATCTAAGCATGAACGCAAAGAGGAGACTACACGAAGTGGTGCTTGTGCCCGCAACACCGTATGGAGACGGAATAAAAATTGTAAAATGTGTAAAGTGAGTCACGGAAGCAAATGAAGGTCATTTCCTCTCCTCCTCCCCTAATTCCCCCTCCTTACCTTCCCTCCCTTATGAGGGGAGCGCCGATCCCTAACCCCTCTTATTGTCATTATCTAGTCCTCGTAAGTCTAGATGACTTGCTAATTTTTCTTATCTATGATCTCCCCCTCCTCCTCCCCCCTCCCTCTGTCTTGGTTACGCCCTAACCAGCACTCCGCCAAATCCCCTTAACCGAAGCGGATTAATAAGCCCCAAATTTCTGATAGCCTTATTATTTACTCTTGAGTTTCGGGATTCTCCTCTCCCCCCCCCCCAATACAAAACACATACATTTTTTTCATGATTACCTGTATATATTTCTTAAACTCTCTTAATTTCATGTTTTTTTTAGGGGGACGGGGGCCAATCTTCCTTGCCTCCTTTCCAAAAAGTTTGTCTTTTATTTTCGTGTTATTTTTTTTTTCCTTTCATTCTTGCAGGTTTTTTTTTCTTCCTTATTTTCTCCTTCATCGTCTCCCTTTATTCCCGTTTTCTTTACTTTTTTTTTTTTTTTAACTCTCCCAATCCTTCTTACTCCTCATTTCCTCGGCTGCTCTTTCTGTCCATCCTCTCATTAGGCTCTTCCTCTCCTCTTCTGCCCTTTTTCGCTTTTGGATTTGCATTGCCACCCCTATGGACCAGAATCACGGGCCACTCTATTTTGATTGGAAACTAATCTATACAAAAAAAAAAAAAAAAAAAAAATCCTTTCTTCTGGTCTCTTCAATCTCTCCTTCATCGTTTCTGTGACTTCATCTCTTCGGCGCGATTTTTTGTCTCCAAGGATAGAGGCGCTGGTTATCGTTGAATTTCTTCTTTTCCTCCTCCTCCTCCTCCTCCTTCTCCTCCTCCTCCTCCTCCTCCTCCTCCTCCTCCTCCCCTCACTCGTCTCCCTCTTTTCTTTCCTAACCCTCCTGCATTACTTCTAATTCTATTCCTCTCTTTAATAAACTTTCCCTCTTCCTTTGCATTCCCCTTCTTCCCTTTCCCTTCCTCCTCCTCATTCTCCCCTTCCTTCTATTCCTCCACATTTTGCTCCTCCTCCACCTCCTCCACTCACTCCCATCTTCCTCCTCATTTACTTTTATCCACTACATTTTCTTACCCGCTCCACGTCTCATTTTCATTTTACTCTCCATTCATCCCTTGGCTGTATTTCAGAATTTTCGTTTATTTTTTTTTTGCACGCGAATCGTTTCCTTGAAGAGGATCAAAATATCCACTTCGTCGACAGAGCAATAAGTGATGGACTTACTTCAAGATGTGCTGGCACTACCGAGAATATGAGGCTCTCCACTTTCTTAATACCCAGAAATGTAATTTACCTTACACACACATGTATATGAGACTTATTAACCCACTGTCGAAGAATGATATAAGAAAGACAGAAGATCTGTATATTTCGATCACTAACTGCTGAAGAGGACCACAGTTAGTGGTCGAAATATACAGATCTTCTGTCTTATATTATTCTCCGACAGTGGATGTCTTTATAAATATGCCATTACATTATACCTTCTTAACACATGTATATATATATATATATACATATATATATATATGTATATATATATATATATATATATATAATATGTATACATACATATATACATGTATATGTATAAATTTAATATATACATATAGATATATATATGTATATATATATATACATATATATATATATATATTTTATGTGTGTGTGTGTGTGTGTGTGTGTGTGTGTGTGTGTGTGTGTGTGTGTGTGTGTGTATATTGAAGTAGGAGTGACAGTTTGAGTGTATTTGGCGTAGGAAAACTCAGAATGATGGCAGAAGTACTTTGTTCTTTGACCTTTCGGTTGTATGCTTTCCTCAGTGAAAATGACAAACAAATATCTTCACCTTATATACTCGTACATATCCTCCGGGGATTCTGTCTGGTTGTCACGGGGGATTTTGTCACGTCAGGTAGAAAAATTAGAGACTTGATGAATCCCAGAACAGAAAATGAGAGGAGCAAAAACAGCGTGAGACACAAGATTCCTTGCAAGGGATTGGCCACTAGTTTACGTTGGCGAGTCATCACTTGGCATAGACAAACGTATTTACGAACACAGAAGTGACATCAAACACCACAGAACTCAAAACTCATTGGTCGTACATTTAGATACATACAGACTTCATAGGAAAACAAGAAAAACAGTAGAAGCAGCACACATCAACACAGAAGACACCAGTAATCATAGAGGAAGATTCTTCAACCTAGGCAGAACAACAGGGAAGGTCATGGTATAGGAAACAAAACTAACAAAGAAAACGAGATGGACAGGCACCGGTCACGGTGTGGGCTGTCTGAGACTACCAGCGAGACATAATCCCACAAGACATCCAACGAACCAAAATCCTCCGTGACAACCAGCGAGACAAAATTTGTATGTAAGGAAAAGATGTATGTATGTATGTCATTCTCTCTGAGGAAGGCATACAGCTGAAACGTAAGAGAATAAATTAATTCTGACATCATTCTGAGTTTTCCTACGCTAAATACATACATACATATATATAAGATAAATTTCTAAGTCAACGCATGGGCTATCATGCCAAGCCACCTCGCAAGGCAGGTAAGGACTGAAATGATGATATTTTTCTTAAATATCCCCATACACTGTCCCATACACCTGCAGTGTATGGAGCAGTGGACTGGTCATTAGAACATTTGAGAAAAACTGTCATATATATGATACAATATATGTATATGTATGTATGTATAAATATATGTATATATGTATATGTATATATATATATGTATATATTTTATTTTCCGTATCTATTCTTTTTTCACTATTTATCTATGTATTTGCTATATATTATCTATATCTTAAGATTCTACCTGTTTTTATGAAGTTTGTCACGGTTTGAGAATCTTTTTTGTGTTTACTTATAGAAAGATCACTTCAGAGAACGAGCGAAGTTTTGCAGCCAATCATGTCGATAGTTCCTGTACAAAGTACAAATTCTATGGAAACTTCAAGACTGACCCCCACGCCCTATGTTAGGCCCGTCTGCCACTTTATTATACCTACTCTGTTTTAGTGTTACGTTTTATGATTCAAGATCATTTCAATACTAAAATTATCTCAGAATGCCGCTATAGCGATAGCCATATGAAATAATTCAACACTTAAGGTGTGTTCTTCATCATCGTTTTCTTTCGTTAATGATTCTGCATTTCCCATTCTTCGTTATGGGACATTGAGCTTCGCGCTCGTCTTGTATGTCTTCATAGGTTCGATATCCATCGGCTGCAGTTCCAACACCGAAGGCAAAGATGGCTTTCTTGGGTGTAGCTAAGTGTGAGTGTGGACTAGTTTGAGCTCAGTCGTCAGGTCTATCCATTTCTCTTTTTAACACTTTCTTCTGCACCTCGACATATTTGCTTTGTCCTCAAGTCTTCCGTTTCTTTTGAATGATTCTCATCAAAGATCCTAATCTCTGATGTAGTTATTATATGCTCCTCATTAATCATTACTACGAAACTCTTTTTCGCTATCTACAGTCAATCAATGAGTCCTTTGTAGTCCACTGCTAAACGAAATCCTCTCTCATACCTCCATGATATTCTATAAGTTACTATTCATAACTTTGTGCCCTCTTTATTTCTTAGAGTTTCAAATATGTTTTTAAAATTCTTCTAAAATTCCTTCTTACTATCCTTTCCCTTTGCAAAGCTTATTTTTCTTCTTGAAGAATAGTTGATCTAAATACTGAAATTCGTAATAATCTGCAGCGAGTAGGGTAGTTATCTATTTAATCTATCGATCAAGTTGTGGATATGAGGACTAATGGCTTTGACCAGTTAGTACACGATTACTACCGTCAGTCCTAAAGGCAGAGGGAAGAGCATACAAGACCTTCTTTATTATTTATCTCATATAAGGACACAGACTTCTGTCTCATGGGTCTTGGGTTTAACTGAACTACGAAGTGCTCTTCGATTTGTTCTTGTTTGCTTGTTCTTCCTGACACCGGTCTTTGGGCCACTCCTGAGCTCCTGGCGGTATATTGCCAAGCGAGACCAAATACTTGTTTATTTTGTCACTCCTAATTGGAAAGCATCATTCTTCTGAGAACGCTAACTGCGTCTAGGTCAGCACAGGTTATATAAGCAAAGAAGCGTAGGAGGTCGCGGCTATGGAACGACGGTTAGGTGACCTAAATCCAAGCGTTCCCTTTTTCATGGTGCGGATCTTTGATTGCATAAGGTCCTTATACTTTCGTCTTGTGTCCTGTTCACTTTTCCCTGAGACTCTCCCAACATAAAGGAACCTGATAATTACACCAATTAAGAAAGTCTCATTTTTATCCCACAGGTATCTCCCGCTAAGCTCTTCCAGTTTTTTTTTTTTTTTTTTTAATAGTTTCTTTGATGGGCCCCCATATTTTGTCTTCTCTCTTGACCTCAACAAGCTTCCTTCCCTTACATCCTTCTTTTCAACTTCAAAGATTTCTCTTCAAAGTTTGCATCTGAGTCTCCACAAGCGTTGTTTTACTTATAGCCTTTAATTTCTTCAAGAGATAGTTAATTCACTTGCTTTGATGTATACCTGCAGAAGAAGCCACTAGAAAACGAAATTAAGAAAGACGAACGTTTTCGTCTACTAAGACATCTACAGGGTACACAGTGTAACAGAGAATACAACAACAAATACACAGAGTCGGTCGAAAAAGAAATTGGGAAAAATGCATAAAAGGTAACCTGAGCTTCATAAATATTGGGAAACAGTTTTCACAGACGAATTTCTGTATACAAGTTTTCTTTGAAAAATGACATATGACTCCAAAATTACCATTGTAGAACTCTTTCGCCTCTAACTAATAGAAATTAATTGATTTCGTTTATGGGATTTCAAAGAAAAAAGGGACTTTTATCGAAAAAAAAGGCAACAATTGTGGAAAAGAAGACGTCACGGAGAAGCATAGTTGCTGGAACATGGAAAGATTGCAATTTGAAGATCTCTTCTATTTGTTCTATCAAAACGTAATCGTTTGATTTAACGATTTCTCAGAAGTTCAGGAGTCTAAAGAGAAGTTACAAAGGCAGTCTGTCAGACGTTTGTAACCTAAGAACCCTTTCATGGCAAAGTGAGGACAAGCTTTTGGTGAACCAGAGCCAAAGTCCTACCGGGGACTGATACCAGCACCCCTCCCTGCTCCCCTAACGGGGAGAAAAGTAGGGACAGACTTCTCAAAAGGGTAACGAGTTGGTCCCTAAGGCGAGCCTAGAAGAGTGATCATGTAGGCGTTAAACCACGGCTATATATATACATCTCAGGACGACGTGACTCGCATGCATAAAAGAAGCCACGAGGTTGATGGGAAACGGAGAGGAGAGGATGAAAGGAGAGGAGGAAGGGGAGAGCGAAAATTAACGTCGCTTAAGATGAGTGAGCTTGAGTAGAGGGGGTAAGGAGGACAGGGAGGGGGAGCGAAGGATAAACATAATTGAGATGTGTTAGCCTACCAAGGATGGATTTACTGGACATTCTATCAAATTTATGGAGATTGAAGGGGATGATGGAGTGTGATGGAGATGGAGAGGGGGACTGAAGGAGATGTTGGCGTTGTGCAAAGGGCATTGTTGGTGGAGGAAAGGTGATGTTGAATTGAGGGTTGGTAACTAGAGAATGAAAATGAGACGTGATTACGGAATAAGAAGGTTGTGAATAACTAGAGCACGAACAGAGATGAAAAACTGACCCGAACGATGGAATAGGAAAATTAGAGTGAATGTTGTGGAAGTGATTACTGTGTGTGTGTGTGTGTGTGTGTGTGTGTGTGTGTGTGTGTGTGTGTGTGTGTGTGTGTGTGTGTGTGTGTGTGTGTGTGTGTGTGTGTGTGTGTGTGTGTGTGTGTGTGTGTGTGTGCGTGCGTTTACCTAGTTGCATTTACCCAATTGTATTATACAGATAATAGCTATGCTCATAGGGTACCGTCTCTACGCTTCCAGTCCTAATTCTGCCCTTAAATTGTCCCATATTGTTTAACTTTACTACCACTTTATCCAAACTCGTGTATGAATCAATAATTCTGTGTGAAAAACTGTATTCTACCCTTAAATTGTCCCATATCGTTTAACTTTACTATCACTTTATCCAAACTCGTGTATGAATCAATAAGTCTGTGTGAACAACTGTATTCTTTAATCTACTTTAAACCACCTTTTTCAATTCCATTTCATGGCCTCTGGTTTTCCTTTTTTTTCGCACATGAATGGGTCCTCTTTATCAAGTATGTTCTTTCATTTCATGGCCCTAAACCCTACTACTACACCCTCTCTCTTATTTCCTCCAATGTTGGTAGCCTCAGTAGATTCAATCTCCCTTTGTACGTCTTATTATCCGTTGTCTCCGAGATGGGCCGAGACAGAGTGCACGCGCGCGCGCACACACACACACACACACACACACACACACACACACACACACACACACACACACACACACACACAGTACATTAAAACCCATCAAGACCCTTCTCATACAAGCACCTTATTGAAGAACGGTACCTTCTGACTTCCGCCACATTGCTAGGGTCGAGGGCAATGCAGCGAGGCCAAACGTCTTAGAGCGTCGCTGCTTGGGGGTGAGGTCGGGGTAGAGGCGGATTCGTAGTAAGGGGAGACTACATTAAACACACGGATTTAAAAAAGCCTTCCAGAAGGCGGTCAAGTCACGGTCCTCCCTTTGAAGTGGAGTTTATACTGTTAAACCGAACCATCACACGAACACGCGCACACACACAGACACCTGACCTCACACAGCATGCCTCTCTCTCTCTCTTTCTCTCTTTTTTTTTTTTTTTTTTTTTTTTTTTTTTGGTAAGAGAGTGATGTATAAATATAGTACCCTCCCCTCTTTCTGTATTACTAAAGAGGATTGTAGCTTACAGTCGAAAAATATAGACTCACCGCATCCAGTTTTTGCTTCTGCTTCGACTGTAGTTTTATTTTAGATTTACAAATGTACTACATTTTTCATCAGTGATTATATATATATATATATATATATATATATATATATATATATATATATATATATATATATATATATATATATATATATATATATATATAGTGAAACTCCATGTTCATCGGAGCAAACAGCTCTACAGACATTGGTGAGTATCGAAATATGACAAAAAAGTCTCGATCTGCCTATGGAACATATATAAATGTTATGGGTTGGGGGGAATTTTATGTTTACGATGAAGGGGGAAACATGGTCGCGGGGATGTCGGGATGAAGCTAACAATGTATAAGGTTACTTTCCTCGACGGTATTGCCAGTTCTCGTTGGATAATAACAAGAAAGGGAAGAAGTATTTTCTTTATTCTCGTTTCTTTCTTTTTTTCAGAAAGTCATTCCTCTTCATTTTATTTTGTTTTACTAAAAAAAAACATTTATCGAGTCACCTAAAAATTATTTCTCGTAGGCCATTAAGTGGTAGGATCTGTAGAATTGTATTTTGTAGAACAAATATTTCGACATCCCCGATTCTCAAATAGACTAAAACCTCATTTACACGAGGCAAGCTGAGAGGCAAGTCAAGCGTGCAAGCTACTTGCTTCAAGTTACTTGCCTTGTGTAAACATCTACTTGACAAAAGATTGGATAATCTGTCCAATTTTCTTTGTCAAGCAGACGTTTGCTCACGGCATGTAACTTGTAGCAGGTAGCTTGCACGCTTGACTTGCCCAGTATAAACAAGGCTCAAATCACGCAGCATTCTTTTATAATTGATTACATCGAAATTAAGTACTTCATTCTTCACCAAAGAAAAAAATACACGGGTGCAAGCAGTTATAAAATAAAACAAAAACATGAAAAAACATCTTGAAGAAATTCAATGTGTGCACAAGTAGAACAGCATTCGTGGAAACTAAGACATATTTTCGGGAAGAAAATAAAATCTGAAGAAGCTTAGCGAGTGATACCTGTGGAGGGACAAAAAAAGGGACACTCTTAATTAGTGTAATTATCAAATTCCTTTATGTGGGAAGAGCCAAAGAAAAGCGGCCAGGACACAATACGAAAGTATGATGACAAGACTAGACCATACTAATGGTTGAAGATGAAACTTTTCTTTTTTATCAAACTGATATCCACCTTAGACTTAGCTGATAACACAGACCAATGGATTTGGCAATGCTATGGAATATTTCAAGGAGTGGGTAGAGGTTTCTTGGATCCCCTGTATGTTGATTAAATGGAATAAAACGATAAATAAGTTTCTGGGAGTTAACTTCGAGCGATTAATTAAGGTAGCTTATGAAAGACTTGGTCAGTGGAAAAGTGGGGCAGATTCAGAAGCTTCTACAAGACTTTGAAATAAGGTCGGTTGTTCAAATGCCTTACAGGTATTGATATTTACCCACACAACGCATACATACGCTCACATATACAGTACGTACACATGCACTCACACACACACACACACACACAAACGCACGCACATACACGCACACACACACACACACACACACACACACACACACACACACACACACACACACACACACACACACACACACACACACACACACACACGCATAGAGAGAGAAACAGAAAGAGGAAGAAAGAAGTGATAAGGAGAGAGAGAAAGAAAGAGAGAGAGAGAGAGAGAGAGAGAGAGAGAGAGAGAGAGAGAGAGAGAGAGAGAGAGAGAGAGAGAGAGAAATGGGAATGGTGGAGAGTATAGTAAATTTGATAGTGCTTTATGGACAAGAGCTTTCAGATCTCGGTACACGAAATTGGTGTCACAAACACAGTGCCTACACTTGCTTTTTTTAGTTTGAAATAAATCATTTATGAATTTTAAAAGTGACATGATATCATCTCTTGTTGGAAATGGCCTAAGGGAACGTTTCCGTTTACATTTGTATTACTTGGATACCGTCCACGGTATTTGGGTTATTCAAGAAAAAGAAAAAAGAAAAAAGAAAACAAAAGAGAATAAACTCGAGGCGATGAGAAGTCGTGAAACAAACTGTATACAAAAAGTTTTAAGCAAACATGAATTCTAAAAATGAGCCACAGACGTTGGGGGTAAAAGTCGAGATTCGGAAACAAAATAAGAAGGTAAGTTTTGGTTGGTTGGTTGGTTGGTTTGTTTGTTTTGCGGGCGCCCTCACACGCCTCCGAAGGCATCTTACCCTCGGCTTGATCTTTCCTGGGGCGCTCAAGCCTCTCCGTTGGTATTATCCTTCCTGTATTCTTTTCCCATGCGCGTATATACGTTAAGCATATTCAGTTATAAAAATGTTTCAGTGTAACATAAGAACGTAATAAATGAGACAGCAAGCGACCATATGGCCTGCACTAGGTTGTTTCATGTCCATTATCATCTATCGTCCCTATTGATAAAGTTATGTAATATTTAAAAATAACCAATGGTTTCAATGTTCACTACGCGGTTACTAAGTCAGTTAATATTTTTGGTGTTCTTAGGTTGTCCATTATGGGGGAATTCACAAGGCTGAATAATATATATATATATATATATATATATATATATATATATATATATATATATATATATATATATATATATATATGACGTAAGCGGAATAGGAAACACAGGAGTCTTAGTCTTGAATTTATTCCTGACTAGTTTCGCAGGTATGCTTTGAAAAAACATACCTGCGAAACTAGTCAGTAATAAACTCAAGACTAAGACTCCTGTGTTTCCTATTCCGCTTACGTCAACCTGTCAGAATGTCTCAACAATATATATATATATATGTATATAATGTGTGTGTATGTGTATGTGTGTACATATACATGTATACATATATGCATTCATGTATATATATATATTGGTAAAACCACTTGTGGATGAAATAAAATATTACCGTACGTTTTCGTCTATCAAGACGTTTTCAAGCACAGTGTAACAAACAAAGCAACAATAAATGTATAAAGAAATTCGTCTGTGAAAACTGTTTTCCAATATTCATGAAGTTCAGGTTACCTTTTATGCATTTTCCCCAATTTCTTTTTCGACTGACTGTGTATTTGTTGTTGTATTCTCTGTTACACTGTGTACCCTGTAGATGTCTTAGTAGACGAAAACGTTCATCTTCCTTTATTTCGTTTTCTAGTGGCTTCTTCTGCAGATATCTTAAAGCAGGTGTTAAATTTTACATTTGTAACACACACACACACACACACACACACACACACACACACACACACACACACACACACACACACGACTCGGTGGCTCAGTTGGTAGAGCGCTGGACTGGGAAGTACAATAGTGCTCGCAGCACCCAGTTCGAATCCTGCCCAGGGCCGAAATTATTTCGGTATCGCTGTGCTTCGGGTCGTTACTCTGACTCTCGTGGGCGGGGAGTTGGGTGTGTGTGTGTGTGAACGGTCATAGCATTACCCATAGATCGGTCATACGAGCTCTGAGCTCTCGTTCAGGAGGGAAATAGCTGTCGATCACGAGTCCAACACGTGATCCAAAGACCAAAGACCAAGGTGAATACACACACACACACGCACGCGCACGCAAACACACACACGCACACACACACAAACACACACACACACACACACACACACACACACACACACACACACACACACACACACACACACACACACACACACACACACACACACACAGAAGATTTATTAAAGTGGGACAGAAGAAAAACAAGAGGACACGAAAAGAAACTTAAAAAAGAGAGTTATATAAGAGATCTGAAAAAAGAATAGTTTTCAACACAAAGTAATAAATATCTGGAACAAATTGGACGAAAAATTAGTATATACAAATACCATACAAGACTTTAAGAACAAATTAGACGCTAAGAGATACGAAGACGGGTTCCTACGAGCATAACTCTCTTCCCGTATAATGCAACTAGGTAAATACAACTAGGTAAATAAATACACACATCTATATGAGAGGTCGGGGCAACGTAATGATGATGTAATGATAACACATAGTAGAGTACAAAGTATAACATATACTATACTATAATATCGCCAACCTCATAAAGATAGCGCCTAAGTAATTTTTTTCAACTTTTCGGGAAATCGAAGAAAAAAAAAACTAAATTTTCTGATATATGAATGGACGTAACGTTACTCTTCGGACACTACATATGGGATTGGCAGTTTTACCTCGCGATGAAGGATGGATTTGGGCAAAAATTCAGAAATCGGCGAAAAGACAACAGCAATTTCTTAATGAAGATAATGTTGTGATGTAATCTAATATAATGCAATATGATATTACATGGCATGGTATGATATGATGTATAATATAGTATAATTTGATTTAACAAAAAATAATATACCATAATATGATATAATGAAATATGATATAGTACGATATAATATGATACAGTGTAATATGTTATATAATAAAATATTTGTGTAACATATAGTATAACATAATATAATACAGAATAATAAAATATGATATAATATAAAATTATATTATATAATACATCGTATAATATGTTATATAATATAGTATACCATAATATAATATAATGTAATATGATACGGTACAGTATGATATAGTGTAATATGGTATAATACTGTATTATTTTCATATAACATATATCATAACATAATTAACATAATATGATATAGTATAATTTGATATAAAACAATGATATGATAAATGATACAATATAACATAACAAGTAACTTACAGTGGAACTTTTATATACCTTCTAGTGCGCACATATATGTCCGATTTTTCGTAAAAACTTACAGTGCCTGTGGGCATACTTGTGTCTGTCTATGTATACGGATTGCAGGCTCCTAAGGACATCTATGTGGAGCACATATGTGATTGTGCTCATTGTGTGTTCATACTGTGTGTACTTGTATGCGCACGTGTGTGTGTAATTCACACACAAAGAGAAAGAGACACAGAAAGGGACAGATA
>NC_134780.1:75689868-75692368 GCF_046742065.1 Oratosquilla oratoria
CGTTCTCGTTCATCATGCTAAACCTGTGTCAGACGCCCTCCTCCTCCTCTTAGGCCTACTCGTCATCCACCTTTCTCTAAGCCTTTCCTCCACAAATCCGTCCCTCTCGTATCTTTTCGTCGCCCACTTGCGAAACTTTTGTTTGTCTTCCCTGTCCCCATTTTTATCTACCACTTCTCTTCCTCGTCTGTTTAATTACCTCTATTCTTCTTTCTCCCCCCCCCTTTCCCCCACTCTTCCCATAAACCTTTCAAGAAACCCGTTCATTCTTTAGTTGCAATTGACTACTTTTTAATCCCTCAGGTGCCTACTTACTGACATTATTACTGGTCGCTGTCTCCTTTTGAGTGTCTCTTTCCTCAGCCCGCATCCTCTTGTCCTACGGAGCTTGTCTTTTCTGAAAAGAGAGCATTTCATGTCTGGAGCTGCGTGTATTGTTTTACCTTTTTCTCAGACCCGTCTTAAGAGCTCTTTGCCCTAATCCTCATGGCCTATTCGAGCATTTTCCGAGGCAATATGATATTTTCCGGACTGTAGGTTTCCGCAGTAATTTCCTTCAAGGTCCGAATTCTTTCCGGGTAATAGTTTTTCAAAGGTCTTGCCAATGCTTCTTGTTTCTTTGAGTGTGTAAGAGTATCATTCATTCGGGCCCACTCCATCACTGTCTTAAGATCCTCGCATACATCCTCCCTTAGCCAAAGGAAGGCTGTTCTCACAATCACCTTTACTTTTCCCTTCAACAATAAAGTCCATAATCCTTTTTATTAGGTCTCTCCATTTATGCGAACTGTTTACATGTAAATCGGATTTGTATATGTCCTTCATCACCACACGCACATACTTCCACTAAAAAATCATCCTGATAGATTTACGTAATCTTCCTTGTCTCTTCCTTTCTCCTCTCTCCTTTAATCTTGTTAGTTATAGTTTCTTCTTACATCCCACGTTTACCAATCTCTATACCCGTATGGAGTGTTGATTGTATGCAGTCACGAATTTTTGTGGTTTTAGTGACATCCCTACGGACCCGAGTCACCCAGCATTATTTTATTATTGGAGACTGGTCTCTAATTGAAAAAAAAAGAATGGTTATTACTTTTAACTTCTACCCTTCCTCCATTCTGTAGCTGCTCTCCCTCATAAGTCTTTCCTTTACCATCTCTACGATCCAATTTTTTGTTAGACATTGCCCCCCCCCCTGACCAGGGAGAGAAGAAGCGCTGGCTATTTCAGACAAAATGTTAATAAGTCTATGTCTGTGAGGGGCTCATGCCAATGGTGCTTGTCTCATGCATATGTGACACGAGTTCATATCCCCAAGATGGACACAAAAATGGATTATAGTAATACGGTTTCATACGTAAGTGCATATACGTTTACTCCCTGTCATCACCACCCGATGTCTTTAACATAGGACACACACGCGCGCGCACGCACACACACACACACACACACACACACACACACACACACACACACACACACACACACACACACACACACACACACACACACACACACACACACACACACACACACACACACACACACACACACACACACACACACACACACACACACACACACACACACACACACACACACACACACACACACACACACACACACACACACACACACTTGAGTTCAGGCAGCCTTGGGGTGCAGACGTACGAGTATGTCTGTAACCTCCTGCCTTTCGGTGTGATAATAGCGCTTTTAGCAGCAGCCTAAGGTCAGTCTGTTGACCTCGTCCCACTAGACTTAAGGAACCTACTGTTAGTGAAGTGAGATAATGTGCAGTCCTCCTTTGCACCGACACCAACCCAGTGAATAACACAGATTTAAATGAGGATGCGGTTACCAACCAACTTCAGCAACTTACAACATGGAAGAAGTGACTTAGTGTTCATCACAGGCTAGCTCGTAGGGGTGAGGAGTTGTGTTGATTCGCCGCATGGACCTGACTCCACCATTCTCAGTCCTGACGTTCCGAAGGGAATCAGACTTTGCGAGTAAGGTCAAGTACAACACCGCATCTGTCATCGTGTGCGCACCGCCTTCCAACGGACACCCGGTCGCAAGAAGCTGTTACTGCAAATGTTTATCACAAGGGAAATATTGCTGCCATCATATGTGAGCAACAACACCCAACACATTATGTAATTAGATTACACTAGTTCTATGATTTAAACAATTTGAATATTTTCAGTGTATCTCTGTATTGCTGCTAACTTAATAAACCAATTATTATTATTATTATTATTATTATTATTATTATTATCATCATTATTATTATTATTATTATTATTATTATTATTATTATTATTATTATTATTATTATTATCATCAGCATTATTATCACTATCATTATTATCATTATTATCATTATTATCATTATTATCATTATTATCATTATTATTATTATTATATTATTATTATTATTATTATTGTTATTGTTATACACACGCACACACACACGGACACACGCACACACATA
>NC_134780.1:75709868-75714868 GCF_046742065.1 Oratosquilla oratoria
ATTTATCTTTACTTTCTTCCTTTATACTTCCCTCTTCTCTCCCCTTCATCCCCTCCCCTTCTCTTTCTCCCTCTCAAAATCCGTGTTGATTTTGTGAGGTAGGTGTGTGTTTTCATTCTTTCGAAGAAAAGGGTTCCCAGAAGTTATCATATGATGGAAAAAACAAAAACATCATAATAAACAAAAACAACAAAAACATCAACATCGACAACAACATCAACAACAACAAATACAAAAGGTCCTGATGTGGCAGTCGTCGTCGTGAGAACTCTAACCCTCAGCCCCAAGAGTCGTACTTTTAAACCTTTTCGTCAGCCCTAGCGATCACTTTCTAGAAAGAAGAATTCTATTAACTTTGTTAATTATAGTTACGGAAAATATTAGTAGGTTTTGTAGATAAGCTGATAAGCCAAATACACTTAACTAGAACATCAGGTAAAGCTCAACCTTCTAATGGTAAATATCATTCTCCAGAGCTGGCGAAGGGTTGGAAAATACGGCTATGAGAGTTAGGACCCAACCAAGATATCCCTGCCTCCATCACCAGCTCTCACGCAGTTGGCACCGATCCTTGGAAACAGTTTCAGTTACCTTTGGTGACTACAACAACCCTTCTTAAATCATTGTTCGTTCAGATTTTTTTTTTTTTTTTTTTTTTTTTTTTCCACTGAGGGGTGATTCTCCGGTAGTCATCGCTCTTCTGCTTTTAGCCAGAGATGCAGAGAGCCACCCTGGGCTCACCATAAAATACACATGACCACCAGGCTCCAGACCCATCATCTCGAACCGACAGACAAAGGGCTCAGTTCAATGCAACTCACGCAAAAAACTGGGCCCAACTCACTTGTACCACATTTACTGACATAAAACGATACACAAACACCTGGATCTGTTTTATTTGCCTACCCATGACTTCACTCCCATGCCCCCACCCTTTCCATCCCCTTTCCCTTTTCCCCCCCGTCCTCCTTCTGACCCAGATCCTAATCCTTCCACATTAGTACCCTGTACAGCAACCTTCAAAACATACATGACATAAAAAAAAAACATAAACCCGAACACTTCCTCAAACAACGCAGCATAATGTTGTCATCGTACAAGAAACAAAACTGCGACACTCCCCCTCCCCCCCCCCCAAAAAAAAAAAAAAAAAAATCACAACCATGAGACACGACCGGACCGACGGCAACAGCGGTGGACTTATCCTGATCCACCAGTTCATCTGCTTCGTGAACACAAGTGCCACTTCCAAAACCCTCCACCTATTCAAAGGATTACAAAGGAGGAGCATGCCGACAGGAGACCTTTTGGTCCATAACTAGGTCGGATGCGAATTTTTTTTGATAATGACAAATAAATGATAATATGAATAGAATAGTAATGAATATAATAAATAAAATAGGTAAAGTTAAATAATAAACAAGTAAATAGTAAATAATAACAAATGAACAGATAAACAATAATAAATAATAAATTAACAAACAGACAATAATAAACAAATAGATAATATAAAGTAAACGGTAGGCATTACATCATCTTGCTTAGGTGTTTATCTAAACAAATCTTAAAGCTTCAAACTGAATTACATCTCGCTGCATCTGCAGGAAGTTTATTCCATTCATTAACTACACGGTTGGCGAAGTTATTTCTACCCATTTCTAAATTAGATGTACTTCCTGACAATTCGAGACCATTATTTCTTGTCTGATTCTCATTCACTGTGAAAATTTTGTCACTTTTGATGTTGTCAATTTCTTTTAGAATCTTAAAGACCTGTATCAAGTCATCTCTGAGTCTACGCTTTTTTAGGGAAAATAGATTTATATGTTTTAGTTTTGTGGCTCGCCGTTGTACATTTTCCAATCTGTCAATGTCTTTAATGAGATTCAGTGACCATACGAAAACAGCATATTCCAAATGTGGACGAACTAACGATTTATATAGCTTGTTAATGAGAGATGAACTTTTTAAATGAAAAGATCGCGCAATCAGTCCTAGAATCTTATTTGCATTCTGAGGGGCTGAAATACACCTCTTAGATGATTTGAGATCGTTATTGATAATTACGCCGAGATCCTTTTCACCACCCATTTTTGTTAACGAATTTCCAAATATCTTGTAATTGCACTTACTGCTATTTTTACCTATGTGCATAACCTTGCATTTACTTGTGTTAAATTTCATTAGCCATTTTTCAGACCATTGCTGTAGTTTATCTAAATCTTCTTGAATATCTAATTGGTTTAAGTGATCATTTGCCATTCCACATAGTTTTGTATCATCAGCAAATTTGGAGACAATAGACTTCAGTCCCTGGTCTGTATCATTTATATATACATATATACTAAGAATAGAAGTGGCCCAAGAACAGTGCCCTGAAGTTTTGCCATTTAGAACAACTCTCTGCTTTCGATCGTTTAACCAATTACTAGTCCAGCTTGATAGGCTACCACTTATTCCGTGTGAGGCTAATTTAGTAAGTAGTCTTCCGTGGGGGACGGTATCAAAAGCTTTAGCAAAGTCTAGATATAATGAATCTATATTGTTTCTTTTGTCATAATTTGAGATGACTGTATTGTGGAATTCGAGTAAGTTACGCAAGAACGTTTCCGTCTGAGTCCATGCTCGCTATCACTTATTAAAAGAGTTACTTTCTAATTGATGTTCGATAGCATCTCTGATGATAGTTTCAATCGTTTTGCTACGATTGAAGTCAAGCTTATAGGCCTGCAGTTATTTGGTTTCTTTTTGTCACCTTTTTTGAATGTTAGAGTAACGTTAGCTAGCTTCCATTCTCTTGGGACATCTCCGGATATAATGTATTCATTGAAAATAATTTCTAATGGAGCAACAATCTCATTTTTCACTTCCTTTAATATTCTTGGATGACAACTGTCAGGCCCTGATGTTTTATTAACTTTGAGTTTTTCTATATACCGCAGTAGTTTACCCTAAGCTTTTCACAGGTTTTAGTTTATAGTTCACTTTGAGGTGTTTCGTTTACGAATACTGAGCTAAAATAGTTGTTTTAAGTATCACACATTCCTTCATTTGAATATTCAAGTTGACCGTCAGCAGATAATAGTGGACCAATGTGATTCTTAATAACCTTTTTATCTCTAATGTAACAACGAGTATAGAATTCTTTGTGATTCTTTTTGGATTTATCAGCGATGCTCATTTCCGTTTCTTTGTTGTCCTTTTTAAATCTTTCTGTATTATTACATAACTTTGATAGTCATAAGGCGTACCCGAGTACTTGTATTTCTTATAAGCCTGTCTCTTTTTAGCAATACTTTTTTCAGGTAACAAGCCACAATGACAATAGTTAATATGCACCCCCCCCCCAATTATCCTCCACAGTTCCAAACATCTTTAGGCCCAACCTTAACAAAATTGTAATTATCTCTATCCTTATCCTGGGTGGTGATTTCAACGCCAAGTCCTCCGCATGATCTGTAACCAGCCCCGACATGGACAGAGCGTTGGTCTACAAACACAACTTAACTTACTGACCATGATGAACAACATCCATAATCACACACTGCCTTATCAAACCCTCTACACCTCCTTCTCTCCTGACATCGCCCTTTGTTCCCTCTGCCTAACCCTGACAGCTTCATGGAAAGTGGTCGGAACCCTCGGATCTGACCACCTTCCAGTCATCATCACCACCGAAACACGATGCACCCCAGTTGGCCATAAACACACAAAGGATTACAAAGGAGCATGTCGACAGGAGACCTTTTGGTCCATAACTAGGTCTGATGCAAAAAATAATAATAATGATAATAATAAGGTAAATAAAATAATGATAATAATGATAAATGAACAAATAAACAAACAAATAAGAATTATATTGATATAAGTAACACTTAAATAGATAAGCAAAAATTATAATAATATGAATAATAAAAAATAAAAAATAAATAGGTAAAGTTGAATAATAGTACATAATAATAGATTGACATGTAGATGATAATAAATGATAATCAAGCAAATAATGATAAACGAATAATAATAAACATATAAACAAATAAAATAAATGGCAAACTGGGAAGCTTTCACCGAAGAGATAGAACAACACAGATATAGACGCTGCTGTGCACTCTTTCAATACAATCATGCAAATCGAAGACAAGAAAAACATCCCCAGAGGCAGCAGAAAATCACACAACCTCAACTTCACAACAGAAATTCAAGGCCTTATCAGACAGCGTAATACAAACACAATACCCCCACACCTATTCATAAGAACATAGCAGACCAAATACAAGCACTAAGAGTCAAGATTAACAACGAAATACGCTCTCACACAGCAATAACCACATCAGTGTACTTACCCTCAAACAGACAGGAAGCAAGTACACTCATAAATCATTTTGCATAGACAAGCCATCTCACCCCTCACTCTGACTACCGACACATCATTCGACGTAAGAAAGTCTTCCCCACAGACCTAGACTACATACATAGACAGCCAGACGAAACATATAATCCATAACCTCAAACACTCATCCGCCTGTGGACCTGACAATATGATATCCACCTAAAACACATTGGACCACATGGCATACAAGCACTCAGTAACATTACAAACTACAGCTATTCACATAACACTATTCACGACATCTGGAACCCTGGGCAAATCATTACAATTCCCAAACCGAACAAAAACCCAACAGTTCCAGCATCGCACTGCCCAATCACACCTCTCTGCTCCCTCTCCAAAGTCGTAGAACGCCTCATGCTACAACTCTTGCTGAAACATGGATTTAGACCACTACACTTCAAAATTCTTCTGATCAATCTCACATAAAGAGTTTTTGATGACATCAGTTCAGATAAGCTCCTATACAGAACACTTCTCATAACACTAGACACCAGTAAGACTTTCGATGCCATCCCCTGTCTCAATCTCACAAACAGAAAATATAACACAGACATACAAAATTATACCAAAAAATGACTGGCCAATTATCTGGCAGGTGGAAATACTT
>NC_134780.1:75722368-75734868 GCF_046742065.1 Oratosquilla oratoria
AAAACTAATTCCAAATATCAAAAATAAATCACACGAAAATCGACTAAAATATATAAATCTGTTTTCCCTAAAAAAAAAAGCGTAGATTCAGAGGCGACTTGATACAGGTCTTTAAGATTCTAAAGGGAATTGACATCAAAAGTGACAAAATTTTCACACTGAATGAGAACCAGACAAGAAACAATGGTCTCAAACTGTCCGGAAATAGATTCAATTTTGAAGTGGGTAGAAACAACTTCGCCAACCGTGTAGTTAATGGATGAAATAAACTTCCTGCAGGGGCAGTGTAATGTAGTTCAGCTCGAAGCTTTAAGAATCAATTAAATAAACACCTAAGCAAGATACTGTAATGATTATAATTTGTTTTACATTATTTGTTTTTGTTTTGTTATCATTTGTCTGTTTAATTCTTATTTATTATTAGTTATATGTCAATTCATTATTATTTACTATTTACCTGTTTGTTTATCATTTAACTATACCTATATATTCATTTATGTATTTTATTTGTTATTTACATTATTATAGTTTTTATTTATTCATTTATTATTATCATGATTTTTTTTCGCATCCGACCTAGATATGGACCAAAAGGTCTCCTGTCGGCATGCTCCGCCTTTGTAATCCTTTATAAATGAAAAAGAAGAACAAGAGAAATAAGGTTAGGGACAGTAGCTACAGCTAGAGGAAGCGGAAAATGAAAAGGAGAATAAAACGTCCGTTCTTGTGAGAACGGGAGAGCGGGAACACGAAGTCCAAGGGTGAATAGGAAACGATGAAGCTGGAAGGTTCGGGGGAGGGGGAGAGGGAGAAAAAAGGTAAGACAACGTCGAAGCCAAGCGAAAGGGAAGAAGGGTATCATGTGGAAGGGATGTGGAAGGTGTCGGAGTTCCTCCTTGGCCTTCCACTTGTGTCAGGGGTAAAAACGTAAAGGGGGTGGAGGGGAGGTGGACCTTGAGTTTCCTGAAGGAGGAGGAGGCGGAGGCGGACATGACTCTCCTCCTCAACACGAGGAAGAAATTTATTGATTATGTCCTAACTGAGAGGTCGGACCTTGGGTGGTCGCGATTATACAAAACCCGTTTCAGCCTGGAGGTCGTCTAAGGAGGTGCATAGAATCAACTGTTCTTAGCCATGGGAAACGTCAGCATATCCGAGTAGGTCTTAACCTCGTGGGGTTCTGACTGTATCCTCTCTCTCCAGAGTACGAAACCTTAGACCTTGGGGGAGGTGGGAGGGGTTATCACACTGGGGTATTTTTCCTCCGACCTCCGATTAATCGGCGGTACCACCCACCTCCAGAATTCTTTCCTCCGGAGCGTCTCTATGGCAAACTATTTTGTTTTCTCAACAAAAATACATAGAATATCCCCTTTGTCCATTGGGTTTCTCAAGCAAATAGGTCTTTTTACGTCACCGGCTTGCTAGACCTGTCATGACAATCCTTCTCTTTTATCCGGGCTTGGGACCGGCATGGGGTTAAGCTGTCATTCCCTATGGTGCGGGTTGCACATCTGCTCCAACAGTCGGAGGAAAAATAGCTCAGTGTGATAGCCATAGGAGACATGTTGGCCATCTTCATGATATATTTACGAAAGGACTAGCATATACATTGTTCATAATTTTCCTTTTCCTACATGCGTTGTTTTTATTCAGTAATCAAATAAATCTAGTTTCTCTGCTAGAATTACATCATTGACCCAGGTCACTTATGTCTAATATGATATATATATATACATATATATATATATATATATATATATATATTATATATATATATATATATATGTATATATACTGTATATATATATATATATATGTATATATATATACATATATATATATATATATATATATTATATATATATATACTGTATAAATATATATATACATATATATATATATATATATATATATATTCGATTGAAGACCAGAGCTAATTCAATATCCACTATCTTCTTAGTGATTTTCTCAATTTTTCTAATCGTTTGTTTGATTCTTGAGGGGAGGTCAAACACAATACTTCCGAGATCCATGATGTTATTGTAACACAAAATATAAATACAAGCTTTCGGTTGAGTCATCCAACCATCTTCAGGTAAGTGAGATTACATAAACAGAACAGGAGTTTAAATACAAGTAAAAAGGGGGGAACTAGGAGAGTTAGGAGTCAGGTACTGGACGGAGGTGAGGTCTTCGTATCACCAGGACGTCGCTGGACGCTGGTCACGGTAGCCGGACGTTTGGGCCTTGTTGCCACGCAGCCTCGCTGTGTAGTTGTAAGGTACTAATTGTGTCTGTCTGTATATTAATGATAGGAGTGTATTGTGTAATGTAGACTCTTTCTAAGATGTGTAGTTTCTTGGTGTTGTTACATTGTTTAAGTATTTTTGTGTTGTTGACTAAATCTTGCCTGCTTGGAGTTTTGTTGTGTGTTTGTGTCATGTGTTTGCGTATGCTTCCATCGCGGGCGTGCATTGTGAGTCTCCTGCTCACAGAGGTAGTGGTAACACCAATGTAAGAAGCGTTGGGAAGAAGTTTGCAACCTTCTTCAGGGCAGGAGAATTGGTATACCACATTTGTCTGTTTAAGGAGAGAGTTGTTTTTAGTCATGTTATTTTTCATGATAAGGTTAGAGACTTTTGTGTTTTTGTAGTATATGATGAGGGTCAATTTGTCGTGTGGGTTGGTGCATGTGACGTTACGTGCGAGGATGTCTTTGAGGACACGTTCGTCTGTTTTGTGTGCTGGTGTCATTTGGTTTTTGTAATAAACTGTGTGTGTGGAATGTGTGTTGTTTTGTCCGTGTTGTGTTGTGTTGCGTGTGATGAAAAGTCTCGTCTCTTTGTCAATGAGGAAGTTGGGAAAACCGTTGTTAATGAGTATTTGTTTAACGCGCATCATATACTACAAAAACACAAAAGTCTCTAACCTTATCATGAAAAATAACATGACTAAAAACAACTCTCTCCTTAAACAGACAAATGTGGTATACCAATTCTCCTGCCCTGAAGAAGGTTGCAAACTTCTTCCCAACGCTTCTTACATTGGTGTTACCACTACCTCTGTGAGCAGGAGACTCACAATGCACGCCCGCGATGGAAGCATACGCAAACACATGACACAAACACACAACAAAACTCCAAGCAGGCAAGATTTAGTCAACAACACAAAAATACTTAAACAATGTAACAACACCAAGAAACTACACATCTTAGAAAGAGTCTACATTACACAATACACTCCTATCATTAATATACAGACAGACACAATTAGTACCTTACAACTACACAGCGAGGCTGCGTGGCAACAAGGCCCAAACGTCCGGCTACCGTGACCAGCGTCCAGCGACGTCCTGGTGATACGAAGACCTCACCTCCGTCCAGTACCTGACTCCTAACTCTCCTAGTTCCCCCCTTTTTACTTGTATTTAAACTCCTGTTCTGTTTATGTAATCTCACTTACCTGAAGATGGTTGGATGACTCAACCGAAAGCTTGTATTTATATTTTGTGTTACAATAACATCATGGATCTCGGAAGTATTGTGTTTGACCTCCCCTCAAGAATCAAACAAACGATTAGAAAAATTGAGAAAATCACTAAGAAGATAGTGGATATTGAATTAGCTCTGGTCTTCAATCGAACATGTCTACAAGAAAACTTACTGCCCATTTATACTAATATATATATATATATATATATATATATATATATTTTTTTTTTTTTCTTTTTTTTTTTTTACATAGGGAGGGCGGAGGTTCGAGGAAACTTTGTGAATTCTCAAAAGGTACAGATACTAACAAAGATCAAGAATAACTACAATTTAACCCCTTTGCTGCATCCGTAGGGGCATCCTTTGCCATGGAAGCGACAAGAGAGGGACCAAGACTTAAGATATCGACACCAAGAGTCTTACGAACTCGTACTCCATCCTCGAGGAAGGGAATTACGGAGTAGTACTTGAAATCAATGTGTCTGTCGACAGACATAGAAGATGCAAAAATCTAGTCGGCGTCATTCATAAATGGAGGATGAGGTGGAGGTTGGAGGAGGAGGACGAAGTGGAGGTTGGAGGTGAAGGAGGAGGACGAGATGAAGGTTGGAGGAAGAGAACGAAGTGGAGTTTGGAGGTGGAGGACGAGGCGAAGGACGAGGTGGAGGCCGGAGGTGGAGGACAAAGTGGAGGATGAGGTGGAGGACAAAGTGGAGGACGAGGTGGGGGACAAAGTGGAGGATGAGGTGAGGGTTGGACGTGGATCTCGAGGCGGACCTCGAGGCCTTCTGTCTTCGCCTCCACGAGCTTCAGGAAAACTTTGGAGGTTTGTCTTCCTGAGCACAAGAATTCATCTCCAAACGATTTGAACTCGAGAAAATAAAATAAAATAAAATAAAATAAATCATATATATATATATATATATATATATATATATATATATATATATATATATATAGATATATATATATACATATATATATATATATATATATATTAGAGAGTGGGGAGGGGAAGGGCAAACGAAGATGTGTTGGGAATAGAGTCTATTCCCCTAACGTTTCGACTAACCTGGTCTTCTTCAGAGAACGTGTTGCATTACAATTAGATCACAAGTCTTATACTCGCAGCGAGAGGGAACCCGGCCAGCTGTGAGTGGATGGGTCAGGTCTTCCCTTTGGCTAACGATTTAATTATCAAGACACTTGCTGTTTTTGAAAGGCATTTAAATCCGTCTCTGTCATTGTTATTTTCCTTGGTGGCGATATGTGCAGCTTCCACAGTTTTTCTCATCTTCTTTTCAAGTCCCTCGTGTAGAATTTCCACGTGGCTCCAGTCAGGTAGGTTTCCGCATTTGTCTAGATGACGAACCAGGGAGTTAGATGTTCTATGCGTCCTGAGGTCGTTTTTGTGTTCATTCCTCTCTCATTATTCTCTTGAGAGAGGAAGATTTTTTGGAGAACAGGAGAGCAGCATTTTTCTTTTATTTTTTTCTTTCTTTGCTTGTCTGTACTTTGTGATGGGATTACACAACAGTTATAATGCTTCTGGATCTTAATTTCTATTATATACGAATACTCTTTAAACCCTTCCATACGATGACGGCTACGCAGGCGTCATTAGGAGCGAGTGGGCATATAGGGATGCCGTAGTCAGTGTCTTCATTATATTTATTTTGTAGTTGTAGCTGAGTGACTCCCATATTCTGTGAACTGGTCTGATCATAGTTTCTGTGGTTATTAATATTCAGAGTGAAGGAGAACGAGTAATATATCTGTAACTTTATATTTTGTAATGCGAGTATTGTGATGCATCGTACGTATGGCAGCTGATGCTGCCCGCGAGAATTTAATACATACTGAAGAAGTTAATGATCATTGCTAACATTATCATCATCACCACCATTATATAGTTAATATTAACTCCGGCAGTATTATCATCGGCGTCATCATTATCATCGTCATAGTCATTATCAAATTCACTATCGCCATCTTCAATACTATCATCATCATCACTATCACAGTCATTGTGACTCTCACTATCACTATCACTATTACCGTCATTTTCAATGTCACTATCACTGTCACCGTCACTACACTATCATGATCACTATCACTATAACTGTCACTGTCACGATCCCATCATCATCACTATCACTATCATCATCACCATCACCATTGTTACATACGGGTGAGACAGAGGGTGATGCGCAGTTTTCTTTGTAGTATTTGCTCTAGTGAAAGTACGAGCACCTAAGGTCGGTCGCGGCGTAGTCCCCAACGGCGGAGACCGACCTTTGAGTTGACCTGGAGCCTGGACGCGTTACAGCTAAATGCAGAGAAAAACTGGGCATAGCCTGCCTCTTTTCGCCTCTTCCAACCTTGGACGATTCACTCAATTGATTGGACGTTTCGCCCCAACGAAATAGAAAAGTCTGTCGATGCAACAGTTGACTTAAATCATAGTTAAATCGTTTATCAACAAGCGACTGTTGAAGAAGTTGATAAGGAATTTCAGTTCAATTTCGACGTGTGTAACACTTATGCAACCATCGAAATAGGACGGACACAGTACAATAGTCTTCATTAGTATCACAAAGTTTATATTACAAAATATATTATACTGAATGAAAGATAATGCAGTGAATAAAAGGATAGCCCAACAATGAATGTTTAGGTTATTTTATTTCACGATGCAACCGTATCAATACAGCACCAAACCTATTGAAACTTCCTGTATTTATTTATAAATGTTTTGAATATGATTTGAGGCAAGCGTTGCACCAATAGACTGCTTTATTTCGATAGAGCGAAACGTCCAATCCATGGGGCGAATCGTCCAAGGTTGGAAGTGATCTGACCGGGGGCAAAAAAAAAAAAAAAAAAAAAAAAAAAAAGAGACATGGAAGCCCTACAAGGCAGGCGATATATATGCGGTGACTGACCCGACACCATGACCAGACCAGACCTAATTGCTGTCTTTTTACTGGAAAGAGGGGCTTTCCTGACTACAAGAGTCAGGTCCTACTACCATTCAACTCCCAAAATTATACTTCTTACCAATACTAGCATACCTGTGGGGCATATGTTAACCACACCATCACTAGTACCATCACCATTACTAGTACCATTTTGAATCAAATTTTCTAACGGTATCTACTCATCACATCTACATATAAACGCCTTAGAATTAATAAAAATTCATAAGGAAAGCGTATTGGTCGAGCGAGCATCAGCATCAGGTGGAGAGCAGCAAAGACATAATCCTTAATCTGCAACAAAAGCAATCATGGCTATCCACCTCACAAGGTGGGTAACAGCTGAGATATGAAAATAGTAATAATAATAATAAGAAACCAAAATCGACATTTGATTATGAATTACAATAATTTCCTTTGCGTTCTTTTAGGGGAGCGGTGATATTTGATACACTTGTTATGTCATTCCTTTTTTTTTTTTTTTCCTTTTTTATCGTAAGTGCAAAAGAAAATGAAATGTAAGGGGAAGGGGAAGTGACAACTACGTTATCGTCGGGATAAGAGTCAAGTTTCCTTGAAGGAGAGGGTGGGAAGTCGGACTCGAAGAGAAAATTCAAATTTGAAGCAATCGATACTCATGTAGTCTTCTTAACCATATAGGCAGAGAGTGGAGTGCTTGGGAGCTTATATCCAGCTGCCGCCCGGCAATTTCATTCAATTTACTGCTTCGCCTTCTTTAGGAGGTTGAGATGAACTGTCACGCCTTTGCTTGTGAGAGGATAGGTGCCACACAGATGAATGGCATTGCGACAGCTGGGATCGAAAATAAAAATGTCACCTGGCACGGACGGAAGGGCTCACATAAAAGATGATAGGCACAAGACGCATACACATACATACACACACACACACACACACACACACACACACACACACACACACACACACACACACACACACACACTGTATATTTATATATATATATTTATATATATATATATATATATATATATATATATATATGTGTGTGTGTGTGTGTGTGTGTGTGTGTGTGTGTGTGTGTGTGTTTGTATTGTCACGATACTACCCCTAGCCAGGTGATACGATACCACATCCGGGTGTTAAGGTACCCATTCACCTGAATGACACCCTTCCTACTACCACTATCATCCTAGTTCGAAGAAACAAGCAGTCAGCCTTCTCCCCCACTTCGGTCGCTCCGTCCTCGGCCAATCACTGGCCAAGACGTCAGCCTAGTTCCCCTACATAAGCTAGGCATTCCCAAGACTCGAGAGACTCGCCTCTAGCTAGCAGCCAGCTTCGCCCCCCTCTGGATTGTAATAATCATTGTTTGGACAACCGTCGACTCCACGTGCCAGGTTTTAGTCTTACCCGTTCTATATTTTCTAGATATCTCATTTCCCATTTATTTTTATTGTGTGTTAGGATTAATACTATTGATATTGTTTTGTTAGTTTATGTTGTCTCTGATTATATTTCATACTGAAATATTAAATGGTTAACACTGTCCTCTCTCTTTCGGCATGCTAATAGTCTGATGCGTCCCTATATCGCCATTGGCTTGGGCACTCGGTATGCCCTTATGGTTAACAAGTATCTTTCCAGCCTGAGTCATAACAATATATATATATATATATATATATATATATATATATATATATATACAAAATAACAATAGGAGAAAGGAAACTTGTAAACATTAGCCTAAGTATTTTCGTATATTACATCTTCAGACTAAATGGTCTGCAGATGTAATATATGAAAATACTGTCTACAAGTTTCCTTTTTCCTGTGATTATTTTGCATTTTCGTATCACGGTGATGTGATTGCTTGCATATATGTGTATATATATATATATATATATATATATATATATATATATATATAATATATGTATTTATATATATATATATAATATATATATGTATATATATGTATATGTATACATATATATATGTATATACAAATATATATATGTGTATATATATATATATATATATATATATATATATATATGTATGTATATATATATATATATATATATATATATATATATATACATATACCAATGGCTCTTTCACCTCTACCAGGGAGGTAGCCAAAGTCAAAAGGCATAATTCCACTTCCACCCATTTCATCACCACCCATTTCACGTCCATCCACCACTCCTCCCTCCCTCTCATCTTGGCTCCTCCTGGATGATGGGTCATTTCTGCATCTCGCCCATCGCCCCCCTTTTTTTTTTTTTTTTTTTTTTTTTTTTTTTTTTTTTTCTTTTGCTGGAGATAATACTCCTGCCCGGGCCTTAGCCTAAAGGCGGCCCGGTCGCCCATCGCCCTGGATCAGAAGCAATGTGGTAAGACACAGAACATCCACAGCAAGGCCGCTCCATTTAATCGGTTACCCTCCTCCCCTTTCCGTCTCCTCGTGTAGAAGCACTGAAGACGGGGATAAAACCCTTCGAACTGCGTCAAAATATCATTCACACATAACCACTCCCTAACCTCCCCCCATCCTCCACCCACTCACTCCCATCCATCACAGTATCATCCATACACAGCCATTCTTCACTCACCCCTATCTTCTCTCTTCTCTATTCCTTCTTCAACAGACATCCCTCTCTTGTTCAACATCCCCTTTTAACCCATCCATCCATCTCATCTTCGGTCGCCTCCTCATGTTCACTCCATCCACCTCTGCCTTTCACACCTTTTTTACTAACATTTCTTCAATAATTTTCCCATGCGTCCAAACCATCCCAATATTCTTTCATCAACCCTATCTCCCATTTTCTTTTCCACCCCTGCTCTCCTTCTCACCTCGTTTTTCACTCTATCCAACCTAGTAAACCTTACCATATTTCTCAGACATTTCATCTCAAACACAATTAAACTCTTCCTCTCTTTCTCTGTTATGTTCCATGTCTGTGCCTCATACAGATCTGTCGGCACAATCAGCCCTCCATACAATCTCCTCTTAGCATCCATTCCCAAATATCTATTTCTCATTACACAACTTCATCCTCCAAGGCACTTCTTGTTTCTTTCGATCTACAATCTACCTCCACCTTCACTCCTCCCTTTCCTGCCAGAAGCGACCCCAAGTACCTAAAGCTATTCACTTCCTCCAGCCTCTCTCCTTCAATACTCACTTTTAAATTGCTGCCATCCTCTCCCCTTGTACATTTCATCACTTTACTTTTACCCACAATTATCCTCAACTTTCTCCTATCGCATGCCTTTACTAACTCCCTTAATCCCCTCTGATCCTGCTACAAGCGCAATATCGTCAGCAAACAACAACTGGCTTACCACTTTTCTCCATTTTCTTTAACCATCTCCAATCCCCTGCCCATTACCCTCGCATATACCTCCCGCATCACCCTATTCATGTACACATTGAACAGCCATGGTGACATAACGCATCCCTGATGAGATCCCACCTTTACCTCAAACCCCTCGCTCTCTTCATATGTAATTCTAACACATGCTCTACTACTCTCGTAAAAAAAACTTTTGACTATCCTTAACAGCTTTTCCCTAATCCCATATATCTGCAAACCTCCCACAGTGCCTTCTTGTCTACCCTGCCATAATCATTTTCCAAATCTAGAAATGCCCCCAAAAACATCCTTACCTTTTGTTAGAATTTTATCACTTATCACAAAAATCTAATCCACAAAGCCCCTACATTTCCTAAACTCATACTGTCCCTCACCTATTACTCCCTCTGTTCCTCTCAGTCAAAACCCTCCCATAAGCCTTCCCAACTACAGTACATTCAACAGACTTATCCCCCTGAAACTACTACACTCATATTTGTCCCCTGTTCCCTTGTAAAGCGGAACTATACAGGCAATAATCCAGTCCCCCGGCACTCTACCCTCTTTTAGACATACATTAAACAGCCTCACCAGCCAGTCCATCAACACTGTACCTCCTTTCTGCAGACACTCCTCATGACAGCCATCTAGCCCAGGTGTCTTCCCTACTCTCATCATTTTGATAACTACCTGCATCTCATGTTTTCTTATTTCTTCTCCATTTTCCTCATCCATCATTGTAATTTCATTAGCGCCTCCCACTGCAACCACCATTCCCTCCCTATCCTCCTCCACATTTAGCAACTCCCCAAAATACTCTGCCCATACATATGTGTGTATGTGTGTGTGTGTGTGTGTGTGTGTGTGTGTGTGTGTGTGTGTGTGTGTGTGTGTGTGTGTGTGTGTGTGTGTGTGTGTGTGTGTATGTGTGTGTGTTTGTATGTATATATATATATATATATATATGTATGTGTGTGTGTGTGTGTGTGTGTGTGTGTGTGTGTGTGTGTGTGTGTGTGTGTGTGTGTGTGTGTGTGTGTGTGTGTGTGTGTGTGTGTGTGCGTGTGAGTGTGTGTATACAGTAGTTCTTTGAACATGAAAGTTTTTCTTAGAAACGAAATTGTATACAAAATACAAAAGTTATTTTTCTGTTTTATCATGGATCAGGCTCAAATGTTCTCTGCAGCACTTGTCCCTGAAGAAAGTATGACTTTCTGTAGGAGATTTGGAAGCGAATAATAAAAAATGATAAGATAATAATAATGGAATTTGAATTCATTGTGAAGCGTAACAAATTGCGCAGAGGAAGCAGGAAATTGAGAAAAGTTGTAGAATAAAACGAAGGTATTTCTTAAAAAAATGAGTGAAAATTAAATCAAATAGACAAATAAAAAGAACAAAGGCTTACAGAATGCAATGAATTACGAAGTCGACCAACTGGAGAACTTGAGGATATCACGAACATAGAAAAAGTCGAAGAATTTAATGAAGACACGAAAAGAAAAGAAAAGAAAGGATATTGACGATCATTCAGAGGGAGGCAAAATATAGAAAAGGAATGTTTTTGGCCTGAGAAATCTATTTTGATGAATAGAATAGACTGACGGCTTTGGGAATAAGAGAAGTGCTAGAAAGAGGTACAGCAGAATATAGCCTGAAACATATTCACTCTTCTGGGGTGGAGGTTTTAAGGAAGGCGAATTGAATAGACTGGAGACTGCCAACGGAAGACACCTCAGCGTCACCAAGTTTATGAGGTTGGCGTCTCTTTACAAATCCCCAGGAGGTTCTCTGAACTGAATATAATCGTTTGTCGTAAGCCAGTATAAGATCATAAAATGTGATGAATATATTATTTTAGAAAACAGAATATAAGAATCTTTTAATGAAAAATATATAGAACTGTTGTTCTTTGTTCGTCCTCAGTATGAATGAGTTATGACACTTGATGTTAAAAAAAGTAATTTCCAGAGATCCTCCACCCCATTTATGTTGTAGTCGTGTCTGTGTGTTCCCTCTGTGTGCATGGATTGCGTATGAGGTGGCTTGGTATGGTTAACAAGTGTCTTCTGTTGCGTTTCTTAAGCTCTGCTGGCTGGTATGTCTTGAGTGTGGTATGGTGTCCGTATTAGTGTCTGCTTACAGAGCGAATAATGGTATAAATGGTGGGGAGAGGCTGTGCAAGCGACATCGGCCCTTGCGGTCCCTCGGAGGCGAGAGATCACTTTGCGGCAGGATGGCAGGACCTTCCCTTCCAAAACCGACCTCTTCCGCTCTGAAGACTAGCTACACTGGAGAGAGAGAGAGAGAGAGAGAGAGAGAGAGAGAGAGAGAGAGAGAGAGAGAGAGAGAGAGAGAGAGAGAGAGAGAGAGAGAGAGAAAGAGAGAGGGAGAAAGGTATAGGGGAACAGAGAGACTGACACACACACACACACACACACACACACACACACACACACACACACACACAGAATGAGAGAGAGAGAGAGAGATGGAGAAATATAGAGGGAAATAGAGACAGACACACACACACACACACACACACACACACACACACAGAGAGAGAGAGAGAGAGAGAGAGAGAGAGAGAGAGAGAGAGAGAGAGAGAGAGAGAGAGAGAGAGAGAGAGAGAGGGAAGAGAGAGAAAAAAAAGAGAGAGAGAGAGAGAAAGATATAGGGTAACA
>NC_134780.1:75739868-75744868 GCF_046742065.1 Oratosquilla oratoria
TATATCATTCACACATAACAACCCCCACCCACTCTCTTTCTTACATCACAGTATCATCTATACACAGCCATTCTCCATTCAACCCCTATCTCTCCCCTCTCCCTTCGTTGATCGACAGACATCTACCTCCTGCTCAACTCTACTTTCCCTTATCCATCCACCTCATCCTCGGTCGCCCCCTCACGTTCACTCATCCACCTCTGCCTTCCACACCTCTTTTACTAATCTTTCTTCACTCATTCTTTCCATGTGTCCAAACCATCCCAATATTCTTTCATCGACCCTATCTGCCATCTCCTCTTCCACCCCCGCTCTCCTCCTTACCTCCTTGTTTCTCACGCTATCCAACCTAGTAACCCCTACCATACTCCCCATGAATTTCGCGTCCAACACACTTAAAAATTTCCTTTCCGCCTTCTTTAAATTCCAAGTTTCTGTCGCATAGATCTGGTAATTTTCTACAAAAATATGAAGACGTCTCAACTTCTTATAAAGAACAACCCCTGACAGAGGACCCCGGAACCCGGAACTTCAACGTAGCCATCTCATGTATGAATACACATGGAGGAAAGGGAGCTGTGAAGCCCTCAATAAAACGTACATAGGGATGACTACGACGAAGCTCACGAGGCGCCTCACACTTTACCTCTCCAACGGAGCTATCAAACGACACACAGAATAATACGTACATCAGAAGAACTTGGAGGAGGGCATTACTATCCTACAGACAGAAACCAACCACACCTTCATATCCTGGAAGCCTTATACATAAAAGATAAAAACCCTACCATGAAGAGACTCCAAACCCATTTACTATCCCCACATCCAAAAAAGTTGAGATCCGTTATAGGTTCACGGTCGATTGGCCAGTGGGCGGTGCTATGCGTCCTGCCTCCTGATTGGTTGACCGGGTCAGCAATGAAGTGTTTGTGATCCGCGTATTGTGTATGAATACTCGACCCTTGCACATTGTATTCATTATAACTGAAGATGATTAACTATTAGGCGAAGGCTCTGCATTAAATCAAGAAGATAGTTCCCATACCAAAACCTAAACCTCCAGTGTTGTTTGGCCAGGTAATTAGAGAACTTAGCACGACACAGCGCCCCAGCATATGAAAATTCGAAAATGTCAGCAAAAAATTCGTGAACACAACTGCTACAAATTTCAATGTATGTATATGTATATGTATATATATGTATATATATATATATATATATATATGTATGTATATAGTCTTAAGAGTACACACATGGGAACCATGATCACTTTTGGTATTTCCTTTTTTCCACCTTTACCTTCTAGCCTACTTGTTATTCTCTAAGTCACATTTCCAAAATTCTTCCCTGCCACATGCACTTTGGCTCATTATTTTGCTTCTTCCAGCTCGTGGTTCACCTTATCTTAGTCACATTTCAACCGCCTTTGAACCGCCTACCTTTGGCTTTCCACCTTCAGACGTATGAGCCCGTTTCCGCTTGACCAACCCTCTTCGCGTTGCTGACTGGTCATTAATTTTTCCTAACAATAAACATACTCTGAGAGACTGCTTCCTTGTAAGAGAATTATTACAATAGTATCTATAGGTTGCCTAATAAGAGCTCGTTAATTGGTTTCACAAGCGCTCACCATCTGCCATTTTACTTTTTTTTTTTTTTTGCCTTAAACAGGTTTAGGGAATATGATCACCCTAAATGTTTAATTCCTGTTTGTTTGCCGCTTTGTTAAAGTGTCCTACCTCACGGGTGTATTAATTATCATCAATTACTTATTACCTACTAATTACTACTCGTAACTTCGTGAATGAGATTCAAGTGGATGGCATTGCATATGGCCTTTACCTGGAGCTTGTCATGAATAATACTTAGTGATGGAGGAGAAGTCTGCATCCTAATATACGCTGTCACAGTATTCATTTTAGTTGACTGATTGATTGAAATTCGTGGAAATGTAGTATTGGTATCTATCGACATAACAAAGTATGTACTTTATGAGAGATGATTTTTGTATGTTGATATCACCTGCGTATAGAGTTTCCTTCAGCTAAATATAAAATTGCCTGATATATAATATCAATGTGCAAGCCGGGGGTAATAGTGAAAAGGTTCACTGAGGGTGGGGAATGCCACGGAAGTGGATACATACGAAGATAGCACCCGGCATGAGTGGGGTTGATGATATTCTGTAATCAAATGTCGTTGTCAAAAGGACGTTCTTGTGGAGCGTCGGTTCTCCAGAAGAATTCTTAGGTCGAAGATTTTGAGTCTTTGACGACTTTTTCAGCCAAAAGTCCTCCTTTTCTTATTCCATATGTAGTGACACGTCAATACCTCCGTTTTCTGTGGTTAAGTTTCCCGCGTATTCTGTTTCCACGAATTCCGATGTCTTTACTCTGCCAATGTTATTGTAAAAATTGTATTTCACCCTCATCATCAAATTACTCCATATAAAACTATTTATTTTCATCATATTTATTATAATCTGTTTTTGTATAATAATCAAGCCTATGCATATACACATATAAGACTATATTTGCATATGTAATCTTTTCATCATCCATATGGAAGTGTGCACTATGGTATAATGACCTTCGACAATAAATTGATCTTTCCAGGTATTTTTGAGACCTCAAAATTTATCTCATTCACATCTACATATCTGTGTTGGTATCGATACCTATACATGAAGTCCCCTCAGGCAGGGAACCCACGGAGTTTGGAAAGTAGGGGCAACATTTTGGAAACAAATGATAGTTGGTAGACGCTAGAGGATTTTTGTTCGCTGATGAAGTGTTCTTCAAATAGCTGAAGAACAGTTGTTCATAAGTTATTTATAGGTATAGCGTGCGTACGAGAACAAGATCGCCTGGTGCCAACGAGAAGAAAATGTTCTTTTTATTTTCTAGTCCAGTCTTTTAGAATTTTTTGTCTTCGCTCACAAATCGACAATTTCATCTCCCATCGTTATAGTTTTATTTGCATATGTCAACTTCCTCTCTGATTGTGAGTGATTGCCACGTAATCGAGGACATTTTCGTGAGTCTTTGGAGTCACTATGGAGTGTGTTTACCAGTTGGTGTCGTTTTGATCTTGACTCAGAGTGAAGGACTGTCGTCACATCATCTTTTACAAATATCTGGAGGCAATTTTTAATGAAAGACCATCGTCTATTTTGTTCTTTGACTATTTTGTTCTCTAAATGTTCTGTTCTCAGCATGATTTGTTATCTGTTTTCCGCATAATCTCCTCTTCACATTTTGTTCTCTGCACTTTTAGTTCTCTGAATATTCTGTTCTCTGGGTTTTTTGTTATTTGAGTTATTGTTCTCTGTATATTTCACTCTTTCTATATTTTGTTCTCCGCGTTTGTTACTCTTTGCTTATTATGTTCTTCGTGTGTTCTATTTACCGCATGTTTTGTTCTGTGCATATTTCACACTTCCAAATTGTCCTCTTTGTATATTTGATTCGCTGCATATTCTAATCTCTGAGGATTTTCTTCTTTTTATGCTTTGTTCCTTACATATCTTATTTTTTTTGCTTCCTTTGTAAACAAACATAATCTTTATAAACTTCCTAGCAAAAGAACATCTTTAACTTATATCCGCATATTTGCATTTTGCATGACCTTTGCACGTTAAAGATAATTGAATGTTGAAATATACATCCACGTTACTCTCTTAAAAGTGGTCAAGTCTGTTACATGTCGGTTTTACATTTTTAATGTATGAAAAAGGAGTAGCTTCACTCTGTGTGTGTGTGTGTGTGTGTGTGTGTGTGTGTGTGTGTGTGTGTGTGTGTGTGTGTGTGTGTGTGTGTGTTAGTACCTGCGTGTGTATATATTTTCCTTTCCACTTGACAACAGAATTATGAAACTGGTCGATGCGGAATGCCTCTGCATTATTCACCTGAGCCCTATCAAAGCTCTGTCGCAACAATTATGAACAAAACATCCTCACGAAAATCAAAAATCAAAAGAGAAATACCATTAGGGATGGAAAAGGGACTCATCGACATAAATCATAATCCTTTTTCTACCGAGATGATTGAAATAACGAGACGGGAGACAGAATGCAAGTAAAAAGGTCAATCCATCACGGATTGGGTTCATTTAAGGTCACCGACAGATCCCCCTGAAAACTCAAGACGACAAATCAATGACGTCATATTGCTGACGTCACGTTTACGAACCCACGAACGTGTTAGTTCCATTGGCTTTCGAAGTGTTGCGTTTCTAGAAATCTGATTCTAGAGCATTAGCCTCAGGTTAGGATTTTGATTAGAAGGAGTCTCTCTCTCTCTCTCTCTCTCTCTCTCTCTCTCTCTCTCTCTCTCTCTCTCTCTCTCTCTCTCTCTCTATCTATCTATCTATCTATCTATCTCTACCTCTCTCTTTCTCTTTTTCAAATACGTCTCAATTTTCTTTGTTTTGAATTAAAGGAACCCTAAGGTTATACGGTATGCACGCAAGCCGGATGCATCAGAACATACATTAAAACTGATGTTTGACTGCAAAGAGAAGCAACATTGGTACAAAGCGTATTTTGATTCAATATAGTTACACATATAAATAAGCGCAGACGGACACGGGCACGTGTGTACGTACGCACACATGCACGTTCATGTGCACCCACTTGCGTGTGTACTTTGATACACACACAAACACACACACACATACACACACACACACACACACACACACACACACACAAACACACACACACACACACACACACACACACACACACACACACACACACACACACACACACACACACACACACACACACACACACACATATTTATATATATATATATATATATATATATATATATATCACGTTAAAACCACTGTTGGAGTAGAAAAGACTGGAAACAGGGAATCTATATATTTCGATTGCAAACTCCAATCAATCTACTGAAGAGGATTGCAATTTGCAATCGAAATATGTAGATTCCCCGTCCCCAGTCTTTTCTTCTCCAACAGTGGTTTTAACGTGA
>NC_134780.1:75752368-75759868 GCF_046742065.1 Oratosquilla oratoria
GTGTAGGAAAACTTACGGGGCACGCATATACTCTGAAAATAGTGTATAAATAAGAATAGGAAATTGGGGCTGGATCTACAATACTCTCATACTTTTGGTTTTTAGTATTGTATGCATGTATGTTGACAATACCGAACGCTCTAAACATTTCTAAATATTTTCTATGAATCTGCCTTTTCGACGTGATATTGTACCAAAGGAGAGAAGAGCTACATATCGCCAACGAAACACTAGATAGTTTTTTTCCGTCCTCTTCCTTCCCCTTACTTTCTTCCCTCCACTCCCTTCCTATCTTATCCTTCCCTCCACTCCCTTCCCATCCTATCCCTTCCTCTCCTTTCCTCTCCACTCCCATCTTGCCTTCAACTTTCACAAAGAAGTCTGAGTTACGATAGCATAAATATTTTTTTTTAAGTTTTGAAATTAAGAATATTACAAAGATCTCTTCGTATGCACTGTGACCTGTCCACGAGGACATAATAAGCCAATGGTCTTCATCGTGTGCTGAAGCATAATTAGAATCAAAACAATAAGCGCAAAAGGATATGTTGAACTGTTTTGATTGGATTCTAACAAGAAAAATGTTCAATAACAAGTTCATATATGATATGGTTTTTATCTTAGAAAGTATTAACACAGTAATTTTACTTTCCTATTCATTATAACAAAGACGAAAAATATCATGTAATCTTTCAAATAAATGAGGGCATCCTGTAATCTCTTTGAGATATGTTAACGGGAGTGAAACAGAAAATGGTACCATTTTCCATTCTTACAGTTGCTGTAGTGCTGTCGCAGACTCCTAAGCTCTGCTTTAAAAACGTCAAATAGGGCTTTGGTGTCACTTAGGTACAGACGGACACAAAAGCTGCTCATACCCCGTAGCTGAAAAACGTATATATTCTTGCTACAGTCACAAACAGAATAAAGACGAGAAACTTACATTTACATTAAATAGAGAGGCACTTTTTGTACCCGAATATTCAGAGCATTTCCATTTATCTTAATTTCCAGTTGGAGGAAGAAAAGAGTATGAGTATATAAACTTAAATGTACCAGGGATCTCTGTAATTGTAGTGCATTGTTTCCAAAATGTACTTAATGGTTCTGTCGACTAGGACGTTGGTGAAGAAGGTTCAACCTCGAGTGTGACTCTATTACCTCTTCTACAAGATGAGAGCGAGAGAGAGAAACCTAAGGTAATGCATAGATCGCGTACTTATTGGTCCTCTCAACTGGGACGTTGGTGAAGAGAGAATGAACCTCAAGTGTGACAATTACCTCTTCTATAAGATGAGACAGAGAGAGAGAGAGAGAGAGAGAGAGAAGAAACACAGGGTAATGCATAGACCGTGTTGAATATGAACGATATATCTAAAAATGCAAGGAGCCTCATTACATGAGGAAGAATGATCATGATCAAATAAGAACAAGGTTTATAAGTTGCTGGTGACGATATGAAGCTGAATAAAGGATACGCATTTGAGATACTACGGGCACGAGGGGAGAATGAGCAAACGCTGGTTAACAAGGAAGATAATGGTTGTGTCCAAAGACACGAAGGAAGACCGAATGTGTTTGAAATGAAAGAGACGCAACATAAAACTTGCAGAGATTAAACATATCGACAAGAGAAGGAACGGAATGAAAACTCTAAGATTGAGAAAGGACCACTGTGGAAGGGATTAGAATCATGCAAGTCCTATGTACTCTTGCATATGCATATGTATATTTGTGTGGACACTCGAGAGTACTCGTTCACCCCCGCGCGCACGCAGACAAGCATACACGCGCACACACACACACACACACACACACACACACACACACACACACACACACACACACACACACACACACACATATATACAGCCATAAACGTCTACACGCGATATGAACAGAGAGTGTAGCGAATGTTCTGAAAAAAGAGAATTTGTTTTATAAAGTTTATTGTAACAAAACACCAGAAAGTTTCATTCAGCAGAAGAGTAGACCTCAGTATGAAGAGTCTAGACCAAAAAGTAGGTGAAGAGCATATGTCAGGGGGGCGCGTGCCTGCGGCCGAGGCCGTCACTTTTGCCCCATGCTCATGGACTGCTGGGATAAGTAACAGCCACTTGTAGGATTGGGGAGTAGTGTGGGACTCGTACTCGTGACTAGGAAGATGCGATACCACGACGCCTCCAACGGCGCCACCAACCACAAAGAAAGACTCCAATTATCACTCGGTGGGCCGGGGGGAACGCTGAGGTCAAATTTCTTCAAGTTAGAAGACTGCTATGCTCCGTTTCACTCCCTTCCGCTTCATGAAACATCGACGCCCAAGAGCTCTTCCTGAAATCGCCCAAGTTTGTTTGGTTTTCATCACCAAAGACAAATAAAACTATGGGTGGGACGGCAAACATTTCCCCAAGAAGTGGAAGGCCCCTTTTCGGCATGTGTCAATATGGAAAGAGTCTCCCTCTTGAAGAAGGAGAAGCTTCTGGAAACGAAGCAGAAGGTTTTTGAATGAAGGAGATCGGATCGGGAGGGTCCCTTCTTGATGGCTGGTTTCTTTAGCTACGTTTTAGTTCTTTACTAGTTTTGTTGAGTTTCTAGGCGAGTCCGTGCTGTTTGAGTTTTTTTTTTCTTTTGTTAAGATTATCCCTGAAACGTTTTCTTTCTCAACCATTATTTAATTTTTCAATTTCACGAGATACTAAAAGCTTTTTCCCCCTTACAAGGGAGGTAGCCAAATCAAAATGCAAGTACCCACTCCAACTCATTTCCCTCACACCCATTCCACTCCCATCCTCCCTCCCATCTTAGCTCCTCATGGATGACGGGTCATCCCTGTATCCCGCCCACTGCCCTGGATCAGAAGCAATGCAGCAAGGCAAAGTACATCCACAACAAGGCCGCTTCACTTAATCGGTGATCCCCCCCACCTCCCCGTCCTGTCATGCAGAAAAAGAGAAGACGGGGAGAAATCCCTTTGGGCTACGTCAAACTATCTTTCATACATAACCTCTCCCTGCCACAACCACCACCCCCACCCTCTCCCTTCCTTGCATCACAGTACCATTTATACACAGCTATTTTCCACTCGCTCCTATATCCTGCCCCTTCCTTCCTTGCTCGACAGACATTCCCCTCATATGATATATCATAACAATAGTAACATGTTATTCAGTGTCGTGTGCATGATGTACATCCTAAGTACAGTTATTCTCATGTAATAAATGTTTATTGTGAAAATTGTAGTAATGGAACTACAGTGAAGTACTTATTTTATCTTATTCATTTATTTTATTGTTATTTATATTATATTATATATATATATATATATATATATATATATATACATGTATATATATATATATATATATATATATATATATATATATATATGTATATTCTTTGTCCTTATGTTTTTTTCGCATCCGACCTAGTTAAGGACCAAAAGGTCTCCTGTCGACATGCTCCGCCTTTGTAATCCTTCGTAATCCTTCGTAATCCTTTGTGTAGCTTTAATATAGCATGGGTAAGGTTTAGATGTCCTTAGTATTACATAAATAGGATCCTGTGGATTTCGAAGGAAGTGCCTGGATTGAAGGAGCATAGAAAGCCTTAGTGGTAGTCAGGATACTAGCAAAAAATAAATAAATAAAAATAGAAATAGAAAATGAAATACATGAAAGACTACCGACTTTCTGCTTTAGACACTTGTATTTTTCTTTTATGAATGTCATAATCTTGATACTTCTTTCTGCGCTTTTTCTATCATCAATGTCTGGGTTTTCTTCATCTCAAGACTTTTTTTTTTTTTTTTTGGTGGAGACTTCTTGAAATTTGTCTTTTGATAGTGGACATATATCATGTCTTGTTTTCTACTCTTTATGACGTCAGATGGTCTATTTCAATATATTTTTGCGCAGCAATAAGTATATAATAATTTTTCCAATTCTATGAATTATTTTTCTTTCATTTTTATTTGCTCATTTTCTTTGTATCAGCATATACATCGTCTAACTTCTATGTCTCTCTAGTACGTATATCCATGGTATTATATTCGTATTCCATATCTTTTCTTTTTGGTTTAATATTAGTCTTAGTTTCTAATTTTCAGCAGATGCTTTTTGAGTCGTAATACACTCATATTAGGTGTGTATATATCTACTTGTTCGTATTTGGTTATCTGTCGTATTCAGGATAAGGGCTATGTTCGTGGGACCCCGTCTTTGTATTCTCAATGGTCAATACTATTCTTAAACTGTCCCATTAGGTACTATTCCTTCTTCCACACTATTCCATAGATCAATATATAATCGTACACTGAAAAAGGCGATTTTTAGTGTGCTTCAGATATCTAGTCTTTTTATAGTTTTATCTCATGACTTCTTGTTTTTATGTGTTCCAACAGTAAAAGGATTTTTTGTCAAGTATACCCCCATCTTATATGGCTCTAAACAATGATTTTAGAACATCTCTTCTTCTTCTTCTTCTTCTTCATCTTCTTCATCTTCTTCATCTTCATCATCTTCATCATCTTCATCATCTTCTTCTTCTTCTTCTTCTCTCTTCTCTCTTCTAATGTTGGTAGACTTAGTACATTAGGAAAATCTGGAACAATTCTTAGTCATTGCTCTCCGAACTTTCTAGTTTGTTTATATTTTTCTTTTTCTTTTGCAAACTACGAGTACATCACTGCAGCATACTTCAGTCCGGGACAAATCAGGTTTTTGATCATCTTTTCCAACAAACCTTTGTCCTAGTAATGAAACGCTTTTATGTTCGTCAATAGATTATGAGTTTCCTCAGTGATCCTTCTGAGATGCGCATCTTGTGACATTTTTTTTTCATGACCATCACCTCCATGATTCTCAACCTTTGCTTTGGTGATTATGTGATTTTCTATTCTATAGAATAGTGATAGTATATTCTAACATATTTTCTCAATAGTATGCACTGCCTATCGATGAAATTTATTTTCTTCTCACGATTTCACTGAAATGCCTTATCCAGACACACTTGTGATAACCTTAAATCCTCTATGTTCTTTACTTTTCTTATGATTTTTGCATCATCAACAAGTAAGTGATCTTCATTGGTCGAATTATACACCATGTCGTTAATATAATCCAAAAACAATACTGGCGCTAACACTAATTTTTGTAAGACTCCTGTCAATCCAAATAATTTATCCTTTACTACAATTCTCATTAATCTGTTTCGTAAGTACGCGTCTCATCCGTTCCAGGGACCCTGTGCCGGGCTTTTGCCCACTCTAATTGATCAATCAATCAATCATCCATTCCAGGAAATTCCTTTTAAGACCTTCACTATATTCCAGCTTTCAAGGAACCTTATCAAATGTCTTTTCTAGATCCATATATACACAGTCATCCAACCATCCCTCTCTTGCAACTCATTGATCATTTTTAATGAAAACTCAGCATACTGGAAACACATGACCTTTTTCTGAAACCGAATTAGATTTTTTACAAAATTTTAAGCTCTTCTCAAACTTCAGGCCATTAATCTTTTATGAATCTTTCATGTATTTGATCTACCGCACTCGTCAATGATACTGATTCCGTATTTCATAAATCTGTGTGTGTGCTTGTGTGCCTGTGCGTATGTGTGTGTGCGTGCGTGTGTGTGCGCGTATGTTTGTATGTGTATGTGTGTTTGTGTGTGTGTGTATACGTGCGTGTGTGTGTGTATGCGTATACGTGCGTGTGTGTGTATACATGTGTGTGTATATATGTGTGCGTGTGTATGTATACACGTGTGTGTGTGCGTGTGTGTGTGTGTGTGTGTGTGTGTGTGTGTGTGTGTGTGTGTGTGTGTGTGTGTGTGTGTGTGTGTGTGTGTGTGTGTGTGTGTGTGCACGCGCACACAAATCTACGTGTTTGGGTACGTGCGTACATCTACATGTGTAATACACCAGTAAATGTGAGCAAAGACTTACAGAAATACTGTTCAACATATTTCAGCATATTAGTAAAGGATATATCTTGAAAAGAGAAACATTACTTAATACATACGACGGTGAAGAGGAGGAGGAGTAAGAGGAGATGGAAGAGGAAGACATGGAGGAAGAAAAGGACAGAGTTTTGAGAGGCTACTGAAGAATTTTATTAATGGCTGAGATATGATTTATTGTCTGGGGTGATATGAAAATAGAGGAATTCGAGGAAACGGAAATGATATATGTTGATGGGTGGGGAGGTGGGTACTTCAAAACTCGCATTTTTTTTTTTTTTCTTTTTTTTTTTAAGAAGAAGCAAGGGAAGTTAGGAGAGAGTGACACGAAGTGAAAATATCGAAATGAGTGATTTATGGCGAGAGGAAAAGGAGAGTTTGGGGTTCAGTGGTTCTTGACATTGTTATAGGGTGCTCAACGAAACACTGAGTATGAATGAATTAGTAATTGTACAGCACTACATTATACAAGCGTGCTGTCACTTAGGAGTCAGACCCAAGATTGACTGACTCTAAGCTTACTTAGCACGGGAAAAATATATACAATTTGTCTTGGTTCTCCTACAAAATGCGCAAATAAATATACAATGGCAATAATAAAATCAATATACATACATACATATACCAAGGCTTTTTCCCCCTTACCAGGGAGGTAGCCAAAAAGAAAAATGCATAAAATCATCCCCACCTATTCCATCCCTGAATACACTCCACACCCGTCCACCCCCCCTCTTATCTGAGCACCTCCTGAATGACGGGTCATCCCTGTACCTTGTCCACTGCCCTGGGTCAGAAGCAGTGTCGCAAAATCAGTATACAATAATAAATATACAATACTACAAGTACCTATGAATAATATACAAGGAATGTTTAATGCTACCGTTACAACATAAGTCCTTCACTTATGTCGTTCTGTTTTCCAAACTCCCGAACGGTCATTCAGGCATTGAATGAAATTGTTTTATATCCAGCAGGTGTTCCCAATTGTTAGTCTTTGGCCCTCTCTGGAAAGTGCTGAGGCTTCCTGGGTGTCCCAGAAGCCTAGGAAGAAAACTTCTGGTGTAGGCAATTGAATTACGAAAATAGATAAGAGAAAAAAGACCGAGGGCATGGTTCATTAAAGTCCACGGTACAAAGTCCTCTGTGAGGTGCACCGTCCTAGCCTTCGGATAGGGGAGGGGGGGGGGAGTTTGTGACCTTAAACCATATCATCATTAGCCACGCATGAAACCGCCACAGGGTTGTCTGTGATGGAATCAAACATTCCTATGGACAGATGCACTCGGCAGGACAATTCTGCGCTCATTTCCGGGGACTTAAATCAGGAAGTGCCGTTTGGACTTCCCCCCATTTGTCACTTCAATCAGTGGCACCGTGTGTACGTCAATGCGAGTAGCCGCTGTGTATTTGACAACCTCATCCAGCATGCTGGGTTTGCTATTACAACCAACAGAGACAATTTGCTCTCCATTGTTCCAAGGTTTAATGAACCCTTGCAGGGAGGCAAGACGTGTCCAGGAGGGAAAGGATTTG
>NC_134780.1:75762368-75764868 GCF_046742065.1 Oratosquilla oratoria
CCTACTCGAAGACGTTTGGTATTACAGTATTTCCCTTTCTGGGTTGATTTTAGGCCTTGTTTTTTTCAACGTATTTTTTACAAGAAGAAGCCCAACTCACTTACAGTAACACAGACGTAATACAAGTTACATAAGAACATAGGAATGAAGGAGACTGCAAGAGACCATAAGGCCTACACTAGGCAGTTCCATGTTCATTATCACCTGTCATCCCCATCCATAAAGTTGTCTAACCTTTTCTTAGAATAACCGATAGTTTCAGCGCTCACTCTCTTGGTAAATCAGTTCTTGCCTCTTCCCTTCTTAAATCTAACTTTGTTCAGTTTAAACCCATTACCGCGAGTCCTGCCCTGTTGTCTTAATATGATGACCTTGTTTGCGTCACCCTTGTTCATGCCTTTTTGAAATGTATAATAGGTACAGGGCTAATGGAAGCCCTTTTAGACCATCGTGACTGTGCAGCGACTTTTCGCTAAGGTTCCACTTGCTGGATTGAATGAATTATGTACATCGAGGGAGCGGCTTTCGTAGGCAACTCTGCGTGTGATCTTCAACAAATTCCCGTTTTCTATTTAGTCTTTTCTGTCGACACAAAAATAGACGAATAAATGAATAAACAAATAGATAAATTGATATATAAATGAAATTATTATATAAATAAGTAAATAAACAAATGGATAGATACAGGTATGGATAGATGAATAAATGAATAAATAAATAAATGAATAGGTAAATGAATAAGAATTGATGAATAAAAAGAAAATAGCAATGAAAACAGTTATTTGTCACTGTCTACTGGCCTACAGGCGAAGTGACCACCAATGCGATGTTGCCACTGATCACGATGCCATGTTGCCACAGATCACCAAGATTCATGTCAGAATGCAATACAGAGATCTTAAAACTGATGGACATAGTGTTTGGGAGACAAAGGAAATCAATCTTGATATTATTCTAATATTTCCATGGCGAAGTTTGGTCTTAGAAAGAAAAGATATCTGATGCTCATCACCTGTGGGATGGCTCTCGCTGTACTGTTTTTATGATCTGTAGTTTAGCAGTGTTTCTATCTCTTTCGCTGGAATGCTTAGTCACCAGTGGACACACAGTCGATGGCCTATTGGCTGACATCTTTAATCATTATCGTCAACATCACCATTACCATACATACATACATACATACATACATACATACATACATACATACATACATACATACATACATACATACATATATACATACATACATACATACATACACACACACACACATTACCATGACCGTCACCATCAGCATCATCACCATTACCATCATCATAAAAAACATCACCAAAATGTAAGGAAAGACATCGCCATCATCAACAGTGGACCGCTGTAAGCAAACAGACTAGCTTGCCCGTACGTGCTCGTGCCTTCTTGTACGTGTGCTTGTTTGTGTTCGGAAGGCTGTCACCACGAGAGAGTGGATCAACAGCGTCTGCCACCGCGTCCGAGTTTTACTGGAAGCTTTCGAAAAGGAAGAAGATCCGTAGCGTCGGGGTAGTTATTGAGTTATTGTTTAAAATAATTACATTAGCTCGGATGGAGGAGCGTAATCTGATCAACCAGGGTTTCCTGGGAAAAGGAATGCATACTCGCATACTAGCCGACGTCCTCTCTTTTGCTGTCCTTTCATGAGCCGAATGAGATCGTTTGGTCTCTTAAAAAAATTGTGGAGAGCACCTTCATGTCATTTTAACTATATTCATGCGTTAACCAGGATACAATAATAAAAACGTCTTACCACAACAAAGGAATCACCTGAAGTAGTCACAACCCTTTTACTATAAAGTCGTTTCCTAAGTTGAATAGAATAAAACTGTGTCAGCTAGAATAAAGCCTTCCGTGTCATTTAAACGATGAGGCTGTACAAAAAGAATTAAAGAAAATACTGTGGATTTTTTAATAGAAGCTTTAAGGCTTTGCGACCATGGCTCCTAACTTATACTACATAATCTTTGAGAGCGGATGCTATATATTTCTCCACTAGAAGCATACGTGACACGGCCATGGATCCTGTATCACCCAAACAACAGACAATTTCATTCGGTTGGAAGGGAGAACACAAAACAAAAGAGTCTCAATCAATCAGGATCTTACTGTCTCCCGAGCCTGTACCTCCTCAAGTGAAAAAAAATCAAACAATAGACAGAATAAATAAAGAGTAAATCACCGTATGACTAATCGTGCGGACTGTAGATTTCAGTCGATGTCTCCCTTCCCAGGATGCAGTTCATGTCTGGTTTCGATCCTTTCAGACGCTCTTCGTGGCAACAAGATAGCAGGGTGGAGTTCCAATATGATGTCCCAGGAACGAAGCTTTGTGACTTCTGGATTTCATCGTTTGAAGGACATCACTCTAATTATTTATTTCTTGATTATATATATATATGTATATATATATGTGTATATATATAATATATATATATATATATACATGTATATATATATACATGTATAT
>NC_134780.1:75772368-75779868 GCF_046742065.1 Oratosquilla oratoria
TTTTGGTTATTCCTATACAGCGTATCAGAAAATTTTGGTTCCGTAGGCAAAATTCCATTTAGCAGTATCATAACCGTTGAGAGTTAGCTCTTCATATGCGAAAACTTAAGGTAAAAGTAGGCAGCGTTGATAGAGAGAAAACTTAGATCCGGTCTGGGGATCGATGACCAGCCCCTTGGGTCTGTACTACCAGACTGAGGTGAAAGAGTTGACAAATTTTGAAGATGAGCATCTGGAAGATGATTCTATCCGACGTCTGCTGTACAGGTCCACCGTCGCAGGATCCACAGTATGACCCGCTGAAGATCCAAAGAGAAAATATATCTCAATTTAAAAGAAACTAAAATATAAATGAATAAAATCAGATAAAACGAAAATAAAATAAAATAAAATCAAGGAAACAGAATAAATCGATTAAACCAAATATATGAATGAAATAAAAAAAACGAAATAAAATAAAATAAGCTAAGAAAAAGAAACAATAAAAAAACGAAATAAAATTAACTTCAGAGGCTGCGAGTACATGTGGTTCCTCGCGGACTTCAGCAGAAGTTGACACCACTGCTTCCGAGTTCTCAAAAAGTCCTTGTTTAAATTTTCACTCCATCACAAGCACAGCCTCCCTAGGCCTACCATCTGACACGCTTTGAGCAATCTGCTTAACCCTGTTACCATCCGTTCTTTCTACTTGACCAGCCCACCAAAGCCTTTGAGATCTAACAAGTAATTGGTGAACGTCCTGATAGTTTTCTAAGTTCTACATTACGTTTTCTATTCCAATATCCTGTTCCCTCATCCTTTAATGTGCCATAAATTCGTCTCGATATTCCATTTTTAAAACCCGTCAACTTTCTTTTTAATTCTTTGGTGAATCGCTATGTTTCACATCCGTAGGTTAAAACTGATATGACGATGGTCTCATAAATAAAATGAAACTAAAATAGAAAGAATTGTCCAATAAGAGAACCAACCATTCTTTATTGTAGAAAACGCGGACGGCGACTAAGAATCGAAGGATTTATCTTCTTCAAGATAAACGAAGATTAACTGCAATTCTTGTCGCGGACTCTACCGTTGTCAGAAGACGTAGGGTCGATGTTCGCTTTCGAGTTTTTCTCTCTGTCCATATTAAATCTACATTAGAATCGAGTTCATGTCTTTTGGGACTCTCTCCCTCCATACTTACTCCTCTCTCTCTCCCCCTCCCTTCGTCTCTCTCACCCTCCTATCCTCCCTTCCTCCCCCACGTCTCTCCCTTCCTCCGTCCCTCCCTCGTCCAGCCTTCCCACATTTTTAGAATTTCTTTTGGTCTGAGTTCATGAACTTAAGTACAGTGATATAACCCTCAAGTCTTATTATATTCATGGAATGTAATTGATAAAGATTTATTCTAATGTAAGACAGACGGTGCACAGGGAAATATATAACATGTTGATCAGGGGGAGTTATCTATACTTCAAGTTGGAATCGAGAGTTCAGAGGAATTTCTGCTGATGTTTGTGCAATTCTTTTTGTCTTTAATTAGGAAACAGTCCCGCTGACGGATAGAATACAATAATCTTACTAAAGTTGCATTCTAGACAGTGCAGTATAGTTCAACAGGCAGTGCAATGTAGTTCAGTTCGAAGCTTTAAGAATCATTTAGATAAACACCTAAGCAAGATGCTGTAATGACTATCACTAATTTTATATTATTTGTTTATTTTTATCATTTGTTTGTTTCTTTATTATTATTTACTTGATTCTCTTTTATTATTAGCTTTACGTCAATTTATTATTATTTACTATTTACCTGTTTGTTTATTATTTAACTATACCTATGCATTTATTTATGTATCTTATTTTCTATTTGCATTATTATAGTCTTTATTTATTCATTTGTTCATTTATTCATTTATTCATTTATCTATTTATTTATTCATTTATCATTATTATGATTTTTTCGTATCCGACCTAGATATAGACCAAAAGGTCTCCTGTCGGTATGCTCCGCCTCTGTACTCCTTTGTGTGCGCTGGGAACCTCTCGCATTCGCTTAGTTGTGGGTTCGAGTCCCACACTCGTTTGCTATTCTCAACAGTGAATGTTACATGACTCAACAGCGCCCCAAACGCACAATAGGGTAAATGTGACGGCGCTGCTTCTTCTTCTTCGTCTTCTTCTTTTCTTCTTTTCTTCTTCTTCTTTTCTTCTTCTTCTTCTTCTTTTCTTCTTCTTTCTCTTCTTCTTCTTCTTCTTCTTCTTCTTCTTCTTCTTCTTCTTCTTTTCTTCTTTTCTTCTTCTTCTTTTCTTCTTCTTTTTCTTCTTTTCTTCTTCTTTCTCTTCTTCTTTCTCTTCTTCTTTCTCTTCTTCTTTTCTTCTTCTTTCTCTTCTTCTTTCTCTTCTTCTAGCTCTTCTTCTTTCTCTTCTTCTTATTATTATTCTTATTCTTCTTCTTTCCCTTCTTATTCTTCTTCTTTCTCTTCTTATTCTTCTTCTTTCTCTTCTTATTCTTCTTCTTTCTCTTCTTATTCTTATTCTTTCTCTTCTTATTCTTCTTCTTTCTCTTCTTATTCTTCTTCTTTCTCTCCTTATTCTTCTTCTCCTTCTTCTTATTCTTCTTCTTCCTCTTCTTATTCTTCTGCTTCCTCTTCTTTTTCTTCTTTCTCTTCTTCTTATTATTATTATTATTTCTCTTCTTCTTCTGAATAACATCTCAACCCAAGACCTGTTGATTAATTATCAGATATCTGCAACACAATGAGGAAGAAGGGAAGAGCACCCCATCTATTAGCAGTGAATCTTAATGTAAGGATGTCGTTGACCTTCAGATTTTTTTTAACCGATGGCTAAAAGCGTCCCTATGGCGGATTCTTTATTGTCAGTGCATGGATCATGATGTGACGATAACGTTGCTGAAGCCAAATTAAGTATATTTCAGTAGACCATTTTCCGTGATATTTTTATTTCAGTCAAATGGCTTTGCCCTTTACTCTCCCCAAAGCCAAGATCATAAACTTTATCTCTCTGTCGTAACTTTTAGAAAACTCAATAAGTAATGCTCCACACCTTGTCTTTCGTGTTTTCTTTTTTTAATAGAATATCTTTTTTTTTTAGATTTTCCTTCTGATGTCTTGTTTTGGTTCTTGAAACTTGTGGAGTCCTACTTAGGCAATCTTGCAGTTACTTTACATCTTTAGTGTAATAAATTCTCCTAACGGCATAGAGAATAAGTATTAAAATTGAGTAAACTTATTCAGAGTTCTTAGGTAACACTATCTCAGTTCTACAATCTTCTTAGTTTAAGGTTCTTCACAACTTAGATAAGACTTCTAGGATTTCTCTCTAATTTTGTCTAAACTGTTTCGTATTTCTATTTTGCCCGTTGGCAATTGATGTTTATCTGAAGCTAATACCATCATTATGTTGGAGGATAATCAGCGCTTACTATGTAAAATGTCAGTGAAATGATAAAACCACCTTACCGATACCAGATCCGAATATGCAACATTATCTTTCAGAATTCAATCCCTTTGAATATGCTTTTGTATTTCCTTCTTCTTTCACATTCTTGTTGATTTCCCAAGCGGGTATCGAGGAAAAGGGGAGGATTTTCTTTCTTCATCTCCCTCCCATTCCCTTCCCACGCCCACTCCCTTCCCACGCCCACTCCCTTCCCTCCCTCCCACTCCCCTTCCCCCCCTCCCCATCATTGTTCGTCAGTTCTGATAGACACTGTACACACCTGCTTTGTTTTGTAATGATATATTTCTCGATGTTCTGGACTGCATTTTTCATATTAGTTTTTCTTCTTCTTCTTCTTCTTCTTCTTCTTGTCCTACTTACTCTGCAAAGCTTTTAGAACTCTTGCGTCGTCGGTTTCTTTTCTAATTTTATTTTACTCTTGCTCTGAGTTCCAAAATAAAAATAAGACTGTAAATTGTGGTCTTTCATGTTTTAATGCACGTGTGTTTGTAAAATGATAAACATACATTAACATACAAACACTCTCTTACCCTCCACACACAAAACACTCCCACATACTCTCAGACTCATACTCACAGTTGATAGTGACGAACTTGTGAAATTCTTTTCTGACTAACAAGTCTCTTCAACTCTGCCTCAACCGGGTAACGGTTGATTGAGATCAACTGAATGGGATTGACTGGTACTATGTGTTGCCCCCTTAGCCTTGCCCTAAACTGAATTGTCTGGGGTTTTTGTCTAAACAAAGACTGTTAAGTGTATCGTCGCTGTCGGAGTGGTAAAAATAGAAATCTAAAGAACTGACGACTGGGTAAACGAAAATGAAATTCAAAGTTGGTAAAACATTTTTATTTCTCGAAATGTAGATCAAAGAGAAAAGAAGACTGAGTCGTAAGCTTTTATACCGACTTTAAAACAATATGGAACATTGAATAAAATGCGCTTATTTCTGTAAATAACAGAAAACGGATGCCAGCCATGCAACAGAATTCAGTAACATGTAGGATAGAAACAAGGAGACCATTAATTCCCTCTCCAACATCCATCTTCCCAACAAAAACAAATACAAAAAGAAAGAGAAGACAAATGAGTCAGGTAGATGATACCACAACCCAAAAAAAAAAAAAAAAAGTCGCTATCAGGAACTACTTTGAGAGAAAATGTGTATTACACGCAGAGAAAAGATACATAAGTTCTAATAGAAACGTTTATTGATTTTGAGAGAAAATATATCTTTTGGATTCAGCCATTGAAGTCTCTTTTCTTGCTGAGAATAAAATAAAATTTCTTTTCCCTCCAGTGAGGGAAAGCGTACCTTGTTGATCTTGTATGCATGGACGACGAATACATTTATTTGACGAAAGAATCTCGTGGTAATTGTAATTCTCTTATACTCTTTGGTTAAGTAGAAGAAGTGTCACTAACAAGATGTAAGAATACTTTTTGTGTACGAACTATACATATTATACATACATGCACATTTACATATATACATGTATACATACCTACATACTTACATATCTACCTACCTACATACATACATTCATACATACACACCTACATACCTACATATCTACCTACCTACATACATACATTCATACATGCATACACACATACACACATACATATGCACATTCATATATACATATATACACTCATACATACATACATACATACATACATACATACAAACATACATACATACATACATACATACATACATACATACATACATACAAACATACATATATACATACATACATGCATACACACATACATACATACATACATACATGCATACATACATACACATATACATACAAGAGTACATACATACATACACATATAATACAAACGTACATACATACATATATACATACCTACATACATACATACATTCATACATGCATACACACATACACACATACATATGCACATTCATATATACATACATACACTCATACATACATACATACATACATACATACAAACATACATACATACATACATACATACATACATACATACATACATACATACATACATACACACATACATACATACATACATACATGCATACATACATACACATATACATACAAGAGTACATACATACATACACATATAATACAAACGTACATACATACATATATACATACATATATACATACATACATACATACATACATACATACATACATACATACATACATGCATGCATACATAAATGAATAACATTCTCCCTACCTGACTCTCTCTCTCTCTCTCTCTCTCTCTCTCTCTCTCTCTCTCTCTTGTGCACACACACACACTTCGTGGCGCAGTGGCTAGAGTTCCCGGCTGCCACTACGGCGGTCCGGGTTCGAATCCCGCCCAAGGCTGAAATGATTTCAGCATTGCTACGGTGTGGATCGTTACTCCAACTCTCATGGACGTTTAGTTGGGTGTGTGTGTGCGTGTAAGGTCACAGCAATACCCATAGATCGGTCATATATGAGCTCTGAGCTCTCTTCTGGGAGGGAAATAGCTGTCGATCACGAGTCCAACATGTTATCCAAGACCATGGTGAATCACACACGTACACACGGTTAAAAATTCACTATTATTATCCGTGTTATCAATGCAGATACCGCTGTTGTTTAATAGTCCTACTTTTGCGTTCGTCTTGGCTCATATTTTCTTCTTTGTATGTTACAGAATTTTATCCTGACTTTAGGTTTACGACTTTAACAATGATCACGTTTGTAGATGAAGTGGTACCTTTATTATCTCTATCAGTGCCCTTACTTTCGTTTATGAAAAGAAATAAATCGAGTGTTTTATATGTCATAATTTTTTTCCTTTATTTGCATCGTGACTGCTAATTTCCCTTTAATGCGCACAATCTCCTCCTTTGTGCATCAATTCACTCACCATAGAAAATGGGATCCGATAATCAAACTTGAGCAATCAAATGAAGAGGACGGGGTGGGGAGGAGGAAGGGGAAGGGGAGGGGGATCCTCTGACCCGATTGGATGTGGGGGAGTGGGAGGGGGGGTGCGTTGGAGAGGAGAGGGTGGGGGTGGGGGAGGGGAGGAGGAAAACAAATCCAAACTCTGAAAACTGTGAAAAGTGGTCCAGCTGGACCATCTGGGCGAGATATATAGGCTAAAGGGGGAGATGGCATTTCAAGCTAAGCGCGTTCGACTAGGAAGTCGTCAGTCAAGGCTGTATTAAAGTTTAGTATCAAAGAACAAAGTTGATGAAGAGGAAAGAATTTGTCTATTGGAGAGCTATCTATTTGAGGATTAGGATTAGGATTGATGAGAGAGATGAAGAATAACTAGAATGTATTGTTTGACTTTGATACAGATATGTTGATATGTATATGTAGTATTTCATACACACGTGTATAAGTGCAACACACACACGACTCGACGGTGCAGTGGTAGCGTTCGTAACCGCTACTACAGCGGTCCGAGTTCGAATCCCGCCCAGGGCCAAAATAATTTCAGTATCGCTGTGCTGCGAGTCGTTACTCTAACTCTCATGGGCGGAGAGTGTGAGTGTGTGTGTGTGTGTGTGTGTGTGTGTGTGTGTGTGTGTGTGTGTGTGTGTGTGTGTGTTTGCGTGGGTGTGGGTGTGGGTGTGGGTGTGCACGCATGCGTGTGTACGTGTAAGGTCACAGCATTACCCATAGATCGGTCATATATGAGATCTGAGCTCTCTTCCGGAAGGGAAGTGGCTGTCGATCACGAGTCCAACTCGTGATCCAAGACTTGTGGTAGCTTCAGCTGAATAGAATCACCTGGAGACATTCGTCCAGTGGGTTGACTGAAAATGGATCAAGGGCATGATTGACAGTAGTGGCTTCCCTCAGTCGAATGAAATTGCCTGGCTGTTGAAATACTAGACAAGTGTGTCTTACTGACCGACATATTTGATTTTCAAATTCAGACCATAGCCAACATCAGCACTACGAGGTGTCTAAGCATGAAAGACTTTGGTAGACCTCAGGAATCTGAGACCAGTTCCTCTCGATGACGTCATACTTC
>NC_134780.1:75784868-75802368 GCF_046742065.1 Oratosquilla oratoria
ACACTTGTATACATGCATACTTATATAAATACGTGCATAAATACATACATACATACATACATACATACATACATACATACATACGTGCATACATACATACATACTGTACATACATACGTGCATAAATATTGCATACAGACACACATACATATATAACCATATGTTTACAATTTCCTTATTCCTATTATAATTTCTTTCAACGACACATCCATTCACTCACAAGAAAACAAAAAAAAAAAAAAACAAGAAGCAAATTGACGTCATCCACTTGAAGCGTGCTTGAACATCATAAATAGTCAAAAGCTCCCGAACGACAGAATCAATTTTGGATCGTCCTTGCGTACATTTTACTACAGGAAAGCATTTGGTTTCGACTCTTGTTATTTCATGCGTGGACGAACCATCACCAAGAGGAATACGTGAATGATAAAAGCAGCTTTACTGAAAGTGAAATAGTTTCCATCCTATTGGAGCCCGGGTTAAAAAAAATGTCTCAGAGAGAAATATGTAGAGATGAATGAATGTGGCGATCTGCAAACGAATGTCTTTTCTCTTTGCATACATATATATTTTTTCGTCCCGAAGTGTATATGTAATGTGTACACATCTAATGCAAGCAGTAATTATTTTTCTAGCCAAAGATTATTCTTCTGTTTTAGCTACAAATGTATACGCAACGCGTGTACACGTATGTTGTCATTTTATTGACCAAGAGGTATACCTACAGTAATACCCAGCGTGTGGTGCAAATCTTTTATTCAGAAATAAATATTTCGCATGAATACCTATGTTGTATTTCTTTTTAAGTTTCAAAAACCGCGCGTTTCATCAGTCATATGAAAATTCTTTAAAATAAAATATCTTCCCCTGACCCCGTGCGGACATATTGATACAAATATACTTGCATGCAATTGGACACGCCCAGAAATGCATGATCATGCACGGTCATGCATTCAGTACACTATCATGCACTCACACAGACATACACACCTTCGATACTGACCCTTAATATATCAGAATTATGCAAATGTGTCCGTTGTTGGTGTATTAATACAATCACATTTGCAAAATTAGTTCTAATTATTAATTAGCTATTGTATATAGAAACACAATGAATAATCAACAACGAAATATATTCGCATCATTCCACAATAACCCATGTTAATTCCTAGCTGTGTTTTGTTCAATTGTGCTAACATAATTGTAGTATACAAGAAAGGAGACACATTCTTGGGGTTATGTCTCTTATTTCCCAGCTGTTATATCTTGAATTCTTTAATTCATGCGTTGTTTATAATTGACAACGTCATCCTCTCTATTCCAGGAATTTACACACTTGTATGGAAAGCTGTGTTTTGTCATATTCTTCAGACATGTGTTTCACCTTGTTCTCGCGACCTTATGATGCTCTCTTGTCTCAAGTGGAGATTTTTTTTTTTTTTTTTTTTGTCAATTCTGTCTATCTTCCTTGGTGATCTGAACACCGCAATCAAGTTTTTCTTTTATTCTTTAACGGTGGAAAGGCCGTTCTAGATTCCCTTTATACGACTTACCAGGGATTACAAAAAAAAAAAATCAAAGCCCATAGGATAGGAGGAAAGGTGTTAGAATGGATTAGAGCCTGGATTAGTGACAGAAAACAGCGGGTCACCATAAATGGTGTAAAATACAAATGGGCGAGTGTTTCTAGTGGAGTTCCCCAGGGTTCGGTCTTGGTCCCTTATTGTCCATTATGTACATAAACGACTTGGACAATGGGATTAATAATGATGTTAGTAAGTTTGTGGGCGACATTAAGATACAAAGCCTAATTAGATCAGGAGACGACGCCGAAATTCTGCAGGATGATCATAACAAATTGTTCACGTGGTTGGTGAAATGGCAAATGGACTTCAATATCTCAAAATACAGCGTGTTAAACGTAGGGCTACACAACCCCGAAAACAGATATAGGTTAGATAACACGGTTTTAGAGAAAAATGAGTGTGAGAGAGACTTGAGAGTTCTAGTGAGCCCTGACCTAAAATCCAGGAAACAGTGCATTACCGTCAGGAATAAATCTAACAGAGCATTAGGTTTCATTACTAAAACGGTTACGAATAGATGTGCAGAGGTAATTATCAAACTCTATCTAGCGTTAGACCCATCCTTGACTATACGGTACAATTTTGGTCTCCGTCTTATAGAATGGATATCAATTCGCTAGAATCAATACAGAGAAGAATTACCAAAATGATAAATGGGCTCAGAAATTTACCTTACGAAGAGAGGCTTGGACACTTTAACTTACACTCTCTGGAAAGACGTAGAGTGCGGGGTGATCTAATAGAGGTGTTCAAGTGGATTAAAGGCCTTGACAAGGGTGACGCAAACAAGGTCATCATATCAAGAAAACAAGCAGGACTCGCAGTAATGGATTTAAGTTTGACAAATTTAGATTTGAAAAGGAAATAGGATGAATTTATATACTAATAGGGAGATCAACGAATGGAATAGACTTAGTAATCATGTAGTGAGCGCTGAAACTATCGGTTGTTTTAAGAAACTGTTAGACAACTTTATGGATGGGGATGACAGGTGGTAATAGATATGAAACTGCCTAGTTTAGGCCTTATGGTCTCTTGCAGTCTCCATAATTTTTTATTCTTATGTTCTTACCTGTAATGATAGGAATCGTTATGATGGATAACCCTCGTAATATCTTGATCCTGAATCTATATGTTTTACTTTGTGCAGGGAACATACCATTGCTGCATACTTCAATCTGGGTCGGATTAGTTTTTTTTTTTTTTTTTTTTTCTATCATTATCACTTCATCCCCAACAATCTAATTGTCCTTTCGCCTTTGCTTTCTTCTTGCTTCACATTGAATAACTCAATGATAGTCATTATAAGCTATTTTTCGTTTTCAACACTGCATTTTTGGCATGAAGATTAATTATTCACTCCTTGATCCAGGCATATTTCTTATCAAAATATTTTCTCAGCGCTCCACGTCATTCATTCTTCTAAGGATATTTGCGTCCTCTACAAACGTAGTACCGTAGATTGTCGTACTTTCTATTATATGAACATTGCATGAGCCGATACTTATTCTCGAGGGAGTCTGTTAGCTACTGATCTCCATTACCTTTTTTTCCAGCGTTTAAAAGCTGTCGCAAATGATCCTCCTCTGTAGCTACCGGGTGGGTTTAGGAGGTTTAGGCAGGAAATAGGAGAGGATTGATTTACTAATAGAGCAAACGCTCTCGATTCTGAGCTTACTTTGTCCAAATGCATGAAACAAATTGTCATAAAAAATACAATACAAAGTAAAATGCGCAAATCTACTGCATTTACAATGTGATGTATATATAATCCATAAAGTAATTCAGTTGAGGATAAAACTTATACTTTTGCTAAAGTCAATGTTACAATCCGTTAAACTGGATGTCGTTTGAGTTGTCAGGAACTAGCATTTCCTTTTTGATATTTCTATCAATTTTCATAAACCTGTCTCTTCTTTTCATGATACAACATATCTACCTACTTTGCAACGTTTTGAAATAGCGTGTCAATTCAGTGCAAGTTGATAGTGTAAAACAAATCAAAGAAATTAGGTTGCCACAAATGTAAACAGTTATTATACGAGTCGTCTAAGTTTTATGTTTCTTTTGTAAATTGATAGTAATACTACGCTAAACTAAGGAAAAAATAAAACTCAGATCAGATTACGTACAATTGGAGTTGTCAGGCATTAAAATTAAAGAAAATTATTTTTATATTCTTTATAACCTAAGGCATTGTGTATTTTTTAGGGAATATAATGCTGCAATACGACCTGATTGACAAGTAAAGAAAAAAGAAAAAACTCAGGTGATCACTTGCACGGCTGTAGTGGTTAAACACTAAATATTTGTTTTGTAAATCCTTGTCATAGGTATATATATATATTATATATATATATGTATATATATATATATATGTATGTATATGTATATATATAATTATATATATATATATATATATATATATATATAAACGACTTAGACGATGGGTTAAATAGTGATGTTAGTAAGTTTGCGGACGACACTAAAATAGGACGCCTAATTAGGTCAGGAGAAGACGCCCAGATTCTGCAGGATGATCTTAATAAACTGTTAACATGGTCGGTGAAATGGCAAATGAACTTCAATATCTCTAAGTGTAGCGTGTTAAACGTAGGGCTACACAACCCCGAAAATAGATACAACTTAGATGACACGTTTTTAGAAAAATCTGAGTGCGAGAGGGACTTGGGAGTTCTGGTGAGTCCGGACCTTAAAACCAGGAAGCAGTGCATTAGCGCCAGAAATAAAGCAAACAGATCATTAGGCTTCATTGCTAGGACGGTAACAAATAGAAGTGCAGAGGTAATTATTAAGCTCTATCTAGCGATAGTTAGACCCATCCTTGACTATGCGGTACAGTTTTGGTCTCCGTCCTACAGAATGGACATAAATTCACTAGAATCGGTACAGAGAAGAATGACCAAAATGATACAAGGACTCGGAAATTTGCCTTACGAAGAGAGGCTTAGGCACCTAAACTTACACTCTCTGGAAAGACGCAGAGTGCGGGGTGATCTAATAGAAGTGTTCAAGTGGATCAAAGGCTATAACAAGGGTGATGCAAACAAGGTCATCATAATAAAACAACAGGGCAGGACTCGCAGTAATGGGTATAAACTGGACAAATTTAGATTTAAGAAGGAAATAGGCAAGAATTGGTTTACAAATAGGGTGGTCGATGAATGGAATAAACTTAGTAACCACGTAGTAAGCGCTGAAACTATCAGTTGTTTTAAAAAAACGATTAGACAACTTTATGGATGGGGACGACAGGTGGTGATGGATACGGAGCTGCCTAGTGTAGGCCTTATGGTCTTTTGCAGTCTCCTTTATTTCTTATGTTCTTATATGTTCTTATATATATATATATATATATATATATATATATATATATATATATATATATCATCAAGGTTTCGTACCAGCTTCACCACTCTCTACGCGTTGAGCTCGGGTCTCTGTTGTGATATATGTATATATATATATATATATATATATATATATATATATATATATATATAACAGATAGTTTCCGACAGTCGCCTCGGTGCTCGAACCGAGGCCTTGCCAGGCAAATGCTTTACCGACTGAGTTCACGGAGCTTCAAAAGTCTCCAACTTGGAGTTGATCTGATTCCCAAAGAATCTAGATAGACAGCTAACTGCCGTCCTCACCTAACTTTCACAGAGACTCGAGCTCAACCGTACACAGTGGTGAAGTTGTTATGAAACCTTAATGGGCTTTCGTCGTTGTAAATACCTGAAATGAATCGCCAGTGACGGCAATTATTACAACGATGAAAGCTCATCAAAGTCCCGTACCAGCTTCACCACTGTCTACGTGTTGAGCTCGGGTCTCTGTGAAAATTAGGTAAGGACGGCAGTTGGCAGTCTAATTCGGGAGTTAGATCAACTCCAAGTTGGATATTTTTATGCTCCGTTATCTCAGTCGGTAAAGCATTGGTCTGGCTTCGGCTCGTGCACCTAGGAAACTGTCTGAAATAATTTGTAATGATATGCGCCGTCACTAGCCATGCAAAAAGAACAACTGGAGAAAATTAAACAGTAGACGGTAAGATCTTTCGTGTATGACATCTTCAAAGTGACTTACAGTATATATATATATAATATATATATATATATATATATATATACACATATATATATATATATGTATATATATATGATATATATATGTGATATATATATATATATATATATATATATATATATATATATTCCTTTATGAATTAGAAAACACACTTTTTTGTAGCTTTCAAAAGTACGATCTTTTATAATGCAGTCTGGTAGTGTTAAATAAACAAAAAAATTCTTTTGTAGCGCGAGTAGTAAGCAAATAGATGAAGATAAACATTTAGTAAAATCGCCGGTGTGAAAGTTTTGCAGTTCTGCATTTAATTTTTTCAACACGTTTCGACTCTGTGAAAAAAGAAAGTATCGTAACATCTTATTTTTTACGACTGTCCTCATGTACCTGTCCTTCAGGAACGAGACTTACACAAAAGTTATCTCTTGTGTATAGGCCAGAACATTCGCATGGAACACGTACAACAGATACCAGAAATATAAAAATCCATGTGAACAAGTTGCATAAACACGGCAAAGGAAACATGGATTGGAAGTGAAGCGTTTATTCCTGATGTTTCGACTATTGACTTTCTCAAAGGAATGAGCATACTGGATCGTGTAGAGTTTATATACCAGCTTTGGGGCTCAAGGGGGTATACGAGCGTAGAACGCTGTATTCTGATTGGCCCGCTGAGACAGCCAATCGTGAAGCGCTATGCCCGCTGAGGATTTAGCCCAAGTGAATCTGTAAGTCTTAATATTGATGTTGGGACGGGTAGTTAATAGACAAAACGTCAGGAATGAACGCTTCAGGTCTAGTCCATGTTTCCTTTGCCGTGTTTATACCAGAAATATGTTTTTGCCGGCATATGTCGTCCTAAATTACTACTTGCCAAATGTGCCCTCACTTTTGAGAGTAGCCAAGCACTACTTTTTGGCCATGTAATGATGACGGAGACTTATCGATCTTGATTGTACTGTATCATTTCTGTGGTAGATTGTATTGGCCCTTTGGTATCGTAGGGTACCATGGAGATGAATAGAATTATCTGGAGACAACTGGTTCAGAAGAGAAGGAGAGTATAAGTGTATTAACCTTTGTCACACAATGTCGCAATTGATAGATACCATTTTGGTTAAGGACAGGCGATTGTATACAGAGTTCCTGGATTTTCCGGACACATATCAGAGCGATACAAAAATGTCACTTATTTTTTTAGTATTCAGCGTATTCTGTATACATTTCTTTTTAAATGAATTTATATTTTGTAAGTAACAATCAATGTAACAGGAACGAGAAATATGATTGTGTTTGTAAGACACTCTTCCTCATTCCAGGTCTGTCGATGATCCAGTGCGATCCAGTGACCACCCCAGCGACAATGACGCCCCCGGATCCTCAAGTCCTGTCCACAGGACACGGGTCGAGCTTTGATCTCCCGATGGAGCCAAATGCCACGACCACATACCCAGTCGGTGACCACGAAAACTCGACGAGCCTCCACGATGCTTTCGAGCCATCTATGGCTCTCCATCTGGCCCATGAACCAACGAGAACAGGGGGCAGAAGCTACCGCGACGAGGTCTCCCAGAAGACTCGTGAGGCGCGGCAACCGGCGTCTCAACATCCGATGTCCTTTTCCTTCGGTCAAAAGAAGGGAGGAGGGCCTACGCCGTCCCCGATGTTCGACCCAAGTGACACACCTCACCAGAACCCTTTCTTCTCCACACAACCTCCTTTCCATTCCTCTTACGACACCTTGTACTCTCCACCAAACACCTATCCCTCCAGGGAATACTCCACCCTTCCCTCCTTCCTCACCAAGCCCAGAAGCTTCCATCTGGTCATGGAGCAAGCAGCTCTCGTTTTCGACAATTCTTCGGCAGAAGAAAACAACTCGAAGTCTCTTGGGGACGAGGGCTCCCAGCTGAGTTACACCACCGGGATTCCTACCGGAAGGTTCAGGGTATCCGCCACCGAACCCTACATTGACCCGGTCACGCCTCTACAGGTCACAGCTCAGGTCGGGTCAACGGCAAGACTCTCCTGCTTCGTCAATAACCTCGGGCAGCGGTCGGTAAGTGGACGAGCAAGTGCTATGCATGAGGTAGTTTAACGTATACTTACATGCACACGTGTACGCACGTACACACACACACACACACACACACATTACACGGCTCGGTGGCGGATTGGTAAAGCACTGGCCTCACAAGCCAGAGAACCGGGGTTCAATTCCCCGGCCGGGCGGAGATAAGTTAGGTTTGTCTCCTTTCACGTGTAACCCCTGTTCACCTAGCAGCGAGTAGGTACGGGACGTTAGTCAAGGAGTTGTGACCTTGCTGTCCCGGTGTGTGGTGTGTGAGTGGTCTCAGACCTACCCAGAGATCGGCTAATAAGGAGCTCTGAGCTCACTGCCGTATGATGTTGTCTGGCTGTCTCGACAGAGACTGCAGCAGATCCGAGGTGAATACACGCACGCACGACTCGTGGCGCAGTGGTAGCGCTCGCAACTGCTAACCCAGCGGTCCGAGGTTGAATACCACCCAGGGCTGAAATAATTTCAGTATCGCTGCGCTGCGGGTCGTTACTCCAATTCTCATGGCAGGGGAGTTGGGGGTGTATGTGCGTATATAGTCACAGCATTACCCATAGATCGGTCATATATGAGCTCTGAGCTCTCTTCCAGGAGGGAAATAGCTGTCGATCACAAGTCCAACACGTGATCCAAGACCATGGTGAATCACACACACACACACACACACACACACACACACACACACACACACACACACACACACACACTCACACACACACACACACACATCATTAGGTAAATACAAATACGTATGCACATTGTTTAATTGTGTAGTGGATAGCGTCTTGGTTTACTGACGATGCGATACCGAGGTCGGTGTCCAAACATAAGGTCACAAGGCACAAGCTCACAAGACATAAGCTCACAAGACCTTAATGAAGAAAAACTCCAACTTCTATTTTCTTCATTGAATTATGATATGGATACATCTTATTGCAAATGTACACATATTACATGTAGAAATATCACATTTTTATCACGAAATAGAATATCATACATTTATCATATATGCATTACCATACAGTACTAAGGAAATCCTCCAAAAACCTTATGTACTAAAGGTGGTATTCTTAAAAAAATCATTCCCTTCCATGGATTTATATAAGATTTATATAAGGAAAGATTTATATAAATAAAGAATTTTTTAAGAAGACCACCGTAAGATTCTTACAAGTACGGTGGTATTCTTAAAAAAAATCTTTCCTTTCCAAGGATTTATATAAGATTTATATGAGGAAAGATTTATATAAGGAAATAATATTTCTAAGAATACCACTGTAAGATTCTTACGGTGGTAGTCTTAGATAAAAATCCCTTCCAAGTATTTATTTAAGATTTATATGAGGAAATATTCACATAAGGAAAGAATTGTTTAAGAATACCACAGTAAGTTTTGGCATAAGTTTCTGATTCGATTCTGAATTTCTACATGACTGAGCTACTGTTTGAATGATTTTCAGCTTGGCGTCCTCATATACTGACCAAATTGTAATATTCATCACTTGTAAGAACTGCTCAAGGCATTTCACTCAGTGACATATGAGCTGCTCAAAATTTAGAATTGCTCTACTGACTAATACTACAGTTGCAAAATAAGGTGAGATTAACTCAAATTACTCATCGCCCGGTAATTTAGGAAGGTGTCCACAACTCTGGAGGGTTGCATTTACCTAGCTGTATTATACGGAAAGGGAGCTATGCTCGTAGTGACCCGTCTTTGTATCTATCAGCATCTAGTTTGTTCTTAAATTCTCGTAAGGTTTTTTCACATACTATTTTTTCGTCCAATTTGTTCCAGACATCAATCACTCTTGTGTGGAAAACTATTCTTTTTCATATCTCTTCTATAAATATCCTTTTTGAGTTTCTTTTCGTGTCCTCTTGTTTTTCTTCTGCCCCACCTTAATAAATCTTCTCTGTCAAGGACTTCCATACCTTTCATGATTCTGTAAATGGCCAGTAGATCTCCTCTTCTCTTCTTTGTTCCAGGGTTGTTAAATCCACTTTGGACAATCTTTGTTCGTATGTCAAATTTGAAAGTGTTAGTGCCATCTTTGTCGTTGCTCTTTGGATTCTTTCTAATTTCTTTACACATATTATATATATATATATATATATAAATATATATATATATATATATATATATATATATATATATATATATATATATATATATATATATATTTGTGTTGGGTGTCCATAGTGCCGCAGCGTAATGCAATCTTGGTCTTATCAGCGTGATTAATATTTTCTTTACCATTTCCTCAACCATGTAGTTAAAGGCCACCTTTATTGTTCTTAGTATAATGAAGGTTTCTCCGACTATTTTGTTTATATGCTTGTCTGGTGACATTCTTTGCTAATAATTACTCCTAGGTCCTTTTCCGAGCTAACTTTTTTACTTCTTTTGTACCAACCTTATGTTACCCTGATATTCTATTCTTGATTTTTCCAAACTCCATTATACTGCATTTCTTGATGTTGAAGTTCACTTTCCACTTTTGGCTCCATTCCCAGACTTTATCCAGATCTCTCTGAAGTGATTCACAGTCTTTCTCTGTACTTATTTTCTTTAGTAGTTTTGTGTCATCTGCAAAGAAGTTCATATAATATTCAACACCTTCATCCATGTCATTTATATATATATATGGCAAACATTATCGGAGCTAGTACAGAACCTTGTGGAACTCCACTTATCATTTCTTCCCAATTCGAGTTTTTGTCTCCAAGTACCACCCTCATTTTCTCCCGTTCAAGAAATCTTCCATCCATTTCATTAACTTTCCTTGTACACCACCTTTCATTTTAATATTTCTTAGTAGCTTTTTGTGTGGTATTTTATCAAATGCATTTTGTAAATTTAGAAAAGCACAATCAGCCCATCCGTCCCTTTCTTGTATTATGTCTATTAGCCTTAAATAAAAACAAATCAAGTGGTGGGACAGTCAAGTTGGTGTGTGTGTGTGTGTGTGTGTGTGTGTGTGTGTGTGTGTGTGTGTGTGTGTGTGTGTGTGTGTGTGTGTGTGTGTGTGTGTGTGTGTGTGTGTGTGTGTGCGTGTCTGTGCGTGTGCGAGCATACTCGTAGTCACCTATATATGCTATCACCTATATGAATTGTATTAGACACCCTGTCCCTGCTGGCCTCCATAGTATTCTATTGTTTTACATATCATCATTAACCAGAGAATTACGAGTACATAAACGTAGGTAAACTCCATTCCACGTTACACACTTATCGACTCTTTGTCGTGTGCCGTCCACGACACGACGTCGTGCTCTCAAGTAACCATGGATATCTATGGGCTCTTTCACACGTCACGACCTCGTTTGAAAGCGTCCACAGACACTTATGGTTATTTAGGAGCACGACGTCGTGCCGTGAACGGCACACGGCAGAAAATCGATACGTGTGAAACGAGCCTAAGGTGATATCAAAATGGAAATGGTGTTGCCACATGTGGTTCCAGAATTCTTAGAACAACACAAAGATATGGAACCATTCACCTCGATATCAGGAATAGCGTAAGAGAAGTTATATAATTCATTTTTTATAAATTACAAGCCGCGGGCTTCGCCCTCCCCGGCTTTGCCGGGGGCTTGGCTGCGCAAACAGCGGCCTTCGGCCGCAGCGCTCCGCGCTCTAATCCCACGATAGGGATCCCGTGCTGGGGATCCCGTGTTGGGGTTCCACCCCGAGTCTAAGGCTGAACCCAAGGGACATTTTTTCCTGGTCAGTTCAAGGGAACATGGCGACCACTGAGGACTTGCGACCACTGAGGACTTGCGACCACTAAGGACTTGCGACCACTGAGGACTTGCGACCACTGAAGCCTTGCGACCTTTGAGGACTTGCGACCACTGAGGACTTGCGACCTTTGAGGACTTGCGACCACTGAGGACTTGCGACCACTGAAGCCTTGCGACCTTTGAGGACTTGCGACCTTTGATGACTTGTTACCTTGGAGGACTTGTTACCTTGGAGGACTTGTTACCTTAACTTCTCCCGTATGCTTACAGGGGTGTGTCCGCAAATGGTAATGAGGCTACCCAAATTACGGAAAGTTTATTTTTAATTGTATTAATAAAATTTATTTTCTGTTGAATATCGGGCGGTTTTATTATGCTGATGGGGTATCAGGAACCTCGACCCTATGACGTCATTGTTGATTTCTCCTCAGCTGAATAAAATCGCATGACGACGGCTAGAATAAACATAATCGAATATTGACGCCACTTGATTAATCAATATTCTTTAACCCTGGCGTGCCTTTTGTTTTTTTGTTTTTAACTTAAAATCTCTATTTGACATTAAGAATAATTATACAAATCGAATATAAATGCCTGAGGGATCAACGAAATATTCATATTGGTTGACGAATTAAAAAAAAAGCTTAATCATATACAAACCCGTAATAAGAGATGCAAGACGATACGTGACCGAAAATGATGTATTAATTAAGATGATTCCATTTTGTGATTTGGTGCGGGTTCGAATTACATAACAGGCCAGGCTGTACCTGACATGTACATACGAGTTTGTACAATGCATTACTTATTTAACAAGAGAGGATGCTGCACGTCCTTCAGGATGCAAAAGAAGTGGCATCTATATTACAGATGATGAGAATCATATTAAGTTTACATGCATTGCATTAATTTATAAAGGAAAAGAGATTATGTTACAACAAAGGGGGGCTGGTTCATAAGACGTCTGAAGATGTACAAAGAGAGAATGGGAGATGATTCTAAGATAGTGTAATTATTCGCTGATGCCACTTAGAACTGACTATATGCCCGGGGAAGGGATGAGCGGGAAAGGGGCTGGAAGAGGATAAAAACAGTGAATATGTCTAGGAACCTTGGACAAGTAGATTATGGAAAATGCAATATATATATATATATATATATATATATATATATATATATATAATATATATATAATATAATATATATATATATAATATGTGTGTGTGTGTGTTTGTATATATGTATATATATATATATATATATATATATATATATATATATCTATTGATATATATCCGATAATTTTTATGACAGTCGCATGCAGGATTCGAACCCACTGCTATTGGCCATCCGTAAGACCACCTTCACAGAGCCTTAGCCGATAGCAGTGGGTTCGAATCCTGCATGCGACCGTCATAAAAACAATCGGATTGATGTCGCTGTTACTAGCGAATTTCTCTCATATATATATATATATATATATATATATATATATATATATATATATATATATGTATGTATGTATGTATGTATACACTATTTATGACGAGGAATCCAAGAAGAAATTTTGCAATATTATGGAAATATGATAAGAAAATATATAAAAGGGTAGAAGTTGAAGAACAAGATGCAAAGGTTTAGTTCCCGTCACCATACAAATAAAAGAATACAGAAACGTTATAAAAATGAAACAACTCAAGTAATCAAATTCGGATGATGACTAACCACACTTGAAGACGACACAGCAAAATTTCATTGTTGATCAAGAAAGGACGGTCAGACAGAAGTCTTCCAGCAAATGAACAGAGCGTTCAGAAGCTTTTGTTGAATAGAATGGGCACTCAGAACCAATATGTGTCATGGATAACAGTGAAAATATCAATGTCGAGATTTTATTCACTACATCTATTACTGGACAACGCGACAGATAAATGGTTGTGTATTTACAAGTCAAAAGCAAATTGTGCTATTAGAAATAGACGTTGAACGTTCCCATAGGACATGACACAGACAAAAATATAACGGCTACAGGTTTGTCTTATAAATGATTACCAAAAGATACAACAATGTTACCCAAAATAGATTCAATCCGTCAAAAAAAAAAAAAAATGCTAAAGCAAGTTAACTGATAACAGGAAAAGAAGAACAACAAAACCACTGGTAATTGGACCCTACGTCTCCCAAGCCAAGGATTATCTCTCTTTGGGAACAAAATCACTCTAGTGATCGACAAATGAAGTTCAGAAAGTCCAAACCAAGACTTAAGGATTTGTATTGGATGGGCGGGTCATCCACGGAGATGGGGAGTTTGAAGGTTGAGGGAGAGGAGGGGACGGGGGCAAGAGGGGAACGGGCTGTTGTTGTCGTTCTCTGAACTGTCTGTCCCAGCAGCCTCGTCTCCCTGGGGAACACAATGAGATGTGTGGAATTTTCCCACAAATCCCTTATAGAGTGTTTATATTGTGTTGTTACCGTTTGTAATTGTTCACGAGTACAATGCAGTCTTCCACAATATGTTTTATAGTAGGGTTGAAATGTTACATCTGCAGGCATTGTTTGTTTGATGCGCTGTACCTGTGTAACTTCGGTATTAGGTTTCTGAGCAATGGTAAGCCTATTCACCTGAAGCTTAAGAATCTATTTCAGTGCTGCCAGTTAGGGGTTTTGAATCTTGCATTCTTCATGACAATAGATCTTTGAATCGTTGTTAATCTCTGGAAAAAATTGCGTTTCAGAAATTGAGAAATGCAATTCAAAATAACCACATTGTTGTCATGTTCCGTTTATATTTCTTATAATGATTAGTTTATAGATTTTTCAAGGCTTCAGGTATTTTGGGTTTGCTGGAACAGAGTTCATTGTATTTATTTTCCATTCTAAGTCATTTATTTGGTGGAATAATAGTAATTATAGATAAACCTTAACGAATCAGCAATCTTGTTAACCGTGATATTGAATTCTTTTTGTTAGATTTAGGGGTTAGCTTGTTGATAATCATAGATGTAGATATAATAGTAATATTTATATATCAGGGTCAAACGCCAGATATATAACTATAATTATCATATCTGCATCTATAATTGTCAAAGGGGTGGAAAAGGTGGTGGAAGGAAATGAAATGAGTGGGAATAGGTACGTGCCTCTGATTTGGCTACCTCCCTTATAAATGGGAAAGAGGTCTTGGTATATGTATGTATATATATATATATATATATATATATATATATATATATATATATATATATATATATATATATATATATATATGAAATAATTCCGACTGCCGTCCCCGGATTCAAACCTGGGCTCGTGAATTCTCACTGCCGTCGTCTTACCGGGGACGTCAGTTTGAATTATTTGATCGACATCACTGTCACTGGTGATTCCATTCATATATATATATGTATATATATATATATATATATATATATATATATATATATATATATCCCTCATTATAGAATTTATTTAATAAAATTTACGTGTAGGAAGTTAGTTTGTTAGTATGGAGGAAGGGAAATGAAAAATATTGTTTTAGAACAAATGTTACTTTATATGTAAATCTTTCACATTATCCTAAGCTAAGGAAAGCCCAACATTGTCTATTACCGTAATCACATTGATGGAAATTATAATTAATTTACTTCTGTAGTCTTTTCCTTTAGTTTCGTCAAACAACAAGTTCCAGTAATATATCCATGAAATCAAAACAATTTAGGAAGACCAATAATGGCTATCTTTATGACTTGCTCAATTATCTGTCGTCTAAAAGTCGAAACAAAATTAAAATTAAACATTCCAAATACATCTCGAGGTAAATGATATAATTTTAAAATGAAACAACAAAGGAATTCATTCCATTTTTCGTTTATAAAGTCTGTTAATCAAAGCACTGACTTTCCTCGTTTACAAAAACAATCGCAAAGGTCTTTTAAACAGAATATTTTGAATCGTATTAATTCAATTTGATCTAAGTTCGTCTTTGATATCCGACTTTACTCAGTAAAAACAACTTTCAAATGTTTCCTTGCGTCTATCAAATTGGCAAGACCCAAATTAACAAGGGATATCTAATAATGTCAATACGCCATACTAAGGTACTGGCTACCTTAGTAAACTTAATAAAACCCCTACGGATCAGGGCCACACAGTATTATTTTGTGCTCGTATACAAATGTTGCTGCTGCATGCAATACTATCAAAAAATTATTGTCAATAAAAAAAAAAACGAAAAAAAATGAGTTGTGACGAAGATGGACTCCACCATGCAAACCTCTCCAGCATAACATCACAACATACTTCCCTGGACTCCAAATCTATTATTGCAACGACTCCAGCTATATTCCCAGGCCCTCGTGTATTCCAGTCCCTCCAATATTGCAAGTCTATATTGATCCATTTAGCAAACTCCTCTTGACATGGACCCGGTTCCAGCCACGGTTGAGGCACTATCAACGACAGAAGGAGACCCGCTCTATCTCAACGTCGTACTAAGAGACATTGCGAAATCATGACTTCGTCGAAAACCAATGACGTCATCAAATCTGTGACGTCAATGAGACAGACGTCATCAAAACTCTGACTTCATCAATATCGTGACGTCATTGATATTTCAAGAATGAATTGGGAAAATGGGACCGAGTTAAGTCTGTAGAGAATATTATTTTATGAAATACCAATATCGAAAACATGAATATATATATATATATAATATATATATATATATATATATATATATATATATATATATATATATATATATATATATGTATATTCATATATATATATGAAATATGTATATATACATATATATCTTATATATACAATATATATATATATATATATATAATATGTATATGTATATGCATATATATATACATATATATACATATATATATATACATATATGTATATATATATATATATATATGTGTGTGTGTGTGTGTGTGTGTGTGTGTGTGTGTGTGTGTGTGTGTGTGTGTGTGTGTGTGTGTGTGTGTGTGTGTGTGTGTGCGTGTGTGTATTTACCTAGTTGTATTTACCTAGTTGTATTTTGCGGGAAGGGGAGCTATGCTCGTGTTGTCCCGCCTTTGTATCTTGCAGTGTCTAGTTTGTTTTTAAACTCATGAATGGTTTTTGCGCATACTATTTCATTGTCCAGTTTGTTCCAAGTGTCCAAAACTCTATGAGGAAAACTGTTTTTCTTCAGTTCTCTTCTATAGCTATGTTTTTTTTATTTTCTTTCCATGTCCTCTTGTGTTTCTTTTGTCCCAGTTAAGTAAGTTCTCACTATCGAGTACCTCTGTGCCTTTCATGATTCTGTAGATGGTCAATAGGTCACCTCTCTCTCTTCTTTGCTCCAGTGTCGGTAACTCCAGTTTAGCCAATCTCTCTTCGTATGATAGGTTTTGCAAGTGCAGGTGCCATTTTTGTAGCTGCTCTTTGGATTCTTTCTATTTTCTTTATATTCTTTTTGGTACTGGGGGACCACAATGTCGCTGCATACTCTAATCTAGGCCTTATCAATGTAACCAATATTTTTTTCATCATGTCTTCGTCCAAGTATGTAAACGCCACTTTTATTGATCTTAGCAAGTTGTAAGTCTCCCCGACAATTTTGTTAATCTGTATATCATAGGACAAGTCGTTCGTGATAATTACTCCCAAATCTTTTTCGGATCCTACTTTCTTTACTTCTTTGGTTCCAATTGTATATTTTCCTGATATTCTGTTTTTGCTTTTTCCAAACTCCATTATGCTACACTTCTTAGTATTAAAGTCCACTTCCCATTTCTGACTCCAGTTCCATACCCTATTTAGGTCTTCTTGCAGTGCTTCACAGTCCTCATCAGTTTCTATTTTCCTTAGCAGTTTGGCGTCATCGGCAAAGAAGCTCATGTAGCAGTTCACGTCCTCATCCATGTCATTCATATAGATAGCAAACATTATTGGTGCCAGCACAGATCCTTGCGGTACT
>NC_134780.1:75809868-75812368 GCF_046742065.1 Oratosquilla oratoria
ACAAACACACACACACATACACAAAAACACACACATACACAAGCACACACACACACATACACACACACGCACACACACATACACACACACATACGCACACACACACACACACACATACACAAACACACACATACACAAACACACATACACAAACACACATACACAAACACACATACATACACATACATATGCACACGCACATACACACATATACACAAACACACACATACACAAACACACACACACAAAAACACACATATACACAAGCACACGTACACATACACACACACGCACACACACATACACACACACATATATAAATCACACACACACAATATATATATATAAACACACACACACACAAATACACATACAAACACACACACACACACATACACACACACACACACACACACACACACACACACACACACACACACACACACACATAAACACACACACGCGCGCGCACGCATACACGCACACAAACACACACGCAAACAAATACACTCAAATATGTGCTCTTGCTAAAAAAAAAAGTAAACAAAGAGATAAATAGGTCCTATTATACCGACGGAGTACTGCGGAGATCCGTCGAATCGTGTGACGGCAGGTAGAGTAGCACCCAGTATGTAAGGGTCCGGTCAGGGAGGGGGAGGGGGAAGGGGGAAGGGGGCTCTGATGATAATATTTTCATTTTCCTTTCGATGGGGAACACGGACCATTGATGTCAGGCTGTCCACAGTGTGTTATTAACTTGTCCCCGGTTCGCTAATCTACATGTAAATGAACTCTACGTGGCTGGAAAAAAAAAAGATAAATAATTTTCTTTTCTCCTTTGTTTTTATTTTTCTTGTTAGAATATCCTGTATTACGTAGAAACCATGATGAAAACAACGAGCTCTTCTGAAATGTCTATTCAAATGTGTCGAGGAGAAAAAGATTTGGGAAGTCAGCTAAGATTATGCGACGGTGTCAAGTTTAGTTTCGGTCACCTATAACTCCATTCCAGTAAGAAATTACACTCGATTTCTGCCGTGAAGCTCGGTACAGTTGGTAGCCCTGCAGACTTCTGCTTCACACAGGCACCAGCGATACGCAAATTTCTCACCTCCTTCAGAAAATATTATATTTTCCCATTTTGTTCGTAAGATAGGAAATTTTTGTTTCAATCATTAGAAAGAGCAGTCATTCTACAACTATGAAAAATAAAAGCTCGATAGGGTAAGAAACTAAGTAATTATGTGGAGTTGAATTCAAGGAAAAGAAATTATTGGTTTATACACATCTTTACTTATAATCGATGTTTACAGCAATTATGATAACAAGTATAGAATAAAACATATGTTCTTTTACAAAAACAACTCTTGAACACAATGGAGCATTCATATTTTACATAGAAAGCCATAAAAGATTAAAATTAATTATTTTTATAAATGTTTTCCGGCATGACGCCTTCCCTCTTCCTCCTCCTCCTCTTTTTCTTCTTCTTCCTCCTCCTACTCTTCCTCCTTCTCTTCCTCCTCCTCTTCCTCCTCCTCCTCATCCTTCCAACTTATTCATCATTTATTTGATTATAAGAAAGTATTCGTTTTGTATTACTCCTACCCGAGACAACGTAATGTCAAATAATCAATAATCTATGGAGACGGCAGGTAGAGTATTTGAGTGTACTCAAAAAGGTTAGAGAAGTAGAGATACATTATAAGTAAAACAAATACTTTCTCGTATTAATTAAATGATGAATAAGTTGGAAGGAGGAGGAAGAGGAGGAGGAGGAGGAGGAAGAAGAGGAGGAAGAGGAGGTGAGGAGTCGATATCTACGATCGCTCTCTCGCACCACGACAGTCGTGACGCAAAATATTTATTAAAAATCTGTAATTTTCATTTTTCTTTAACTTTTTTATGCAAAATCTGAATGCACCATCGTGTTCAGTTGTTTATACATAAGAACACAAGTTTTGTTCTACACTTGTTATCATAATTGCTGTATTAGTAAAGATGTGTATAAACCGATCATTCTTTTCCTTGAATTCAACTCCACATAATTACTTAGTTTCTTATCCTACTGAGGTTTGAAAAATTTGTTGTAGTTGTAGAATGAATGCTCTTTCTAATGATTGAAACAAATTTTTCCTATCTTATAAACAAAGTGGAGAAATATAATATTTTCTAAAAGGAAGTGAGGAATTTGCGCACGTCCTGTGTCTATGTGAAGCAGGGCTACCAACTGTACCGAACTGCTTGATAGAAAGCGAGTGTCATTCCTTATTGGAATGGAGTACAAGAGTATGCGATGGTGCCAAGTTTAGTTTCGGTCTTTCAAATATTACTAATGCGATGTTGCCAAATTTACCTTTGCTTTTCAGGTTGCAGCGTTAAGATGGGATATTGTTTGAGTACTTTCTTCTCCTTTTTTTTTACCATTGTGTGATGTGTCTTAATCAATCCCATTTATGCTAATTACATAAGAAACGAGTTATTACAAATGCGTCGTACA
>NC_134780.1:75822368-75824868 GCF_046742065.1 Oratosquilla oratoria
GACTTCAGTGGCCCCCTTACGGACCAGATTCGTCGTTCTTGTATAGCAGGCCTGTATCTCTCTCTCTCTCTCTCTCTCTCTCTCTCTCTCTCTCTCTCTCTCTCTCTCTCTCTCTCTCTCTCTCTCTCTCTCTCTCTTTCTCTCTCTCTTTTTTTTTTTTTTTTTTTGTCTGAGAGAGACCTCTGCCATTTCGATTAGTTGTTCTCAATGCAGGAGATTTTGTTGTTTTTGGGGTTCCATCTTGTTCCTGAAGAAGAAAAAGAAGAAAAAAAGCCAACGCAGGAAATGGCTTTCACCCGTCACCATCGTTGGATCAATTCTTTTTCTTACACCAGCAAGAACACAGAGGCCAAAAGCGACCTATTTTCACCCGCATCGTCACTGGATCAAACTATCACCGTCAGGGGAGCTATTGGACACAAAAGTCAACCATCATTCCCCCCCCCAAAAAAAAAAATATATATATATACATATATATATATATATATATATATATATATTATACTGGTTTAAATTTTACGACCGCATCAGTAAGCCTGTTACGAATGCAAAGAGCCAAGGCTATCTATTACCTTACACTCTATTGGATATTTCGCTCCAATGGTTTCCTCCTGGTCTTCCCCGTTCGTGGGAGGTATTCAGCAAGGCGAATCACCACGAAAAAAAAAAAAAAAAAAGACAGAAAATACTTTCACGGGTTTCCTGACAGATCTATTCGTGAGGTCGGGAGATCGATGCCTTACGAGGCACCTCCACCCCGGTTGGGAAGAAAGTGAAGATTAATGGAGTCGCATGGGCAAACGAACAGCAACAGACCTATTGGTCCATGCATGGTTGTTTCTTTAGCTAATCTAACATTAATATTATTATTACTGTTACTACTGAGCAGGTTAGGGTGAGCGGGTTAGGGCGTTGTTACTTGGGGCAAAGGTCGAGGGGATGGTGGTTCGAATCCTGCCACCGGCGAAGTTGAACCAAGGGAATCGTTCATTAAATTCCACGCTACAAAGTCCTCTGTGAGGGGCTACGTCCTAGCCTTCCGATAGGAGGGAGTTTGTGACGTTAAACCATATCATCATACATACATACATATATATATATATATATATATATATATATATATATATATATATATGTATATATATATGTATATAAAATAATTCCGACTGTCGCCCCCGGATTCGAACCGAGACTCCTGTATTAGAAAGTCCTCGCTCTACCAATTGAGCTAGCGAGCCTATAAAATTCGCCAACTTGGGAGTTAATCTACTCCCGAGGAACTAGCCTAAGTCGACTGCAAACTGCCGTCCGTACCGAGAAGACTTGTCAGACAAGAGCACTTATTATGGAAACAATTTTGTGATTCTTTAGTAATATCGTTTTTCTCCAAAAAATTTATAATTTTGTCTCTTAGAATAGACTTCGTTGGTTTATAGAAAACTAAAGTAAGGCTTATAGGCCGATAATAACCAGGATTGGATTGTCGCCCTTTTTTAACAATGGTACAACTCTTCCAAATTGTATAGACAAATTGAAAATCACACTTAGGGGCTTACAGATTGCTTCTACTTCCTTGAGTATTCTTAGGTAAATTTTGTTTGGTCCAAGCAATTTTCATATTTCAAGATAATCTGTAACGCGCATCACACCATGTTCTGCAATATCCATGCCAAGTAGACGTGTGAGTACTATCTATTCTGGTGGGACCGGCTGTTCGTTTCTGCTGTTCTCAACAGTAAACACAGACGCAATATCATCATTTAGGATGTCTGCCATTGCCCTCTTATCTGTCACTATCACCCCCACGCCTGCTGGTTGGAGGGGACCAATGTGTTCTTGAGTACTTTTTTTTTCCTAATATACCTGAAAAAAAAAAATTAGGGTTCTCTTTGCATTTAGAGGTAATATAGTGTTCTTGTAATTTTCTACTGATTTTGATGAGCCTTTTAGGTTTTCGATGACATTTTTTTGTACTCTAATCTATCTGTGTGTTGATTTGTTTCTTCTATACACATGTTTCTTGGCTAGCAAAATATTTTTAGTATCAACATTCCACCATTTAGGTTTGGCATTGCTTGATGGTCGTCTATCGCGCACTGGTTGGAACACATTCATCGACTTTTTTTTCTTTCTTTCTTTTTTGTAAATTAATGAATATAGCCCATATTTGTTCAACCTCCTGGATTTTGTAATTTTTTCATCAGACGATTTTTCCAAGTATGCCTCTTAGTTTTTCTAAGTCTGCGTGCTGAAAGTTTAGTATCTTTTCGAAACTTTTGTTTTGCATCTCGATGTTACATTCGATGTTGAATGTGAGGAGACTGTGGTCACTGGTACTGAATTTCTGTACAATATTCACATTCGTTACTTTGTTATTGTTAATGGAAAGAACAATATCGACAGCATTTTCCCGCCATCTGCTTTCCGTGACCGTTTGCTACCAAATATCAAGTAGTCTTTTCGGAGACATTTTTATTTTCATTGTTTTATCAAGATTCAG
>NC_134780.1:75829868-75834868 GCF_046742065.1 Oratosquilla oratoria
GTCCACCCCAACACATACACATACTGACTGGGTTCAGATTATATCAATTAATCCTCTTGACCTAATGGCATATTCTGTGATTTCTTTTTTTAAGCCAATGCAATATATTTGTAATTTGTCGAGAGATGGTTTCGTTATACAGAGTAATTTCTATTGCCTCATCTTTGTCTCCTCCTCCTCCTCCTTCTGCTTATCCTTCTCGTGCTCCTCCTCTTCATCTTCCTCTTACTCTTCGTGATCCTCCTCCTCCTCCTCCTCCTGCTCCCTCTTCCCCTCCTCTTCCTCCTTCAGCACCACCACCATCACCATTACCATCACCACCACAACCAGCACCACAAAAAATACCGTGATCACCATAACCACCAACTTCTGCTCCCTCTTCTCCTCCTCCTCTTCCTCCTCCATCATCACCACCACCATCACCAACACCACCGCCACCATCACCACCACCGCCACCACCGCCCACTTCATCTTCTCCTTATCTTTCTTCTGCTTCATTTAATGATAATAAACACCAAGGCTGAAACAATGTACAACAGAATGAACCGCCTACGTATCACCAGTTCGTAAAGAACGTGGAGGAAAAGAAGGCAGCTCGGCGATCAATGAAGCCTCGACTACACGAGGGGCAGTTGATGACGCCGAGGGTCAGAGGATGCTTGAGTTGTCCTGAGCCATTGGGAAGGTCAAATCACAGCCCAGGAAAGGACTTGAACTCCACTGAAGCCGTGAGAGTTAGTGATCACAATGTCGAACAAGAGAAAATGTGCGTTTGTGGCCGGGGTGCGTTGGTAAATATCGTATTGAGCGACGAGCTGTTCTGTGAGAGGGGTGCACTGGAGATGAACTGGCAGTAACGCTGAGGAAGTGATGAAGAGAAGTTTCTGTATGTTTAAAGCGAGGACTGAAAGAGGGATTCATGCAATAAAAATGAAAGGAATCGGAGTGATCTTCTTCCATGTCTTGCCAGTTTGTTGATAGGGAACATACGCCGGGGATGGTGGTGTTGTTTCGTTCACACCTCAATGACATTCCCCACGGTTTCCTCAAACAATCCCCCATGCAGTCACCCTTCCCATTCCAAATAGTTTTTCGCAGGACCGATCTTCTTGTTCCTTCCATAAGTCCTGTGAGAGAGAGAACTTTGTCTCTTCCATTGAGGGTTGTCTCTTGTGGAGACAACGCTGAATAGGATCAACATCAGGGACACTTGCCCTGCGCCCGATATGAAGAAGTTGAGGTCCACGAACTAAGGTGGGCACAGACCTTGACTGAGTCTTATGTAACAGTCGCTTGTCCGATGCAAAGTCATATCTGCGGTACTCCATAATTCTTCGACGGCATTTGGTAACAAAGACATCGAGACGACTCTTCAGGTCAGCAGACAACGTCCATGTCTCACAGTCATAAAACAAGACAGAGAACACAAGCGACACGAAGATTCGGATCTTAATCTTCCCGAATAAATATCGACGTCATGCGCTTTCATTGAGCGAGTCCATAACACCTTGGGACATGCCAGTCCTTCGATGGACTTCCTTAAACATGACCTACACTGTCTAAACAAAAATGTAGTAACACATTTGTAAATAATACACAAGAAACCCACAGTCGGACAAAATAAACTTCGAATGAAAGAAGATTCTACATTTTGGCTACCAACTGTAGCCTTCTTCAGGAAAGTACATAAGACAGAGGACAATTGGGACATAAGCTACAGATACAAAGAAAAGAAAGGGAACGTGGACTGGTGGCATTACTGGTGGCCACCCCATCTTACCCCGCGTCTGAGTAATGTCACCAGTCCATGTTTCCTCTCTTTTCTTTGTATCTGTAGGTTATATGCCCCAACTTTTCTTTGTATATGTAGGTTATATGTCCCAACTGTCCTCTGTCTTGTGTACTTTCCTGAAGAGGACTACGGTTGGTAGCCAAAATATACAATCTTCTCCGACTGTGGATTTCTTGTATGACCTACACTATCAATGAATGTGCAACTTTCCAAGACCAAGAGACCTGGAATCCTCGTTGTGCATTGACTCGAGGGCCGAAAACGACTCCGCAAGAAGTACATCATCATCATCATCATCGTCAAAGTCAGCGTTAGTGATCTTAGTACTAACAATGCGTAGCCAGCCGATGCAGTTGTTTAAATGTGTCGGGGCAAAAACCCACCCGCTGTTTCGTGAATGAATGAAAGAAGACGACCTCCACACTTGCAAGCACTCTGTCCCAGAGCTTAGGTCAGATGTCAGGTCACTTTGCTTTGTGGGTAACAGCTAAATGCGTAAGAAATGAATTGCAAATTGATAAATGAATAAACGAATAAATAGATTGATAAAAAATTAGTAAGTAAATAGATGAATAAATAAATAGGTGAGTAGATAAATGGAAAGATCGATAAGTAGATGAATAAATAAATAAACAAATAGATAAACAAACATATAAATAGATAAATGAATAAATAGATAGATAAATAAACAAATAAATAATAGATAAAGGTATAAATAAATATGTAAATAAGTGAATATATTGATAAACGAATGTATAAAAAAGTACATGAATAAACAAATAATAAACAAACACAGATAAATGAATAAATGAATAAATAGATGAATATATAAACGAATGAACAGACAAATAAACAAGCAGAGGAATAATTAAATAAACAAAGTAATAAGAAAATAATAATGTTTGTGGTGTCATGCCTGTCTTTGCTGCAATTCTCCTCATTTTCTCCTCTTCCTCCTTCTCCTCCTCCTCCACTTCCTCCTTCTCTTCCTCCTCCTCCTGCTTCTCCTCGTTATCTTCCTTCTCTTCTTCTTTGCCCTTCTCTTCCTCCTCCTCTTCCTCCACTTCCTCATCTTTCTCTTCCTTCTCTTCTTCTTTGTCCTTCTCTTCCTCCCCCTCCTCCTCCACTTCCTCATCTTTCTCTTCCTTCTCTTCTTTTTCCTCCCTCTCTTCCTCCACCTCCTCTTACTCCTCCTCCTCTTCCTTCTACTCCTCCTCTTCCTCCTCCTCCTCGTCCTCCTCCTCGCCATCGTCCTTATCTTCCTCATCTTTTTCCTCCTCCTCATTCTCCTCCTCCCTCCTCCTCTTCCTCTTCCTCTTCCTCCTCCTCCTCCTCCTCGCCATCGTCCTTATCTTCCTCATTATTATCTTTTCCCTCTCATCGTTGTCCTCCTCCCCTTCTCCTCCCCTCCTCCTCTCCCTCCTCCTCCTCTCCCTCCTCCTCCTCGACTCCTCCTCCTCGACTCCTCCTCCCCTCCTCCCCGATTCCTCCTCCTCCCCTCCTCCTCCTCCTCTTCCTCTTCCTCCTCCTCTTCCTTCTTCTCCTCCTCCTCCCCCCCCTCCTCCTCCTCCCCCTCCTCCTCCCCTCCTCCTCCTCCTCCTCCTCCTCCCCCCCTCCTCCTCCTCTTCCTCTCCTCCTCCTCTTCCTTCTTCTCCTCCTCTTCCCCTCCTCCTCCTCCCCTTCTCCTCCTCCACTCCTCCTCCTCCTCCTTCTCTTCCTCTTCCTCTTCCTTCTTCTCCTCCTCCTCGCCATCGTCCTTATCATCCTCATTATTATATTTTCCTCCTCCTCATTGTCTTCCTCCTCCTCCCCTCCTACTCTCCCTCCTCCTCCTCCCCTCCTACTCTCCCTCCTCCTCCTCCTCTTCCTCCTCTTCTTCCCCTTCCTCCTCCTCCTCTTCCTCCTCCTCCTCTTCCTCCTCCTCTTCCTCCTCCTCCTCCTCGCCATCGTCCTTATATTCCCCATTATCATCTTTTCCTCCTCATCGTTGTCCTCCTCCTCCTCCTCTTCCTCCTCCCCCTCCTCGCCATCGTCCTTATCTTCCTCATTATCATCTTTTCCTCCTCATCGTTGTCCTCCTCCTCCTCCTCGTCCTCCTCTTCCTCCCCTTCTCCTCTCCTCCTCCTCTCCCTCCTCTTCTCCCTCCTCCTCTCCCTCCTCCTCCTCTTCCTCCTCCTCCTCCTCCTCGCCATCGTCCTTATCTTCCTCATTGTCATCTTTCCTCCTCATCGTTGTCAACCTCCTCCCCTCCTCCCCGTCCCCTCCTCCTCCTCCTCCCCTCCTCCTCCCCTCCTCCTCCCCTCTTCCTCCTCCTCCTCCTCCTGCCGTTGACGGGGCGAAACGTCCAATTACAGTAGATCCACCGTTGTCTGGTTTGTATCCATTGTTGTGCACAATTATCTTCACCTCTGGTTACTGCAGTGGCTGCTGCCTTCCAGGGCGCTCTTCCAGGGACCTCTTCCAGGGAGCTCCAGCAAGCGCAGCGTTTTACGTCTTATGTACATGGAACAAATGAGCCTATTATTGCTTCATAAATCCTGTTGTATCGTAATTCTACGATGTGAACATGTAAACAGCTTCTCATACAAAGTTCGAAGGACATAGGAGGTTGTTGTTTAAAATTATGGTTTTTAACTACATTACATGGTTTACTTGTAACAATGGATCTATTATGTTGGATCTACAACATGATATTATATATTGTATTGTTCTTTAAATTATGTTGACCACTGTGGAACTTACAAATAGAGGGAAAGTCTTGTTTGCGTAGAAAATATAAACAATTCTTTGTTTTGGAAACGATCGATTGAGCTGCCATGTCTCTATTCACGAAATCCTTCTCCATTGTTACCCCGCAGAGCCTCGTGCCGTAATTGTCTCCGGGCGTGAGGTCTACCTCAACCAAGGGTCGACACTCCACCTCCGGTGTAACGTCTTCGATGCTCCTCGACCTCTCGACTTCCTTCTCTGGTACCACGGCCAGAAGGTAATGTTCCTCTGTTCTTCTTCTACCCCGCCCTTCTCCTTTCTCTCTCTCTTTTTTTTTTTTTTTTCTTCCTATCTTTTTTTTACTTACCATTTCTCATTTTCACTTTAGCTGTTTTCTGTCTTATTTTTACTTTCACTCACTCTCTCTCTCTCTCTCTCTCTCTCTCTCTCTCTCTCTCTCTCTCTCTCTCTCTCTCTCTCTCTCTCTCTCTCTCTCTCT
>NC_134780.1:75849868-75857368 GCF_046742065.1 Oratosquilla oratoria
ATAGTTGAAAGTTAGCGAGCGTATTTGATAGGTGTTCACCAAACAAATGCTGATTACAGGCTGGCAACCGACGAATCACTTTTATTCATCAACATTTGCATAGATCGAGATTATTATCGCCGGGCACTTCCGTTATGGTTTCTAGAAATTTCTATTTATGTGAAAAACAATTCCAGTAAAATTATTCAATTGTTAAGAAGTTCTAGAGTTAATGCTTTGCTTTGCTTTGCTGAGTTGATTGATTGATTGAAAATCGATATTCGCGTGCACTGTTCTATTAAGAACCTCTGTGTGAGTATACTGTGCAATTTTGGAAGAATTTGGACAGACAGATAGGCATAATCATCTCAATAACAACATAAAACATATTATTACTATTCTATGTTTCTCATTTCCTCTTAATATTTCTTACGATATTTCCATTTAAGCCATGATTAAGCTTTGAATAAATGCATTTTTTAATATTTCATTTATAGAAAGGATGTGCTAAATAAGTGAATAAAATCGTCTGTCTTTGGCCAAATTAAAACTACTTTGATTCCTTTGCAACGACGTGACGTCATGTCGTTTTCATCCAATGCAATAATAACGTTTTCGTGAATATAAATAATCTACTTCTCGCGCTCAAACACTCTGTCATCTTTTTATTTCTAAAACCATCACCTGTGAATTAGGAACATTTTATTCAACTGTTTGAAATAGTGACGGAGTTTATTTTCTTTACTATTATTATTATTGTTATTATCAATATTATCATTATCATTATTATTGTTATTGTTATTGTTAGTTATCGTTATCGTTATCATTATCATTTATTATTATTACTATCGTTATCGTTATCATTATCATCATATATATATATCATATATATATATACTTTTTTTTTCTTCCGTATTCGACCTAGTTATTCGCGCGCACTGTTCTCTTGAGAACCTCTATGTGTACCGAGCAATTTTGGAAGGCTTCAGACAGACAGACAGCTCTCTTATTATCATTATTATTTTATCTATCTATCTATCTATTCATTTATCTATTCATTTATCTATTCATTTATCTATTTATTTATCTATTTATCTATTTATCTATTTATTTATTTATCTATTTATCTATTTATCTATTTATTTATTTATTTATTTATTTATTTATCTATCTATCTATTTTTGCCTGGAATATATGACAGTATGTACTCTTTGGTCTACTCTTGTAAGAGGCTCTCCAGACATCTCGGGGATAATATGTCAAATACATTTCAGTGCCCGCACACGTGATGTGTATGTTTGTGTGTGTGTGTGTGTGTGTGTGTGTGTGTGTGTGTGTGTGTGTGTGTGTGTGTGTGTGTGTGTGTGTGTGTGTGTGTGTGTGTGTGTGTGTGTGTGTGTGTGTGTGTGTGTGCCTATATGAATGTTTGTGTGTGTATGTGTGTGTGAACATGTGTGTATTTGTGTCTGTGTGTGTATGTGTGTGTGTGTGTATGAGTGTGTGTGTATGAATATGTGTGTGTACGTGAATGTGTTTGTGTGTGGATGTGTGCGTAAACAAGCATGTCTGTGTCTTTGTGTGTGTGTGTGTATGAGTGTTTGTGCATTTTAGAGTGTATATGTTTGTGTGTGTGCGTGTGTGTGTGCGTGTGTGTGCGTCCATATGTATGTATCTCCTTCATTATATTGACCTAACTATAACATTCACAACAGTTATCTACGTTCGCATCTTCCCCCTCCCCATCCACCTTCCACATTTTATTATCATTATTCCTCGCTTTCTCATTTTTTCTTTTCTTCTTCCTTCTTTATTCTATTTTGTCTTCATTTCATGTATTTTTTTCATTATTAAAGATATCGATTTATGGTAATCTCTCTCTCCTAAATTTTTATCAAGATGTCATCACGAGATTAGGAAATGTAACGCTTGATATCTTTGCCAGGAGCATCAAATATATTTTTCTGGCTAGAGCCAGCTGATTGTAATCATTTGAAAAGTAAAATTCTCGTCACTGGCTCTGCAATATTCTCTATTGCATGCATGCATGCAAGCAAAGTTGCAACACTGCCCTGGAAATCGTGAATTCATCATCAAATGATTTGTGTGTAATGATGCTTGAATGTCAAAGCTGCCTCGGTTGCAGTTGGTTTGAGCCCAGATTAAGCTGTCGTCTCAGTATTCTTTTTTTTTTTATTATTAAATATTGTTAAACATTATTGTTTTTATTGTCTAGGGAGTTTATCTTAACTAAATAAAATCATCTGGTGGCAGACAGAATGATAGTAATAAATGGGTTAAGGGAAATAATGTTACGATTTCATTCTCTGGTAACGGCCGTTGGATGAATTCAGTACATTAGCAGTATTTGCTAAAGTAGAAAATCTTTCTCTAGAAATTCATAATCACATAAAATGAGATGAAATGTCTGGTGTTCCGATTTCGTCATTAAAGAGAGAAAAGAATAAGAAGAAAATAAAAGTATAGAGTTTTGTAATGTATGTTGCATCTTGGTAAAAAAAATATAAAAAAGATACGAAAAATAGAATTAGATAAGATGAATACAAAAAAAAAAGAATAGGCTAAATCCAAGAAATGAGAGAAATACAAAAAATAAGATCAAATGATTAAAAAGAGAGGGTAAGATATAATAGAAAAATGATCGATAAATGTTAGTTCATTCCCATACTTTGAGTAGAGTTATATGCTTTAATTTTTTTTTTTTTTTTTTTTTTTTTTTTGCGTTCAGGTATGGGAAAGACCCCAGCTTGAAGGGAGCCATGAATGGTCGGGACCCCGTTTGGACCTGGGTCCACTCCATCCAGAAATATCTAAAAATATACCTTCATTATTGGTATTTAGCACATTTTTCATGCAAAATTACCCTTAACATTAATACATACACACACACACACATACACACACACACACTATATATATATATATATATATACATATATATATATATATATATATATATATATATATATATATATATAAATATATATATATGGTAGATTGTTAATGTGATTACGCACAGGTCGGGGTTCGAATCCCTTGGCAGAGCTTCTAAAAATGTTCAATCTGTCTTTAACATACACAACTTGTCGGAGAATAATACACAACACACACACACACACACACACACATACATGTATATACAGTATATATGTATATATATATATACGTACATATATATGTATATGCACTCCTCCCTCGATTTAAGAACGCTCCATATACGAATTTTCGCTATAACGAACAAAAAAAAATTGTCCCAAAAATCGAAATACGAACTAAAAATTCGCCTTAACGAATAAAATCCTGTTGAAAATTTTACTGTATTTTTAGATCTTAAATATTAAAAAAGAAAATTATTTTTACATCATAAATATAAAAAAAAAATGCCATATGTCCAGGTAAAAAAATAAAAGTGAAAATAGATAAGTACGTACTAAGAAAGAACCAACCGCCCAGTTTGTTATTGTTTTCAAAACAACGCCGTCTACCGCTAGGTCTACTCACTCGGTCTCGGTCAATCGTGGATTATTAGCATTATTTCAAGTGACATTGTGCCTCCTAAGCGTTATCATCTACTTTGCACATTAATGTCTTATGTGCCTTTATGTAATTATCAGAGAACAGTATTCAAGATTATGCATATTTAATGTTGTGATGACTTTATAGGGACATGAAATTTGTTTGTAAGAACCTATCTCGCATAATATAATGGGTTTATATGGGAAAAAAGTGCTCGATTTAAGTATATTCGATATACGAACGGTTTTTCAAGAACGTAACTAGTTCGTAAATCGAGGGAGGAGTGTATATATGTGTGTATGTATATATATTTATATATATATGTATATATATATATTGTATATATATATATATATATATATATATAAATATATATATATATATATATATATATATATATATATATATATCTACGAAAATAGGCTGTGAAAGTGTGTTAGGTATTATTATGCATTTCTATCTGGGGGAAAACCGACAATTAAGATAAAGGCGCACAAAATTGTCATCGATATTTGTGCAGATGGGTCAAATATTGGCGATTTGTGTAAACTCCTTAAGCAAAATTATTTACATTATATATATAATATATATATATGTATGTATATATATATATTTACATATATATATATATGTATATATATATATATATATGTATATATATACATACATATGTATATATATATATATATATATGTATATATATATACATACATATATGTATATATATATATATATACATACATATATATATGTATATATATATATGTATATATATACATATATATATATAATCGCATTATAGATTCTATACGAAAATATAAACACCTAAGATTAGAGATAAATGTGATTTTTTGCATTAGAAATCGTATGAGAAAAAAATTAATACCACCAAGACTACAAAAAAGTATCAAGTATTTTGCGTAAAAAAAAATCTAATGTGACAATATCTTCATTACAAATGATGTAAAAAAAAAAGTTACTGAAACTAAAACCATATTGTTTTCTTAAAAAAAAGAGCCGACATATTTCGCACAATCTGTTGAGTTCAAATGAATCAAAGGTGACAGCCTCGATTATTTATCCGTGGCCCATAACTCAGATCGTTTTTCGCCAGGTTTTGAAGAACGGTTCCCGCTGTTCACGTGGGAGATCCCCGACCTCAGCTTCACCATTGGACATTTATCCCTCAGTTGAATAAAATCAGATGGAGACAGATTAGAAAAGAAAAAAACAGACGAGTCGAGTAGAATTGTAAGAAGGATGGCGTCTGTGATTGCCATACGAACGGGCTGCTTTTTATTTTTGTAATTTATATATATATATATATATATATATATATATATATATATATATATATATATATATATATATATATATACTTATTTATTCTATATCTTTATTATCTATCCATTTATTAATTTATAGATTTATTTATTGATCTATTCATTTATTCATTTTTATCAATTTATTCATTTAATTATTTAACTATGCATTTATCTATTCATTTATTTTCATCTACTTATCTATTTTTCATTTATTCGTTTATTTATTCATTTGGTGTGACTTGTAGTCTCAGTCGTATTGGTTTGGCATATATTGCTTGAAATAAATGAAATACTTAATTTGAATGAACAAAGAACGAGGCTAAGGTTGCGTTTACATCGAGCGAGTCGGCCGATTCTCCTGAACCGTTATGAGTTCGTTTGAGTGGAAACGACTTCGGTTGCAATCTTTCGTTCTTCCAGTGTTCAGATGTCAAGTTACCCTTCCGTCCTATATTGAGAAACTGAATGGTGAAATGAAAGGATTTAAACATTTACCAATGTTATATATATTGTAGAAGTTTTCTTTGGTAAGCTTAGAAAGATTCAAGCAAAGTCTTTCTCTCGAAATTTAAACTCAGCATTTGACGAGAATCGCTCAGTGATGCGCCTGGATGATGACGTCAGCATACATGACGTCATTCTGGTACAAATATTTATCTACATGTTTCGAAGATATAAAAAAAGTTAAATAAAAGAATATAAAATAAGTAAGTAGATAAGTGGATAAATAACAAAATAAACAAATAAAAATGTAAGAAAAATGGAAAATTATATAAATGAATAATGAATATGTAAATAAACATATATGTGAAAAAATCTAATTACATAATTGAATAGATAAATAGATCAATGAATAGATAAGTAGATAAAGAGATAAGTAGATGACTAAATGAACAAATATGTAGATAAATAAGTAAATAGATTATTACTATAAATAAATGAATAATAGATCAATAAAAATAAGAATAAGATAATCAAGCAAACAAACCAGATAGATAGATGACTAGATAAACAAATAGACCAACAAACCAAGACACAAACCAGCAAACAAACTAACAAACAGAATGCCTAGCGAGGAAATACTAGAGCTGGACAAACAAAACCTGCGGGTAAACCTTTTATTATTTTTTTTTTTTTTTTACAACGTTGAATATAACAACTACGCAACTCTCCTGTCATATTTTTTCTAGTAAGGAAAGAGGTGGAAATCGACATGACAAATGCTGCTTCACTCCCTCTTTCTCTCTTTCTCTTTCTCTCTCTCTCTCTCTCTCTCTCTCTCTCTCTCTCTCTCTCTCTCTCTCTCTCTCTCTCTCTCTCTCTCTCTCTCTCTCTCTCTCTCTCTCTCTGTGTGTGTGTGTCTGTGTGTGTGTGTGTGTGTGTGTGTGTGTGTGTGTGTGTGTGTGTGTGTGTGTGTGTGTGTGTGTGTGTGTGTGTGTGTGTGTGTGTGTGTGTGTGTGTGTGTGTGTGTGTGTGTGTGTGTGTGTGCGTGTGTGTGTGTGTGTGTGTGTGTGCTGTGGTCATCCCCTTGCCTGTGAATATATCATACGTGTATATCTGTGTCTTTACCTGTGTACATATATGTGTACATTGTATTTGACGCGCAAGTCTCGTGCGCATGCGCGCGCCCCTGGTGGCCAAAAAGGAAAGTAAAAATGTCGTCGACATCGCGCGCTGATTTTATTATCGATTGCTAATCAACAAGCAATTATCTTTTCGGAAATTATATTGTTTCCTATTAATTTAGATGTGTCCATTATTTTCTATGAATACAGAGGAGTGTGAAAATACGTTTCACCTCCATTTCTTTCTCTTTTTGTCACCTCTTTCTCTAAATATCTCTATTCATCCATTCGTTTGTCTATTCTTCATTTAATATTTTTCTGTTTGTTTATTTTTGCTTTCTGTTCTACCTTATTTTACTTTATTTTTTCTCATCCATTTTATCTTATTTTTTTGTCTTTATTTCCACTTTTATCCAACTTTATATTTATATCGGATGCATGTTTCGTAATATCAAGGTTTCAAATCCTATCAACGATATGTTGTAAATATAAACAGATTCAGGTAGAACGATTGTTTAATAGTTATTTAAGTGTTTATCTTTTACTTGTTTATTTTTTCATTAGCTATTCATTAATTTATTTTCTTATTTACATATTTATCTGTTTATTTATTTACTTATTGATTGATTGATTGATTGATTGATTATGTATCTATTTGCTTCTTTCTTTTTAGCCACATTCTTCACTTATTTAGATAATTATTTTATTTGTATTTCTTTATTACCTAAAAGTTTCCTTAATTCTATTCGTATTCATGTATTCAATTACATATGTATTTATCTATTTTCTCATCTATTATTCATTTAATTATCTATTTATTCACTTATTCATTTCATTTGATATTTTATTTATTCATTCATATATCTATGTATTCATTCATATATTTTCTATCTGTATATCCATTTATTTACTTATTTATTTATTTAACTATATTTATTCGTTTATTTGTTTTATTTTTATTCAATCATTCTTTTATCATTTGGTTCGCTCATTCATTATTTCTTTCTTTCATTCATTCATTCATTCATTATTTCATTCATTCATTCATTCATTCATTCATTCGGTTCGCTCATTCATTATTTCATTGATTCATTGAT
>NC_134780.1:75864868-75869868 GCF_046742065.1 Oratosquilla oratoria
TTTGTTGATAATCTTGTTCAATTCTACTCTTTCTGTTTTTTCTCTCCTGCTTTTAATCTGCATTGTCCTCCCTCTTTTAATTAGGTCATTTGTAGCTTTGGAATATTTGTTTTCTCTAATACTTTTTGCACTTCCTTCTTTCCCTGCCGATTCTCTAATGATATTCACTCAATTCAAATTCATATCTTCAACTGTGCCCTCGTTAGTTCTTAGAGTTTCAAATCTATTTTTAATTTCTAACTGAAATTCCTTCTTATTATCCATAACCTTTGCTAGGCTAATCTTCTTTTTTAAAACTAGTTTATTTCTTTCGACTCTGAAATTGAATTTAGCTGTGCAACCTACCATTTTATGGTCACTACATACGTTGACTTTATTTATGACCGTAACATTGCTAACGCTCTTGCTCTCATCTCCTAACATAAAGTCTACTTTGTTCTTTGTTATTCCATTTGGACTTATCCACGTCCATTTACGACCTACGCGCTTTTGGAAGAAAATGTTCATTATCCTCATGTTGTAGTTCTCTGCAAAATTTACTAACATTTCGCCTCTGCCATTTCTTTCACCTACTCCAAACTTCCCAATGCACGACTCGTCTCCCAACTTCATTCCAACTTTAGCATTGAAATCGCCTATTACCAACGTGTACTTACTTTTTCTTGATCCATTACCTGACTTAAATCATCATAGAAGGATTCAATTTCATCGTCTGTACTCTGTGAAGTTGGTGCATAAAACTGAACTATTTTTAGAGTGTACCTTTTACACAGCCTAATCACAATCCAAGCTACCCTGTCTGATAAACTACTGAACTTGACTACGTTACCAGCAACTTCTCGGTTGATCAAGAATCCTACTCCACTAGATCTTTCTTTGTCCTTACCTCTATAGTAGAACAGGTGGTGACCATCTTGTAATTGTATCAGCTTTTCTTCCGTTCTTCGGACTTCACTCAGTCCTACGATATCCCACTTGATGTTGTGTAGTTCTTCCATTAGACTCTCCAGCCTGTGGTCTTCAAAGAGAGTTCTTACGTTGTAAATATATATTTTCATTTTCTTCATGCTGTTTAATGTCCAAAGCTTGGATCTGCTTGGACAGTGCTTACTCACATTCGGTGGCACACTGCCCGTAAGCACATGAGGCAATGCGGTTGGACCTTTAGGAGACGATGATCCAACAGGAACGCCCAGTTTTGTTTTGTTTTTACTGTTCATGGTTGCTATGAAGGGCTTTTTTTTGGCAGTAATCTCACCTCCCTGCCAACTAGCTTCTGGTGAGATATTTCTGTGGCGTCACCTTATTCATTATATTCGGTGAAGCCCTATATATCTATAGGGTGCCCAATGGTCCACGCCGTCATTATGACGGTACACCATATATCTATGGGGAATTTCCCAGTTCGCCATCAGTGGGTCCTGCGACTGTGTATGCGAGTCGCTCTTTGTCTGATCTTTCTTACAAAACCTGTTCGATATAGGTGACCTGCCAAGATTTCCTCTATATCGATATAGCTTTTGTAATCAAGATTCTCAAGCCTATCCACCACGTCAAGATGTCAACACTCGGACAGGATATATATATATATATATATATATATATATATATATATATATATATATATATATATATATATATATATAAATATATATATGTATATATATATATATATATATAAAAATATATATATATATATATATGTGTGTGTGTGTGTGTGTGTGTGTGTGTGTGTGTGTGTGTGTGTGTGTGTGTGTGTGTGTGTGTGTGTGTGTGTGTGTGTGTGTGTGTGTGTGTGTGTGTTGTGTGTGTATGTGTGTGTGTGTGTGTGTGTGTGCGTGTGTGTGTGTGTGTGTGTGTGTGTGTGTGTGTGTGTGTGTGTGTGTGTGTGTGTGTGTGTGTGTGTGTGTGTGTGTGTGTGTGTGTGTGTGTGTGTGTGTGTGTGTGTGTGTGTGTGTGTGTGTGTGTTAGTCACTCAAAAAAGTATCATTTGGTGATTTTAGGTGTTCGTGGGAGACGAGTGAAACAACAGAATTGATGTTCCTGTACAGTTGGTAGTCATGACAGAGTTGCGCCCTACCTTTTTTCCCCCGTTAAAATATGTAGTGTAGAAGAATCATTTAATGCGTGAAGATGTGACAAGATTGAAAGTAATTGTAATTGCACAGACAAGAATTGTTAATATTTTATTGTTACTGAAATCACACACACACACATACTCAGAGTAATAGACATTTGGAACAAGTTAGATGAGAAAGTGGTGTGTGCAAAAACAATACATGAATTTAAAAATAGTCTAAATAAAATGAGATATAAAACGGGACACCACGAACATAGCTCCCCTTCCCGTAAAATACAACTAGGTAAATATAACTAGGTAAATACACACACACACACACACACACACAGATATATATGTATATATATATATATATATATATATATATATATATATAATATATACATATATATATTTATGTATATATATATACACTCCAGAACTCCTTGGCAGTTAACAGGGTGTTCTTTCCAAGTAATATAACATTTGTGTAATATATAAACTTAAATATCATTTTAATATTTTAGATGTCTTCACTGAATGCTGCTATAATGAAGACGCACATTTATAAACTAGAAAGCTGAGAAACACTGGCGCATTGATACACAGGCGTACCAACAGTTTCCAGTTTTTTTTAACAATGTGTCAGAGTTTAGCGTTTACCGTCCATTTCCTTACGATTTCTTACCAATACTTTTTTAGTGACTGTACAACACTGAATGGGTCCTAGTGAACAGATTTACATCTATCAACCACAGTTCACTTTAACTTTATGCCATCAACATCGAGAACCTCGAGGTGGCATACATGCAGAAATTGAAACGTGGTACAGTTAAGGACCCGAACCTCCGCTAAAACGTGACAAGTGATAGTGACTTAACTGACTACGCCATCAAGAGATATATATCACTATCATATATATATATGTGTGTGTGTGTGTGTGTGTGTGTGTGTGTGTGTGTGTGTGTGTGTGTGTGTGTGTGTGTGTGTGTGTGTGTGTGTGTGTGTGTGTGTGTGTAACCTAAAGGCCTTTTTCTTCTTGTGAAGAGGGTGGCCAATTTAAAGGAAACCCCCACAACATACGTCGTCATGCACATCAGATGTAAGTCCGCAAAAGAAGGAATTAAACTCCCTTTGTTTCACTTTTTCCATGACCTGCATTAGTTTCAGAAATATTTCGTTGGTATTGTCGTACACCTCAATAAAAAAGATGGTGAAATATGATTAGATATGATTTTTTGTCGTTATATCAAGTTATCGATATCAATACAATAATGCCAACGGACGTCATTGTGACGGCCTACTCTGTCATAGCAAGGGCTTGGGGCAGCATCGTGTACCAAAAATGTTCGCTGTTTTTCAAAACATTCTGTACAGTTTCACAATTCATTTCAGTACGATCACTCCAGGTCTCTTTCCAAAGTTGAGTTTTTGCTTCTGGCGACATGTTTTGTGTTAATAATTTCAGAAAGGTTTATGGTTTATTATATTTATTTTCTCCTTTCTTGTTCGCTTAATTGTCACTTTTCATGGGAATATCCATAGCCGCGTGTTTTGGTAATGTGGAAAAAAAAATTCACCTTTGCATAAACGACCTCTCTCTCTCTCTCTCTCTCTCTCTCTCTCTCTCTCTCTCTCTCTCTCTCTCTCTCTCTCTCTCTCTCTCTCTCTCTCTCTCTCTCTCTCTATTTGTGTGGGTGGGTGTGTGGGTGTATTTGTGTCTGTCTTTCTGATCAATAAGTAAGCTTCCTTTGTTATCCCCAAGTCTCTAGTGTTATGTTAATGGTGGCTTTTTGTCTGATTCGACATTCTGATTGAGGCAATTACCCTCTTCTTTCTGAAGCTCATTATCAGGTAAAAACAGAATCGTTTCCCCATTAGTCCTTGAATCTCCCCCCCCCTCTCTCCCTTGATCACATAACGCTGTGGTTACAAAGGATTACAAAGGCGGAGCATGCCGACAGGAGACCTTTTGGTCCATATCTAGGTCGGATGCGAAAAAAAAATCATAATAATGATAAAATGATAAAAACTATAATAATGTAAATAACAAATAAAATACATAAAGAAATGTATACAGTTCATGGACCCTGATGGTTTTTGCCATCGTGTCGAAGGTGAGGTTAGGTAAAGCCATAATAGGTTAGGTGAGGCTAAGTTAGGTTAGGTGATGCGAAGTTAGATTGGATTAGATTAGGTTAGGTGAGGATAGCTCAGATTAGGTTAAGTTAGGTTAGGTTAGGTAACGGCATGGATAAGTTAGGTTAGGTTACTGCAATAAGTTTTAGTTTAGGTTACCCTAGTTCAGTTTAGGTTAGGTTAGTTTAACTTAGCTAAGTTAGGTTAGTTAAGTTAGGTTACCTTAGCTAAGTTAGGTTATAGTTTAGCTAGTGTAATGTTAGGTAAAGTTAGATTAGGTTAGGTCAGGTTAGGTTAATTTAGTTTAGGTGAGGTTAGGTTAGGTTAGGTTAGAGCTTGGAAGTTAGATTAGATTAGGTGAATTTAGGTTACCTTAGCTCAATATAGATTAGGTTAGTGTAGCTAAGGTAAGGTTAAATGAAGTTAAGTTAGGTGAAACTAGGTTAGGTTAGGTTAGGTCAGGTTAGGTTAGTTTAGTTTAGTTTAGGTGAGGTTAGGTTAAAGCTTGAAAGCTAGATTAGGTTAGAGTAGGTTAGGTTAATGAAGAGTTTACAAAGGATGGCAAAGGAAAAGACCCGTTGGGAAAGAAATCTATTCTTGTATTTATGACGTCACGCTTTTTTTTTTTTTTTAAACACGTATCTTGCGCAGATTCAGAATTTCAGCCACCTTCTTAGCCACGAAGATGAATGACTTTGTCTGAAGGCAGCCGGAATAAAAGAATAAGTGATACGCGATCGTTACGTAGTAATACTAACCTCCCCCACCCCCCCTAGATCTTTGAAGGACGAATGTTGAATGT
>NC_134780.1:75872368-75887368 GCF_046742065.1 Oratosquilla oratoria
GGAATGGAAGAAAAACACAATCCAGATAGAACCACAAGAATCAAAGAGGAAAATGACAAAGTAAGCCAATTATTAGAATCAGTTCAGGAAGATGAACCAGAAATTATGAAGCAAATCGAAGAAAAATTTAGACTCGGAAAGTATAGCACAGATAAAACCAGACCAATTAAGATTAAATTCAAGTCACAAAAGACGGCTGAGAATATCTTATCCAAAAAATTTAAAATAACAAAAAGTTAACATTATATAAAGGTATGGATAAAAATGGAAATGAATAAAGAGGAAAGAGAGGAAGAAAAACAGAAAAGACTTGAAGCTAAGGAAAAAAAACGAGAAAAGAACAGAGTCAGAAAAAGAGAGATTCTACTGGAGAGTAGTGAATATGAAACTAAAGAAAGTCGACATACAAGAGAAAAACAAAAGGGAAACAGAGAACACAATGGAAATGGCAGAAAACTAAGAGTGTCTTACACAAATATAGATGGATTAATTACAGGATTGAATGAGCTGAATGATTATTTGAAAGAAAAAGAAGCAGACATAATGGGAATTGTAGAAACAAAATTAAAAGGTTCACTACCACCCAACAGTGTAGGACATGATGCATATAATTATTGGATTAGAAACAGAGTGAAAAAGGAAGGGGGTGGAGTTATGTTCCTGACTAAGAAGGATATAAACGTGAAGTGTGTCACATATGGAAAGAATACAGTAGAGATGATAATGATGGAAGTAGAAGACAGAGACAAGAAGAGCAGAAAGTTTGTGATAAATTATGTGCCCCCGAAAACAGCCTCATGGGAAGAGAGTGAACATGAAAGTATGTTAGAGGACACAAAGATAGCATTAAACAAGATAATGGAAGAGGGAGGAAGAATAGTTATGATGGGCGATTTTAATTGCAAAGAAATCTGCTGGGAAGAAATGACAGTAAAAGGTGGAGACGGCTCATGGGGAAACGCTCTACTTGAGATGGTTACTGACCATACAATGACACAATGGATACAGGAGAACACTAGGTATAGAAATGAAGAAGAGCCATCGAGACTAGACCTAATAATCACATCTGAACCTAGAATAGTGGACAAGATTGAATATAAAACATCAATAAGTAAAAGCGACCACATATTGATTGAACTGGAACTTAATGAAGAAAAATATATGAAAAGAAATGAACAATATAGAAAAGGAAGAATGATGTATGAAAAAACAAACTTTGATAAAATAAGAGAATTCTTTCAAAAGGAAAACTGGGAAGAAATATACAAAGAAGAAACATCAGTGGAAGAGAAATGGAATATTTTGACAAAAATTTACAAAAAAAGGAGTGGAAAAGTATGTCCCAAGACAAAAACAAGAAAAAAAATATGTAAAATGCTGGTACAACAAAAGTTGTAGGGAGTTAAAAGACAAAAGAGACAAAGCCTGGACCAGATGGAAAAAAGACAGAAGACCTGAAAAATGGAAAATATATACCTGTTATAGAAATGAATATGTACAAACGTGCAGAGAGGAAAAGAGAAAATATGAAAAAGATATCATAGAAAAGTGTAAAGATCAACCAAAACTATTCTACAGATTTGTAAACAATAAACTGAAAAACAAACAAGACTTGGAGAAATTAAGACAAGAGGGAGTTGAATACACTGAGGAAATGGAAATGGCGGAAATTATGAACAAACATTTTAAATCAGTGTTTACAAGGGAGAACATACAACCTGAAGAGAACGAATGGAAAGAGAAAGTCCCCCCTATGGAAGAAATAGAAGTAACAAAGAATGAAATATTAACACACTTGAGTAATCTTGATGTCAGAAAATCGCATGGACCAGATGAAATAACAAACTGGATACTGAAAGAATGCAGGAATGAACTGGCAGACAAAATACATAGCATACTAAACAGTTCCTTGAAAGAAGGAAAAGTTCCAGAAGATTGGAAAAAAGCAAATATAGTACCTATATATAAAGGAGGAAATAAAGAAGAACCTACCAACTATAGACCAGTCTCTCTAACAAGTACAATAGCAAAAATTTGTGAAAGAATTATCAAAAGTAGATGGGTAAAATATTTAGAAAAAAACAAAGTGTTAAATCCAAGGCAATTTGGATTCAGACAAGGACGATCATGCGTCACCAAATTTAATATGTTTCTATTCAAGGCTAATAGATATAATACAAGAAAGAGATGGATGGGCGGACTGTGCATTTCTAGACCTAAAGAAAGCTTTTGACAAAGTACCACATAAGAAGTTGCTTAAGAAATTAGAAACTGAAGGTGGAATACAGGGCAAACTACTAAATTGGACGGAAGACTTTTTGCAAGATAGAAATATGAGAGTAGTGATAAGAGACCAGCACTCAAAATGGGATGAAGTAATAAGCGGTGTTCCGCAGGGAACAGTTCTGGCCCCAATAATGTTTGCTATATATATTAATGATATGGATGAAGGAATTGAAAGCTATATGAGCTTCTTTGCAGATGATGCAAAACTACTGAAAAGAGTGAAAACTGAAGAAGATTGTGAATCACTACAGAGAGATCTAAATAAAGTACAGGAATGGAGTAGGAAGTGGGAGATGGAGTTCAATACAAAAAAGTGTAGTATAATGGAATTTGGAAAAAGCAAAAACAGAATAACAGGAGCATATAAATTGGGAGAAGAAGGAATAAAAAAAGTAGAAAATGAGAAGGACCTGGGAGTCATTGTTATATATGTCACCTGAGAAACTTATAAATAAGATTTTTGAGAAACTTATAATTTAATAAGAACAATCAAAGTCACATTTACATACCTGGATGAAGAAATGGCGAAGAAAATCCTAATCACCCTGATAAGACCAAGATTGGAATATGCAGCAACGATATGGTCACCAAGTACAAAAAAATGTATAAAAAAATTTGAAAGAATACAAAGAGCAATTACAAAATTGGCACCAACACTCTCAAAACTATCATATGAAGAGAGACTACAAAAACTTGAACTACAGACACTAGAGCAAAGAAGAGAGAGAGGAGATTTGATAGCTATTTACAGAATCATGAAAGGCATAGAAATTACTGATAGAGAGAATCTGATAAAATGGGATGACAGAAATACAAGAGGACACGGAAAGAAAATAAAAAAAGACAGCTATAGAAGAGATTTGAAAAAGAACAGCTTTCCTCACAGAGTAATAGACAGTTGGAACAAGTTAGATGAGAAAGTGGTGTGTGCAAAAACAATACATGAATTTAAAAATAGTTTAGATAAAATGAGATATGAAGACGGGACCCCACGAGCATAGCTCCCCTTCCCTTAGAATACAACTAGGTAAATACAACTAGGTAAATACACACGCACACATACGCACACAAGAAACCCAGCTTCAGCCAATGCGGTTCTATTTCTATCTCTTCATTGCTTGGTACATTGTCGCTATGAAATAATGTTGACACCAAAACCTAACCCGTGATGTACCACTGCTATGCAAATACATCTTGTTGTATCACTACAAGTTTGCTCAGAGAATACCGGTTTAATATCATACAGGAAGCACTGTGTATACAGATATGTTGAATATTCGACAACGAAAGATATTTATGTAATATGTGGATGTAACATTTTCGCAGTGGTGATTCGTCACGATCGTTTGTCATCGAAGCAGAGAACCTCATTCATAAGTAAAGTTTTGATAAACTGAAATAAAATATAGTACCAAGCAATTATGGTTCATATTTCCTCAGAGTATAAGGTTGATAATCCTAATAGCATTGCTCTTCAAGAATACGACAAAGTTTTTGTCGTTATTGTAGCGACTGTAAACTGAAATAAAATATAGTACCATGCAATTATGGTCCATATTTCCTAAGAGCGTAAGGTTGATAATCCTAATAGCATTGCTCTTCAAGCACTAAAGACTAGTTGAAGAATACGACAAATTCTTTATCGTTATTGTAGCGAGGTCGTATTACATTATGAAATTAAGTCGACGCTGTAGAGCAAGGGTCAACCTTTGGCACGTGTATCAAGACTTGACAACTTGGTTGCGTTGATTCTATCATATTATCTGACATCTCATACTCATGAAAATATATAAAAGAACAACACCGCGAGTTTAAATAAACAAAGTATAACAATCAAGTGACAGCAATACATACCGGGGTACAAACTTTATTTACTTGGAAACAAAAATAAAAGAATCCACAGCATGCAACCAGTACCGTTCTCTCTTTCATTTCAGAGATCTAAAATTAAAAGGTGGGGACTGTATCGGGTTACATGATGTAGAACATTGTATCATAAAAAAAGAGAGGACCACTTTCAGAGGCCCTTGTCGCGTGGCGGCTTCACATGACCTCAAATTTTATTGGCTTCCTTATCTCCATTTTTCCAGCCTCTCGTCCTCATTCTCCTCCCTACTTTCTCCTTGATGCACTGCGATACTACACTCCGAACGCCCTCTCCCGTCTATTGTATTACAGAAACATGATCCCACGTTGCTGGTCACCATCCACGTAAGGTAAAGAACCACGTGAAGATGTGGTCGTTCAGTCGCACTTGAGAGACAAGTGCACGGACTCGAGTAATTCTCGTTCGGTTTTTCGTGTAAGGAGTGCAGTAGTTGAGTCACGGCTCCGTTTTTTCCTCTTGTCTGGCTCCCGGTTCCATTGACTTGTGATAACCGGGATATAGACGACGACGACATCGACGACGACGACGATTACGACGACGACGACATCGACGACGACAACGACGACATCGACGACGACGCCGACGACGACGACATCGACGACGACATCGACGACGACGACGACGACGACGACGACGACGACGACATCGACGACGACGACGACGACATCGACAACGACTACGACGACGACGACGACATCGACGACGACGACGACATCGACGACGACGACGACATCGACGACGACGACGACGACGACATACATACATACGTACATACATACATACATACATGCATACATACATACATACATACATACATATATACACACATACACATATACATATATATAGTCCATACATATACACACACACATATATACTGTACATACATCCATACACATATACTAGTACGTACATACAGGACTAATGGGAAGACTAAATCTATTTTCTTTTTTCTTTTTCTTTTTTCTTCGCCATTATGCTGGCCATGTATTCCTGTATAGGAGACGAGAAAGGAAGGATTGATAATTAGTCGTAAGGCCTACGGGATGATTAATTGAGGAAGAGAAAACAAACAAACAAGCGATGCAGACGTTAATGCGATATACGACGTACTAAATTAGAACTACCGATAACTCCAATGTAGAGCAAATTTCGAGAAAAAAAAATTAGGAAAAATGTTGATAAATCACTATTACCTATGACTCCAGTATTAATAACACTCCAAGAATATATCATATAGATTTATAGTCTCCTTCAGTAAATCAAATTCTTAATGGAAGTCTTATATCATTGCCGATAATGAAAAAAAAAACGAAATACAGTTTGATGTGCCTAAGTGTATAATCATGTATTCATGTAAATGTAATTGCACTGGTACATGTAATATTATGTACTAATAAGTTATTGTAAATGATGAACGTCAATACCTGCTCTTATTATTGTCAACATTACGTTGATAGAATACGCTAAAATTCAAATACGGTATTGCACACAGAAATGTACTTACACAGAGTAAAATGAAAATATTATTTACACACACATACACATACACACACACACACACACACACACACACACACACACACACACACACACACACACACACACATACACACACACACACACACATACACACACACATACACACACACACACACACACACACATATACACACACACACACACACACACACACACACACACACACACACACACACACACACACACGCGCGCGCACACGCACGCACGCACACAAACGCACACGCACACATACACACTCACACACACACACACACTCACACACACACTCACAAACACACGCATACACTCACACACGCACATACGCACACACACGCACGCACACACGTACGCGCGCACACACACACACACACAAACACACATACACACGCACGCACACAAACGCACACGCACACGTAAACATTCACACATACACGCACACACACTCAAAGACACACTCGAACACACACTCGAACATGCACATACAAACATACACACACGTAATCACACACGCACGCACACAAGCACACATTCGCACGCACACATACACACACACATGCACACACACACGCGTATTTATAATAGGTCTGTATATATACATGTATACATACATACATACATATATAAATACATACATGCATACATACATACATACATACAAACATGTGTACAGTACATACATACATACATACATATATACATACAAACACGTGTACATACATACATACATACATACGTACATACGTACATACATACATACATACATACATACATACATACACACATACATACATCCCTGTACCCTTACTACCTTCTCCAGTCAGTTTCATACAAATACAAAATAATCGAGATTACTCTTGGCTGTCATTCCTTCTTCTTTGTGCTGGCGAGCCGGGCCACGCTCTTCTCCTCTGATCTTTCCAAGTTCCTTCAGAAACGCACAGCGTCGTCTTCCACCGTATCGTTTTCCAATCTTGTCATCTTGGCTTTGCCTCGGCCTTCGTCGACAGACGAGTCTATTCAGCAGAAGGAAGGCCCCTAAGGACCCTAAAGGCCTAAGGCCATCGAGATATGCCCCTTCTATACCAGGTTGTACTTATCCTTTGATTTGGTTGTCGTCAGGCGATTTAAATCAACCCCGTGGCATTACTTTCGTAAGGAAAGACTTCGTTGTCCATAGGATTTTTTTTTCTTTTTTTTTGTCTACTTTTCTGAAATTGGATTTTCGAAATACTTATGGTTTCTCTTATATTACTTTTTTTTTTGGGGGGTGGATACAACTTGTAATTTGTAATCAAATTGTGTCTTCCATTCTTATTCCAATGCCACTTGCAACTATCCTATTTTTTTAGCAACTTTTATCTAATAAGTGTAAGTTATTGTTTTCAATTTTAATTCCTGTAGCAGTATCTTTACAATGCGTGATATTTTTTTCAGCAGAGAGAAGTTTTGTTCTCTCTCTCTTTCTCTTTTTTCTCACTCTCTTCCTCACTCTCACTTTATTTTCTGCTTCCTCTACCCATCCATCTTTCTCCAACTACTTTCATTCTTCCCTCCCTCCCTCCTCCATTCTTTCCTCCCTTTTCTCCCATCATCCTTCCCACGTTCTCTTCTTTTCTCTTTCTCTTCTTTTCTCCTCCTCTCACCTTTTCTCCTTCCCTCCCTCTCTTCTTCCCTGTCTCTCCCATCCTTCCTTCCTTCCTTCCTTCCTTTTGTCCCTCCTTTTCTCACTCATTTCCTCTTTCTCTTCCATCCTTCCTCCTTCCATCCTCTTTCTCTCCCTCCATACTTCCTCCCTATCTCCTTAACCTCCCTCCCTCTTTCACTCCCTCTCTCTTTCCCTCCTTCAATCTGTCAACTTCAGAGTTTAACAGAGCGTTAGGTTTCATTGCTAGGACTGTTACAAATAAAAGCGTAGAGGTAATTATCAAACTCTTTGTGACGTTAGTTAGACCCGTCCTTAACTATACGGTACAATTTTGGTCTCCGTCCTATAGAATGGATATCATTTCATTAGAAACAGTATTGAGGATAATGACCAAAATTATACGGGGGCACAGAAATTTACCGTACGAGGACAAGCTTAGACACTTTAATTTACACTTTCTAGAAAGACCCAGCATGCGGGGTGATCTAAGAGAGAGGTTCAAATGGATCAAGGACTTAACAAGGGAGACGCAGACAAGGTCATCATATTAAGACAACAGGGCAGGACTCGCAGTAATGGATTTAAACTGGACAAATTTAGATTTAAGAAGGAAATAGGTAAGAAATGATTAACCAATAGAGTGGCCAACGAATGGAATATTATTTATTTATTTATTTATTCTATATTATTTGTTTATATGTTTTGTTATCATTTGTCCGTCTGCTTATTATCATTTGTTTGATTCTCATTTATCAATAGTTATGTCAATTTATTATTATTTACTATTTACTTGTTTATTATGTAACTATACCTATGCACTTATTTATTTTATTTATTATTTACATTATTATAGTTTTTGTTTATTTATTTATTTGTTTATCATTATTATGATTTTTTTTTTTTTGCATCCGACCTAGATATGGACCAAAAGGTCTCCTGAGTGCTGAAACTATCGGTTGTTTTAAGAAAAGGTTAGACAATTTTATGGATGGGCATGATAGGTGATCATGGAAATAAAACTGCCTAGTGTAGGCCTTATGGTCTCCTCCATTCTCCTTCTTTCTTATGTTTTTATGTTCTATTTCTCCCTCTTTTCTTAAACGCAAAGAGTCTACCATATATTCGTCGAATGGGAATTAATTTCAAGTCCAGGACGAGGACAAAACTCGTAAAGGTCTATACAAAGAAACACGCATAAACATTAACGTGACCATATTTAATTACATATAGGTCCTAATCGGTTTAAGGTGCGTAGCCGAATCATGTAGTGATAGTTTCGGCGCCCTGTTGAGGTGTGTATATTCAATCAACGTAAGTCCAGTGGATGGAGTGAGCCTGAGAGGAAGACCAAGGAAGAGGGGACATCGGATGCAAGATGAGTGTCTGCCCAGCAGGAGGGGGAGTGGGCAAAAGATTGGAGTGCATGCGGGCAAACCAACTTCAGCTGCCGGGCCCTCCTCTGCTGCGCTTTGATGTGCTTTGATGCATTACCAAGCAGCGTGATGGGGGTCAGGTATGACTCTTCATTGATGAGATGCTAAGATGAGAGGGGCGGTGAATGTGGTCTGAATGGTTGTGATTTGGGAGTAGGGTAGATGCATGCTTTGACTCGGCCATCTCTGTGTAAAAGGGAAAAGTCTCTATTGTATGCATGTATATACGGTATGTATGTATGTATGTCTGGCTGTCTATATGTATGTACATAAGCATGTATATATGTATGTATTCATATATGTAAGTATATATGTATGTATACATATATTCATGTATGTATGTTTGCATGCATGAATGTATGTATTTATGTGTGTATGTATGTATATATGTATGTATACATATGTTGTATGTATGTGATTTCAATGTCAGTAAACCCACGATCCTGTGTCATTTGTCTTTAAGCGCAAAGCTTTCAAATATACCAGGCATTATTAAGCCTAACGAACAAAAGCTTACCTTAATCATGGCCATCACATTGATATCGCAATTGGTAAAGTCACTGTCCATTTGTTACGCATCGACTAGGTTCGAGTTCAGCCTAACATCATCTCAGTTTCCGAGTATGCATCCATTGAGCGACATATCCTGTTAATCTCGATCATATTTGCAAAGAATTAAATTGAAAATAAGTTAATGTGGTTGATAAGATGAATACCTGTATACTGTGGACCATTTAGTATCTGTCAATAAAATCACACTACCAATGGCTAACCATGGTGGGAATGGCTTGAGTCCAAAGTTTGTGTATACATATGTAACTCGGCCATACATATATAAGAAATTGCGCTCAACTTACATCCCTCTTAATGGGTGAGTTGGTTTAGCCTCAGTCCATTTGTTACGTATGGGCTAGATTCGAGTCCTCAACCTGACAACGTCTCAGTTTCCGAATGTGCTTCCATCAGGCGATGTACTCCTGTTAGTCTCGATCGTGTTTGCAAATAATTAAAAAGGAAATAAGATAATATTGCTGATAAGATGAATATCTGTGTACTATGGACCATTCAGTATCTGTAAATAAAATTCTACTTGTGTACATAATGCCAATGGTTAATTGTTGCGGGGATGGGTTGAATACAAAGTTCGTGTATACCTACGTAACTCGAGCATATATATATATATATATATATATATATATATATATATATATATATGTATATATATACATATATGTGTGTGTGTGTGTGTATATATATAAGAAATTGTGCTTAATTTATTCCCTTCCTTATGGCTGAGTTGATTTAGCCACTGTCCATTTGTTACGACAAGTTGTGTGTTCAGGTCGTAGTCCAGGTCGTTCCGTTTTGTACGGTCCGGTTGGCTCAAAGCTATCGTCTTTGCTTCATAATAAGCAGTCGCTATTGCAAAGGTTCGAGTCCTTGCGGTGGACCTTATTTCCATCTGTCACAATGAAACGCTTCTTGTCGGATGGCTCGCCATAATAAAGACTCGGTGAAATAGAATAGAGACTGAGCTAAGCCTAGTGCCCTCGGGGAACTACCAGGTCGTAGTCCAGGTCGTTCCTTTTATACGGTCCAGTTGGCTCAAAGTTATTGTCTTTGCTTCATTATATGCAGTCCCTAATGCAAAGGTTCGAGTCTTTGCGGTGGAGCATATATATATATATATATATATATATATGTATATATATATATATATATATATATATGTATATATATATATATGTACTGTATATATATGTATGTGTATATATATATATGTATATAATGTATATATATGTATATGTATATATATGTATATATATATATATATATATATATATATATATAATGTGTATATATATATATATGTATATTTGTATATATATGTATATATATATATTATATGTATATATATATATACATATGTATATATATGCAACAGTAATCACATTAAACACGTGAATAAAGATTTATGCTTGTAACCACGAGGAAAATAAAGATCGGAATACTGAACGTTTTCGTCTATTAAGACATTTTCAAAGTACATAGTGTCACAACAAAGAATAACTTAAATATAATAATTTATAAAAACAGTAGATGTCACTCAACGTAAATACTAAAGGAATATCATACACAGAAACGAAAAAAATAAAAACAATAACTAAAATGTGTGACAATTGAAACAGGTGAAAAAATGTCTCACATCATAATCCATTAGGATGACCAATATTTAAGTTATTCTTTGTTGTGACACTATGTACTTTGAAAATGTCTTAATAGACGAAAACGTTCAGTATTCCGATCTTTATTTTCCTCGTGGTTACAAGCATGTATATATATATATATATGTATATACATATATATACATATATATATATATACATATATGTATATATGATATACATATATATTCATATATACACATACATACATATATACATATATACTTGTATATACATGTATATATATATATACATATATATTTATATATATATATACATATATACTTATATATACATATATGTGTGTATATATATATATATTATATACATATATATACATATATACTTGTATATATATATATATTATATACATATATATACATATATAAGTATATACATATATACTTATATATATATATATATATATATATATATATATATATATATATATATTGAATATGAGGTACACCAAGGATTCCATATATAAACACTCCCTACTTCCTTTCATCCCTGACTCTTCAACAGGTTGCCAGCTACGAGGACGCTCGAGTGCATATTGAAGTGGTGGAGGACGACAATGGCACCTGGAGTACGCTCAACCTTGAGGCTGCCACCGAGAAGGACTCGGGCACTTATGTGTGTAGTCCCTCCAACACCAGAGAAGCGGCTGTCAGAGTCCACGTTCTACGAAATGGTGAGCTCTAGTGTCTTAGCGAGTGAAGTAGGCAGAAGCTTCTTCGCCAGTCACGTTGTCAGCGAAAGAAATAGACTTTCTGGTGATTGAGTGTAGGAAAGTTTGAGGTTTAAACATTTAGTTGGACAAACATCCTGATAATATCCAGTGATGTGTTCCAGTTAGTTGTTTCGTTTTTATTGTTTTGCTAGGTTTTGTTTCATTCGATAGTGTGTTGTAATCTGTTTTGATTTATTTTTAGCTTAGATTGTTTTGTTTTCTTATTTCACAATATTATTTCTATTCTGTTTCCATTTCATTTACTTCAGCAGATTTATTTTATTTAGTTTTCTCCATATTATCTCGTTGTGGATGGATAGGTCTCCTGTTGACATGTTTTACAGGTCCTCTGTAATATGTTTTGTCAGGTGTGATTGTACTGGTATTACTATATGTGAACCAGTAACACATCCCATATAGTTGAATTGCCCGTGACTAAGCCAACTTCCCCGCTCGTTTTCCGTCAATGAGGGTCGTGTATTGGACACCCGAATATGAAAAACAGAGAGAAGAAAAAAGAACCCACAGTCGGAATAAAAGGAAACTTAGAAGAAAATATAACTTCTATTTTCTTGAAAAGGGCTATAGCTGTTAGCTGAAATATATAGAAGTTATACTTTCTTTTAAGTTTCCTTTTATTCCAATTGTGGGTTCTTCGTGATTATTTTTTTTACAAATCTGCTACTACATTTTGCTTAAGTTATATATATATATATATATATATATATATATATATATATATATATATATATATATATATATATATATATATATACATATATCCTAAATACACCTAGAAGGTTGAGGGTTGGTATTTTCTGGTCTCAGATGCGAGTGACTGCACAGGTAGACAAGAGCACTATGACGCCATATCTCTCGAACCATGACCAAGGTCCAGATGTTTCGAAGCATACTGGATGGTACAGATCAGTTTATCCATACATGTAGCGAGAATTCTGAAGTCTTCGAAAGCTCAACATGTAATATATTACATAACACTTGTACGTCATGTCAGGATGTCCTCCGAAACATTGTCATGAACAATGTTATGGACTTCCTCAACCAAGAAAAAATAATGTTGTCGAAAAATGTGCAATAAAGACTGCGGTCCGAATGTTTAAGCCAAACATGCATTTGTTTTGTTGTACATCTGTGAAACATGCCGATTTACAGAGGTATCTCAATATCTTTGTTACCAAGTGTCTTCGCAGAATCATGCACTATCACTGGAATGGCTTTGTACCAAAACCAGCAGCTGGATTGTGGGGCTCAGTCTAGACCTGTTACCAACATAACTCGCAAACGTCAATTCCGGCAATATGAGGACGTGGCACGCTTCTTTGATGTTGATCCGACCACAGAGTTATCTCCACAAGAGAAAACCCTCTGTGCAGGAGAAGACGAAAAGAATATCTGCAGAAGTCGTGGCTGAAGCAAGTCGGTCGATCCTGGCCGGAGGTGTTTGGGATGGGAAGGGAAACGGTGGGGAATGGCGTTGGCGTGTGAGTTCGGTGACGTCACGCTCGGAGTTCGGTGACGTCACGCTCGGAGTTCGGTGACGTCACGCTCGGAGGTTGTTCCTCATTGCAGATGATGATGATGGAGTCATCGAAAGAGTAGAGAGAGGTTTATGAGTTCGAGAGTAAACGTGCTTGAGCCGGTATAGAACCGTGCAAACAGCAAGATTGTAAGGAGTATAAAACAAACGAATTTGGCCTTGGCAATTGACGACTACATAAAACAAGAATTCAGTCGTTCAGATTCAGATTCAGATGCACTTGGGACAGACACGCCCACATACATATGTATGTTGATAAAACACGTGCACACACACACACACACACACACACACAAATAGAGAGGTAGGAAGGGAGAAGAGACAGAATGGGAGAGAAAAAGATCTGATCTAATGTAGTACAAGAATATAAGACTGAGAAGTTTTGTTGTCAATTAATAACTAGGCAACAAAAGAGGGACTGAATTTAAGAGTACTAAGAAAGAAATGAAATGAAAACGGCTTTGTATACACTGTCATAAAAACAGTCCTTAGTTTGTAGGCGAAGTGTATACGCACACATAACTGAGTCCCTTTCGTCCCAATTAAAAATGGCATTCTAGCACGGAAAGGCATCAACAAAGTATGTACACACAAAGCGGACCGGAACACAAATGTTTATAGTCGAATAGAATCTGAAGATTCATCCAGCGTGATGGTTTCAGCTCAATGCTGACCATATTTGTTATGTTCAAGTCAGACATTGGGAGTAATGAATATTTGCTGATCTCAGCCATGTATATGAGTGACGGAAATAAGCAATGATCATTGATCACAAAGAAATTAAAGAAGAACGAGAAATGATTGTCTCGTGCTCTCGAGAAGTAAAAAGAAGTTGGAAGAACATATTTTCTTGACCTCGTCTTCAGTGAACAGAATAATCTTCACATGGAAGTGTGATCGAAGTTTGACAATCAAATATGATTTCATTTCTTTCAGATGAGTGTTTATTTTCTTATTTGCGTGTTTGCTTTTTCCTTGTTTATCATTTTGTGTGCATATATAACTATTCATTTGTATAATCATTATCACTTTTCAGCCAGCCTTGTTATTGAGTGGTGAGGCTTTTGTAGGGTCATTCATTATGACCCATCGACTGATACTTGTAGAGCGTAACAAAAAATAAAAAAAATAAAAAATTCAGTCCAGACCTTTAATATATGGGAAGCGGCAATTAGATGTTTGAAATGGAAGCATAAGTGACATGGATCATACAAACATATGGTTTGAGATGTTCAGGTTGGCTTGTTTAGGATTTAGGAATCAAATTTTGCTATTCCATAGATATCCAGTATATATATATATATATATATATTTATATATATATATATATGTATATATATATATATATATATATATATATATATACATATGTGTGTGTGTGTGTGTGTGTGTGTGTGTGTGTGTGTGTGTGTGTGTGTGTGTATGTATGTGTGTGTGTATATGTATATAAATATATATATATATATATATATATATATATATATATATATATATATATATATAGAGACTATATATATATATATATATATGTGTGTGTGTGTGTGTGTGTGTGTGTGTGTGTGTGTGTGTGTGTGTGTGTGTGTATATATATATGTATATATATATATGTATATATATATGTATATATATATATGTATATATATATGTATATATATATATATATATATGTATATATATATATATATATATATATATGTGTGTGTGTGTGTGT
>NC_134780.1:75902368-75939868 GCF_046742065.1 Oratosquilla oratoria
TCTGTCTTTTTAATTCTTCTATTTCTTTCTTTAGGTTTTGGTTCTCCTTCTTTAGTTCTTCCAATTTATCAACTCTTTGTGTAATCCGTGTAAGTTGACTGAACCTAACCTCCCACTGTTCGTTCATTTTCTCTAGTTTTTCCTCTAGACTTGCTAATCGGGGGAGGTTGTCATCTCCTCCCTCATTAAATCCATGGAAATAATTATCTTCACCTTCCATTGCGCTGCTCTTATCTATATTTCTAATTTTTACACTTTTTTTTACTAATCTCTTCGATTTCATCTGTATCGTCTGCGCATCTTTTGTTGACAATCCTTCTGACTTTCGAGGCCCGTTCGTCCTCGTCCTCATTTCCTTCCATTTTCCTCAGTAATCCCTCCACTTCTCCTTTTTCTTCACCTTCCCACTACACCACGAGCTTTCCCCTTCCCTACTAATACAACACAGGTACTCCCCCGTCGTTGAAATCCACGAAATTTGAAGTTTTTCCTAGAGTTCTAAACTTCTCTGTCGTTTCGACTATCGTGTGTGTGTGTGTGTGTGTGTGTGTGTGTGTGTGTGTGTGTGTGTGTGTGTGTGTGTGTGTGTGTGTGTGTGTGTGTGTGTTACCGTACCGCGTACGATAGTCACTCCTGTGTTGTTTTGTATTTTCCATATTCTTTCATTCTCCGCATGCGTATCATTCGTAGCAAGAGAAAACAAAGTGATTCAAAAGATGAATATATCTGCGTATAAGTTATATATTTTAGAGTGTTACATTCTGATTAGTGTATGAAAATTTAAAGATGTATTTACTTTAATTTCTTGTGATGTATGAATACTGTATGGTTTATGTTTACGACCTATGTATATCGACAGATCCATTGTTGAAACTTGTTATGATGTCGATTTGAATTAAAGAGAGAAGAATGGTCTCTGTTTCTTACAGCTGAACGAGTAACATGTATCTCATGTTAGTCTAATGGGGATTCATATCCACATGATTGAATATAGCATGTTTAGAAACAAATATAAAAGGGGAAATGCTGTACTAGAAAGAGCACTCCAATAAGGTATGTAAGCTTAAAATTTGTATTGTATTAGATGCTCATTATTATCTTGATAATATTGAAGATGTAGATGATATTTCATGATAAACTTGATATATCATGTATATGCATATCAAGACATTACAGCCATGGTATTTGTGAATGCTTCCATTGATATTAATACAAGATCTAATTATTTACATGTGTGCAAGTTATGACAAGTTAATTGATGATGTTAATAATTTTGTTTATTTCAACTCATTTGAATAATAATTATCAATGATGCGGCTGCGCGAAAGGACAGCAGCATCAAATGGTCCACCAAGGCAAATCATTCAGGAGACCCAAATTAATTTGCATCCTGAAGTAGTTGCTGTTCTTCCTAAATATCATTCCCTTCAGCGGACAGTACAACGACAACGGAAGTGCAAGGCATTGCCTGTCCCTGCTCCAAGTAACATAGGGGAAATAAGATATACCTCAAGAACTTGTTTACACATATGCTGGCGAAATTTTTCTTGCATATGACTCCGGTAGTGATGACCCGGATCGTTATTTTATATTTGCTACCCCTGATAATTTGAGATTGATGAAGGAGAATAAGCACTGGATGCGAGTGGGGACTTCCCTCATTTATTTTATCAGCTATATGTGATTCATATCCTATATAAAGGAAGCGTCCTTCCAATGGTATATATTCTCCTTCAGAGAAAGTCAGAGGAAGCATATAGCCGTGCTCTGATACAACTACTTTGCATGGATAATGAGATTGCTCCATCTTCCATTTTGTGTGACTATGAGAAAGCATTTCATAAAGCTTTTCTTTCTGTCTTCAGAAATGCTGAGGTGTTTGGGTGTTTCTTCCATTTATCTCAAGCCGTTTGGAGAAAAATTCAGGATTTAGGTTTGACCGATTTATACTGTAGCAGAGAAGAAATACGGCAATACACAAAAATGCTAGTGGCATTGGGATTCGTTTCTTCCAATGATACAATCAATGTATTTGAATATTTACATGATTTGAATCTTTACATGAATCTTTACATTCCTGACGACCTAGATGAGTTGGTCTTTTACTTAGAATACACTTTGATAGGAAGACCTTGCAGGAGAGGAAGACGAAGTTATGCTATTTCCCCCCCCCCCCAAGTGTCTGGAGTGTCTATGAACGTACTATCAGCAAACATCCACGTACAAATAATTCGTTAGAAGGGTGGCATCAGGCAATGGAGATGTCAATAGGGCATATGCATCCTACAATTTATAAATTCATAGATATCTTAAGATTTGAACAAAATCATACATCAAATAAAGTGATTAGAATAGATACTGGGCAGCATGAAGATGTAAAGCAGGTAAATATATAAGTTAATAAGGCTATATATAAAAAATTGTTAGCGAATATTCTTTAAGAGATCAACTTCAATATCTTCGTTCAATATCTTTTATTATTAGCCTGCAGAAGTAGAAATTTTGTTTTATAAACTGTATTTAGGTATTTTATGTTTTTTATATATATCTTATGCTATTTTACATTATGGTATTTATTGGTTTTATGTTCTTTTTTAGGTATTTTATGGTAATTCCAGTATGAATAAAAATCTAAGCTTTCACATTTCTGTTTTTACTTGATTTTGTTTAGATATAATTTTATTTATATCTCATAACTGTATTTTGAAATTATGGCGCTCAAATGTCGGCGCTCAAATATCACTGCGCTCAATTGTCTTGCGCTCAAAAGTCAGCTCACGCTCCCACCTATTGCACTCTCATTCACCACCCCTTCCTCCCTCTCATCTTAGCTCCTCACGGATGACGGGTCATCCCTGTATCTCACCCACCGCCCTGGGTCAAAAGCAATGTAGTAAGACACAGTGCACCCACTGCAAGGCCTCTTCACTGAATCGGAGACCCCCCCCCCCATCTTCGTACTCTCATGCAGAAAAAGAGAAGACGGGAAGAACTCCCTATAGGCTGCGTCAAAAAATATGATTCACGCATAAACATCTCTACCCACTCTACATCCCCTCCCCTCCCTTCCTTGCATAACAGTATAATGTATACACAGTCGCCTTCCAGTCATCCCTCTGTTCTGCCTTCTCCCTTCCTTGCTCAACAGACATTTCCCTCTTCTTCAACGCCACATTCACCCCATCCATCCATCTCATCCTCGGTCATCCCCTCACGTTCACTCCCCACACCTCTACCTTCCACATCTCTTTTACTAATCTTTATTTCACTCATTCTTTCTATGTGTTCAAATCGTCTCAATAATCTTCCTTCAACCCTATCTGCGATCTCCTTTTCCACTCACGCTCTCCATCTTAACTTCTCACTTTTCACTCTATCCAATCTAGTAACCCTACCAATACTTCTCAGACATTTCATCTCAAACACATTCATTTTTTTCCTATCTGCCTCTCTTAAATTCCAAGTCTATGTCACATAAAATGCCGTCGGTACAATTTCCCCTTCATACAATTTCCTCTTTGCAGCCATTCCCAGCTGCCTATTTCTCATAACGTTTTTTAATTCCCCAATGTATTTACTTGCTTCCCTCAATCTACAATTCACCTCCACCCCCACTCCTCCATTTCCTGCCACATGTGACCCCAAAAACCTAAAGCTATCCACATCCTCCAGCGTCTCTCCTTCCAACTCACTGCCATCTTCTACCATTGTACATCTCATCACCTTACTTTTACCCATCCACACACACACACACACACACACACACACACACACACACACACACACACACACACACACACACACACACACACACACACACACAAACACACACACACAAACACACACACACACACACAAAAATATAAATATATATATATATATATAAATATATATATACATATATATATAAATATACATATACTCGTATATGCCCAGGAAAATTCCGCTGTGTTCCAACACGTCAGCACAAAAAAAAAACAGTCTTGATTGGGACAAGACCAAAATTTTGTTTAAGTCCAACTGCAGCTTCAGGAGAAAATTTGTTGAATCCGCTTTAATAGAAGACTGTTCGAATTTGAACATCTCCAAAGGCCAATGGTCCCTGGACATAATCTCATGGCTAGCTGTAACCTATTTGGTTAAATTTTTCACCCAACTGACCCCGCTCCCCCAGCACTACTGACCCCGCTTCCCTTCTGACCTCACACCTCTACCACATAAACTCTCCCTTCTGACTCCGCCCTGCGCGACGGATTGTCACGTTTTTAGCTATGCTTATTCTCTTTCTACTCACATCTCAATTGTATTTATCTCTATCATTTCATGTAACCTGTACTTTCCTGAAGAGGGCTATGGCTATTACCCGGAATATAGCAGTTAAACTTTCTTCTAAGTTTCCTTTTATTCCGACTGTGGGTTCTTCGTGATTATATATGAAAGTGAGAAAAAGGTGCAGAAATAAAGAAAAAAACGTGGCAAAAGAGGGAGAAAGGTGAGAGTTAAAGGAAAGGGCAGGCAAGGAAAAAGTAATAGGAGAAAGAGAGGGAGAGGAGTGAAAGAGAGAAGAAAGGAATCGAGAGAGTGGAATAAAGAGGAAGGAGAGGGGGATGGAATAGAAAAAGAAAGAAGGGAGAGGGTATGAAGAAGAGAACATGATAGATAACCCCTTCACTATTGAGGGAAATGCCACGGAAATGAATGGATTAGTCTTGTGATAATTAGAATAGCAGGGAGAATGCCTTGTATGCAGTATAAAAGGGGCTGATCATCCCTTGCCCTCCCTATTACTAAGAAAGGGAGTCGGGGTTGCTACAAGGATGTGTGAAATAGACCGGTAGATCCTTTGTTCATGTCTTCTACTCACAATGTACCCTCGCAGACACTTCTTCCAGTTACATGTGAATTGAGATCCATTAAAAAAAAAAGTAAATGTTTTGCTGCTTTGCTTCCGACCCAGGCAGTGGGCCGGGAACAAGGGCGACCCATCATGCAAAAGGCGCTAAGATAGAAAAGAAAGAAAATGGTTGATGGGTAGGCGTGAGATGGGTCTGGGGTGGATGAATAGTGGGGATGTGCCTTGGCTGGCCAGATCCCTTATAAAGGGAGGCCGGGATTGATTTTTTTTTTTTTTTTTTTTTTTTATAGGTTGGTATACATTTTACAAAAGAAGTTATTTTCACAACTGTGTCTCGATCTTCTTGGGGTCTGTACCTCCCACTGTGGTCAAAATATCAACAGAGACAAAAACGGAAAGAAGCGAAGAGAATAGCATAAAGATAGATGAAAACAAAGCTTACAGATGTAACAGATAAACAAGGATAAAGAGAGACTAAGGAGGGCTTTGGATTAAAGGGACGAATAGAGATGTGACAAAAGAGAAAACCAAAAAGATGAGGAATTTATCTCTGGGTTGAGCTGCACTATGGCGCCGCAGACAGTCATTTGTCAAGCTAAGATTAGGAGAAAAAAAGAGAAAAAATAAAATAAAATCAGAAAAGTGAGGACGGTAAGGACGAAACCATTACAGCCAAGAAAAGAAAAAGACTCCTCCCCCTCCTTTCAACAAGGAGAATAAACGAGCTGAGAAATTAGATTACATATTCCTTGGGAAAAAAAATGATAAAGTTGAATTTGAAAACGAAACGCTTGAATGCGGTCTGGATCCGTGGAGAATTTGGCCTTTCGCGGAAAAACGTAAACAAGGACGAAGGAACTACAAATTGAAGGACAAATTAGAGGATGAGAGATCGGGAGAAAGTTCGGTAAGACTCACGAAGACACTCCAAGGATCTTCAGGAGCGGGGAGGCTCCAAGACCTTCCAGAGAACGTAAACAATGTAAGAGGGAGGTCCGCCTCGGAGGCAAAACCAGAGGACGAGAGAGCGAGAGAAACTTCGGTAAGGCTCACAAAGACACTCCAAGGATCTTCATGAGCGGGGAGGCTCCAAGACCTTCGTGAGAACGTAAACAACGTAAGAGGGAGCTACGCCTCGGAGGCAAAACCAGAGGACAAGAGCTCGGGAGAAACTTCGGTAAGGCTTAAAAAGACACTTCAAGGATCTTCAGGAGCGGGGAGGCTCCAAGACCTTCCAGAGAACGTAAACAACGTAAGAGGGAGCTGCGCCTCGGAGGAAAACCAGAGGACAAGAGCTCGGGAGAAACTTCGGTAAGGCTCACAAAGACACTCCAAGGATCTTCATGAGCGGGGAGGCTCCAAGACCTTCGTGAGAACGTAAACAACGTAAGATGGAGCTACACCTCGGAGGCAAAACCAGAGGACAAGAGCTCGGGAGAAACTTCGGTAAGGCTCACAAAGACACTCCAAGGCTCTTCATGAGCGGGGAGGCTCCAAGACCTTCCGGAGAACGTAAACAACGTAAGAGGGAGCTACGCCTCGGAGGCAAAACCAGAGGACAAGAGCTCTGGAGAAACTTCGGTAAGGCTCGAAAAGACACTCCAAAGATCTTCAGGAGCAGGAAGGTTCTAAGACCTTCCGGAGAACGTAAATAATGGAAGCAGAAGGAGAAACACTGAAAGATCTCAAATCATAGGACTATGAGGAAGAATGGTGGAGAAAGGAAAACGTACAGAAACGTTCCAAAGGTGATTTTAAACTATTTTTTCTGTTTAACGTCAGACGATTTTATTGAGCGTTAGGGAATTATTTCAAGGGTTAAGAGAAGCGATAAGACTAAACGGAAACTGTTTTATGTTAAACTGGCACAAAGAATCGGGGATGATAAAGCGACGAAAAAGAAGAGAAAGAAAAAAAAATCCCTCGATTCCTGTATGAGATGAAGAGAAAAAATTGCGCTTAAATTGTTTTTTGTTTTTGTTTTGTTTTTTGTTTTGTTTTTTGTTTTTTGTTTTTTGTCTTTTTTGGGGGGGATGGAGGGAATGCTCATGATAAATGGCGACGAATTTAGAAGAGGTATGAAAAGAAAATGTGCGAAAATGTGGAACTGAGGTGGAGTGAAAATACTACACTATATATATTTCGATTATTTACTTATTTGTCAACTTGTATAGAACGGCACTACGAGAAGGATTGACTATATATCTGCAAGAGTGGAAGAAATTGTAATAAAGAATAACATACAAGTATACATACATTTCTAAGCTGATCAATATTTGTTTCATGACTTCACCTCAACGAGGTGCATCAACTTCTACAGATATTTGTATTAGCTATTTTAATCATAGTCGATAAGGACGCTTTTCCATGCACTCCTAAGGTATACCTGAGCCTTCTGCTGCTGATCCAGATGCAAGACCAATTTCGCTCCATCCCCAATACTGATGCCTTTGTTAGTCTTCGCTTTACGGCCGATTTTACAACCTTTGTTCATTCTTCTTCACAAAAATGGATTCAGTTTTTTTCCGCGTGTTCAATGTTTGACCTGTTGTTAACTACCACTGTTCTGTATTCACCCACCCCACCAAAAACAAAAAATCCTATCAGTTCATTCTCTACGAGTTGGTTGGTTCTCAGAATTTGGAGGATTACGACCGACTAATCCCCTTGTTGCAGTAACGCGTTGAGTCTTAGCGGGACGCGGAATGTCATGAGTAGGTCCTCGACTCGCTTTGTCCGTTTAGCTAACGACTCTTCCACCCCACGGCAGCTTGGTAGTTTCTACAATCACTATTAAAGGACGTAGGGGAGGTCATCTAAATTAGAATTCATACATTTTCATAATTCATCCTAAACATTATTTTGCAATATATATTTATATATATATATATATATATATATATATATATATATATATATATATATATATATCTATATATATGTGTGTGTGTATACATATATATATACTGTACATATATATATACATATATACATATACATATATATATATATATATCAGGCGGTGCTCAGATAAGAGGGAGGGTGGAGGGGTGTGTAGTGTATTCAGGGATGGAATGGGTGGAAACGATTTTATGCTTTTCCCTTTTTGGCTACCTCCCTTGGAAGGGGGAAAAAGCCTTGGTATATGTATGTATAATATATATATATATGTACATATATATATATATAATATATATATATATATATATTATATATATATATATATGTATATGCACATACATATATATGTATATATATATATATATATATATATATATAATATATACATGTATGTATATATACAACACACACACACACATATATATATATACACATATTATATATTTAAGGTCAGGACTCACTAACACTCCCAGGCCATTTTCACATCCTGATTACCTCTGCATTTTTGTTTGTGTCTGTCTTAACAATACACCCTAATACCCTGTTAGCCCTATTCCTGGCAGTAATGCACTGTTTCCTGGCTTTAGGTCAGGACTCACTAACACCTCCCAGGTCATTTTTACGTCCTGTTTTCTCTAACATGGCGTTATCTAAGATGTGAATAGAAACCAGATTAGATTACAATGCAATGTAATACAGTTGAATAAGATACAGTCCTTTCCAATACAATACAATTCAATACAACACGATACAATAAAATACAATCCAATCCATTCTAATACAACTCAATACAACACAATACAAAAATAATATTGGAATAGAATACGACAGAATTGGATATAATAGAAAAGAATAGAAAAACATATAGGTTACTAAATAAAATAGAAAACAAAATAGATGAGAATAGAATAGAATACAATACAATACAAAAGAAAAAGAATAGAGTGGAATATGATGGAAGTGAATATAGCAGGATAGAATAGAAAATACTAGAATAGAATTGTGTAGTATGAAATAAGATAGAACATAACAGAATAGCAGAATAGGATAAAAGAGAATCGAAATAAATTATACAAAAAGGAGAGAAAATAGAATAACATAAAATAATGTAAGATGAAAGTAAATAAAACCAAAATGAAATCATATACAGTAGCAGAAATACTGGAGAAAAGTAAAATTAGAATATTCAACGATAAAGAATCAAATAAAATCAAAAGGAGACTCCTACATAAAAATATAACGAGATAAAAGAAAAGTTGCGCGATATTCAAGATAAGAGGCACTATGAAAATAATGAAAAAAAAATCAGGAAAGAAAAACCACAAGACATATTGAGGAATGAAAATGGAGTCTGAAGAAAACAAAGTATTTAAACTAAGAACAAGGAATTAATCAAAACAAATCAACAGAAAAATGTCGACAAGTAAAGAGTCATCGGAAGTAGATAATTTAATAGATGAAGGTAAACAAATAAAACAAATAAATAAAAGAGTAAAACAAATAAACAAATGAAATAAACATATAATCAAGCAATGAGGTAATTAAAAAAATGTAGCGAGAGAAAATAAGTAATATTTTCCACATCTCAGTATTTGTCCACAATTTCCGAGTATAACGGACTCCAAAGGAAAATACCGGTGAAAGTGAAGGAAGCTAAAGAGGAAAGAGAAATTGAAACAGGAAATAAGGAATAGTGTGCACAGTTGGTCATTACCCACGGGAAATGTGAACTGCCAGCATTCCATTCAATATAACTGTGCGATCAAATATGAAAAATGCGCGATCAAATGTGAACGTAAGGGAAAGATCTGGAAAAGAAGACAAAAGAATTGTTACGAAAACGTTGGAAGGAAGGATATCATATACTATGTGTAAAACAATAAGAAAAGAAGGAACAAGAATAGCAAAACGAAAACAATAATGAGTGTTTACAAAACTAATAACAATGATATATATATATGTATATATATATATATACATATGTATATATATATATATATATATATATATATATATATACATGCATATGGATATATATATACATGCATATATATGTATATATATACATATATATACATGCATATATATACATATATATACATGCATATATATACATATATATACATGCATATGTATACATATATATACATGCATATATATACATATATATACATGCATATATATATATATACATATATATATATATACATATATATATACATATATATACACATATACATATGTATATATATACATTTATATATATACATGCATGCATGCACATATATATATATATATATATATATATATATATAATATATATATATGTGTGTGTGTGTGTGTGTGTGTGTGTGTGTGTGTGTGTGTGTGTGTGTGTGTGTGTGTGTGTGTGTGTGTGTGTGTGTGTGTGTGTGTGTGTTTAATATATATATATATATATATATATATATATATATATATATATATATATATATATATACATATGTACATACATATATACATATGTACATACATTTATACATACATATATACATATGTACATACAATAATGCATATATATATATATATATATATATTTATATATATGTGTATATTTATATATATAGATATATATCTATATGTATATTTACATATATACATATATATATGATATATATGTGTGTGTGTGTGTGTGTGTGTGTGTGTGTGTGTGTGTGTGTGTGTGTGTGTGTGTGTGTGTGTGTGTGTGTGTGTGTGTGTGTGTGTGTGTGTGTGTCTGCGTGTGTGTATCTGCGTGTGTGTATCTGCGTGTGTGGAACTCCTTGTTCCACACACCATCTTTGCACACTTTATGACTCCCTCTTTGAGCCATCTCCATTCCTCCTCCCCTCCTAGTTCTACTCTGTCCTTCACTCCCTCCCATTCTTCTCTGAGTTTCTTCTTATACTTCTTTTACTTTTCTTTCTCCTTGAAGCAGTTCACTCTAAGTACCTCCCTACCTTCTGCCTTTTCCTTTTTCTCCACCTATTCTCCACTCTCAATTTACCTTCTACCAGAAAATTATCTGATATTCCCCCACTCTCTCCCCTTAGAACACGTACATCCTTAACTCTTCCTACCATACTCACCACTATATATTCCATTAACGCTCTATCTGCCACCCTTCCATCCATTACCCTTTCCCATGTGTACTTATGCTTGACTTTCTTCTTAAACACTGTATTTGCTATCATCAACTCTCTTTCAAGACACATCTCCATCAACAATTCCCCATTACAATTTTTACCTGGAACTCCATACTTCCCAATCACTGTGTCTATTGGTTCTTTTTTCTACCCTAGCATTAAGGTCTCCCAATACAACTGCATTGACATTTCTCCCTAATCCCTCTAAACCGATATTTCTCTCTAATCCCTCTATACCGAAAAAGCCTCCCTTTCCTCTACGCTCTTCTCACTACCAGGCCCATACGCAATCACAAAAACCAACATCTCCCTTTCCAGCTTCACCTTCATCCACATCAGCCTTGAAGAAACCACCTTCCACTCCACTACACGCTTACCTATCTCTTCACTTACTAGTATAGCCACCCCTTCTCTCCCTCGTCCCCTCTTCACTCCTGAGAACCTCCCAACTACACTCCCAAACTCACACTCGTCCCTCCCTTTCATTTTAGTTTCACTCAAAACCAGCACATCCATCTTTCTTCTCACAAACGTATTGCCTATCTCTTCCCTTTTACTCTCATCTGTACCACATCCACGCACATTAAAAGACCCAAACCTTAGGGCTCTGATTGGAAAACTCTTAGACCCTCTTATGGCTTTACTTTTTTAAGGAATGTCCCCTTTGGGGCTACAGGTAGCAGGACTCCTAATCCCATCACTCGTCCCGTTTTTTGTCGTCTCTTACGACTCAAGTGGGAAGACTTGGTGATAGCATTCTTTTCCCCCACCACAGCGTAGGCGAAAAAAGGAAATGAATATTCAGAGAAATGGTACAGGACAGTAACAAGGGGTTGGGGGACAGCATAACGGAGGGACACTCGTAATATAAAAGTATCATCATTTCTCTATGAACAGAGTTTTCCTCTATCACAGACAAAATGATGTGTGGCTTTGATCCGAAGGGGCGCCCCATATAGACCTTAAAATATCAACTGCATGCTACTTTGCAACAATAACATGGAGCCAATACCCCAGACGGATACACTCTAAAAATAGTTCAGGTGTACGCACCAACTTCACAGAATTCAGACGATGAAATTGGATCCTTCTATGATGATATAAGTCAGGTAATGGGTCAAGAAAAAATTAAGTACACACTGGTAATAGGTGACTTTAATGCTAAAGTGGGGAAGAAGATAGGAGATGAGTCGTGCATTGGGAAGTTTGGAGTAGGTGAAAGAAATGACAGAGGCGAGATGTTAGTCAATTTTGCAGAGAGCTACAACATGATGATAATGAATACTTTCTTCCAAAAGCGTGTAGGTCGTAAATGGACCTGGAGAAGTCCAAATGGAACAACAAAGAACGAAGTAGACTTCATATTATGAGAAGAGTAAGAGTATTAGTAATGTTACGGTGATAAATAAAGTCTACATAGGTAGTGACCATAGAATGGTAGGTTGCACAGCTAAATTCAATTTCAGAGACGAGAGAAATAAACTAATTTTAAAAAAGAAAATCAGCCTCGCAAAGGTTAAGGATAATAAAAAGGAAATTCAGTTAGAAATTAAAAATAGATTTGAAGCTCAAAGAACTAACGAGGACACAGTCGAAGATATGAATTTGAATTTAGTGAATATCATTAGAGAATCGGCAGAGAAAGTAGGAAGTACAAAAAGTATTAGAGAAAACAAATATTCCAAAGCTACAAACGACCTAATTAAAAGAAGGAAGACCATGCAGGTCAAAAACAGGAGAGACGAAATAGAAAGAGTAGAACTAAACAAGCTTATCAACAAAAGGCAGAGATCAGAGAAAAGAAAGAAAAACATGGATGAAATAGAGGAAACTATTCGGAAAGGTAAAAGTATCAAAGTGACCGAGCGCAGACATGCTTTAGGAAGACAGCAAATGATATGTTTGAAAGATAGAAATGGAGAAACCATTAACTGCAGAGACAGAATGGTAACAAGAATAGATTAATTTTACCAAGAGCTTTACTCGTCGAAGACCGTAGTTGAGTCAGTAAATTCATCTGTAGACGTTAGTAGTGTACCAGAGATTACAAAAGAAGAAGTAGAATTTGCTCTAAAAATCATGAAACTAGGAAGAGCACCTGGGGAAGATGGTATATCGATAGATCAGTTGAAAGACGCAGGGAAAGAAGTTCATATTAAGTTAGTTCAGTTGTACGCCCAGTGCTTACGTCAGGAAAGCGTTCCTGAATCGTGGTGCAATGCTATAGTGATTTTGCTTCATAAAAAAAGAGACCAGAAGGACCTTAATAACTATCGACCGATTAGCTTACTACCAAATGTAAATAAAGTATTCTCCAAAATCCTTACAAATAGACTACGTCAAGTTTTATATGGAAACCAACCGAGAGAACAAGCAGGCTTTAGGCGCGGAGACTCGACTCTAGACCATTTACAGGCGATGAACCATCTAATTGAGAAAACGACGGAATACAATATGCCTCTGTGTTTAGCTTTTGTAGATTACGAGATGGCCTTTGACTCGGTAGAACAAATAGCAATACTAAATTCGCTACGCAGTCAGGGTACAAATGAACAGATCGTAAGAGTTTTAGAAAAGATTTATGCGAAAGGTACAGCTATAATTACATAAAGATACAGAAAAGATCAAAATCGAGAAAGGAGTACGGCAAGGCGATACCATTTCACCCAAATTATTTACAGCTTGCCTGGAAGAGATTTTCACATGGTTGAGTTGGGAAGAAAAAGGTTTGAAGATTAATGGCGAATATTTAAACCGCCTAAGATTTGCGGATGATATTATTCTTATTTCAGAAAGAGCAGAAGACTTGCAAGATATGCTGAGTGATCTGAACAAGGAAAGTCTCAGAGAGAGATCTTGATAACGTATTGGTTTAAGTCACTGTAACTTTGTTACGGGTTAGTTGGGTTTCGAATCCTCGGCTCGTCCACGTTTCAATTTCCAACGGATGCCTCCATCGAGCGATTCTTCAGTCTCGACTGCGATGGTATGGAATTAAAAGTGATTTGTGGTTGAAAAAAGATGTATATATATTGTATATTATATATATATATATATATACTGTATATATACATATATATATGTATATATATGCAACAGTAATCACATAAAACACGTGAATAAAGATTTTTGCTTGTAACCACGAGGAAAATAAAGATCGGAATACTGAACGTTTTCGTCTATTAAGACATTTTCAAAGTACATAGTGTCACAACAAAGTATAACTTAAATACAATAGTATAGAAAACAGGAGAGGTCACTCAACGTAAATACGTAAGGGTTATCTTACAAAGAAACAAAAATATAAATAAAAACAATAAATAAAATGGGTGACAATTGAAACAGGTGATAAAATGTCACTCAGCATAAATACATAAGGATGACAATTGACAAGGTGATAAAAGGACATTCAACATAAATACATAAGATATATCCTACAAAGAAACAAAATATAATACCCGTGTCAACTGTCACCCATTTTTATTTTATTTATTCTTGTTATTATTATTTTCTATTATATATATGTATGCGTGTGCATGCGTGCACATATATATGTATGTATGTATATGTATATTATTATTACTTTTATTTTTGTTTCTTTGTAAGACAATCCTTATGTATTTATATTGAATCACATGTGTCAATTATCACCCTTCGTATTTCTTGTTATTATCATTTATATTTTGTTTCTTTGTAGGATATTTCTTATGTATTTATGTTGAATGTCCTTTTATCACCTTGTCAATTGTCATCCTTATGTATTTATGCTGAGTGACATTTTATCACCTGTTTCAATTGTCACCCATTTTATTTATTGTTTTTTTTTTATATTTTTGTTTCTTTGTAAGATAACCCTTACGTATTTACGTTGAGTGACCTCTCCTGTTTTCTATACTATTGTATTTAAGTTATACTTTGTTGTGATACTATGTACTTTGAAAATGTCTTAATAGACGAAAACGTTCAGTATTCCGATCTTTATTTTCCTCGTGGTTACAAGCATAAATCTTTATTCACGTGTTTTATGTGATTACTGTTGCATATATATATATATATAATATGTACATATGTATATATATATATGTACATATGTATATATATATACAGTATATATATATATATCTTTTTTCAACCACAAATCACTTTTAATCCCATACCATCGCAGTCGAGACTGAAGAATCGCTCGATGGAGGCATCCGTTGGGAATTGAAACGTGGAAGAGCCGAGGATTCGAACCCAACTAGCCCGTAACAAAGTCACAATAACTTAAACCAATACGTTATCAAGATCTCTCTCTGAGACTTTCCTTGTTCAGATCACTCAGCATATCTTGCAAGTCTTCTGCTCTTTCTGAAATAAGAATAATATCATCCGCAAATCTTAGGCGGTTTAAATATTCGCCATTAATCTTCAAACCTTTTTCTTCCCAACTCAACCATGTGAAAATCTCTTCCAGGCAAGCTGTAAATAATTTGGGTGAAATGGTATCGCCTTGCCGTACTCCTTTCTCGATTTTGATCTTTTCTGTATCTTTATGTAATTATAGCGGTACCTTTGGCATAAATCTTTTCTAAAACTCTTACGATCTGTTCGTTTGTACCCTGACTGCGTAGCGAATTTAGTATTGCTATTTGTTCTACCGAGTCAAAGGCCATCTCGTAATCTACAAAAGCTAAACACAGAGGCATATTGTATTCCGTCATTTTTTTCAATTAGATGGTTCATCGTCTGTAAATGGTCTAGAGTCGAGTATCCGCGCCTAAAGCCTGCTTGTTCTCTCGGTTGGTTTCCATATAAAACTTGACGTAGTCTATTTGTAAGGATTTTGGAGAATACTTTATTTACATTTGGTAGTAAGCTAATCCATTTTATCCAAACTTTATCCTTTTTGTCTTTTAATTCCCTACATCTTTTGTTTTACCAACACTTTACTGATCCTTTTTCTTGTTTTTCTCTTGGAATATACTTTTCCACTCCTTTATAAAATTTGATCAAAATATTCCGTTTCTCTTCTACTGTCGTTTCCTCCTTGTATATCCTTTTCCTAGTCTGTTTTTTTTTTTTTTTTTTAAGAATTCTCTTACTTTATCAAAAAAAAAATTAACGTACATCAAGCTTCCCTTTTTTTCCATATATTTTTCCTCATTTACTTCCAGTTCAACCAATATGTGGTCACTTTTACTTATTGGTGTCTTATATTCAATCTTGTCCACTATTTCGAGTTCTGACATGATTATTGGGTCCAGTCTCGATGGTTCTTGCTTATTTCTATACCTAGTATTCTCTTGTATCCATTGTGTCATTGTATGTTCTATAATCATATCAAGTAGTACATTTCTCCATTGGTCGTCTCCACCCTTCACTGTCATCTCTTCCCAGCAGATTTCTTTACAATCAAAGTCACCCATTATAACTATTCTTCCTCCATCTTCCATTATCTTATTTAGTGTTATCCTTGTGTCTTCTAACATATTTTTGTGTTCTCTCACTTCCCACGAAGCCGTTTTAGAAGGCACATAATTTACCACAAACTTCCTGGTCTTCCCATCCTTGTCCTCCACTTCCATCACAATCATCTCTATTCTATTCTTTCCATATGTGACATTCCTCATATTTATATCCTTCTTAGACAGGAACATAACTCCACCCCCTTGTTTTACCTCTGTTTCTAATCCAATAATTTTATGCACCATGTCCTACACTGTTGGGTAGCAGTGGACCTTTCAATTTTGTCTCTATGATTCCCATTATGTCCGTTTTTTTTTTTTTTTTTTTTTCTTCAGGTAATCATTCAGTTCATTCAAGCCTGTTATTGAGCCATCTATATTTGTGTAAGACACTTTTAATTTTCTACTGCCTCCATCCTGTTTCTTGTTTCCCTTTTGTTTTTCTCTGCTATGAACCATTTCCTCACTTTCATATCCACTACTCTCCAATACAATTTCTCTTTGTCTGACTCTGTTCTGTTCTCGTTTTTTTCCTTAGCTTCTAGTCTTTTTGCTTTCTTATCCTCTCTTTCCTCTTTATTCATCTCTCTTTCCATCTATACTTGTTTAAATAGATCACTTTTTGCTACTTTCCCTGCTTTTCTAAGACATTCTCTGCTGTGGTTTGTGACCTGAATTTAACCTTAATGAGTCTGGTATTACCTGTATTGTATATCCCAAGTCTATATATTTCCTCAACTTCTTTCCCTATTTCTTCTTTATCTTCTTGAACTACTTCTAATATCTTATTTACTTTTTCCTTCTCCTCCTTTACTCTTGTAGTCCTATTTGGATTATGCTTCTCTTCCATCCCTAATATAATTATACATTTCTTTTTATCTGCTAAATCTCTTACTATATTCTCCTTCTCCCTCATTACTTTAATAACTGTGTCCTTAGTTTGTTCTTCCATCTATTGTATCACTATATCTCTAAATTCAATTTTGTTGTTCTCTTGTAATTTTCCCAACCACTTACCTCTTTTGCCATGGACTCTTTATTCTCTTTATTGTTTTTTTAATTCCTCATTCTCATCCTTTACTTCTTCTAACTGTCTTTTTATTTTTTCTATTTCTTTCTTTAGGTTTTGGTTCTCCTTCTTTAGTTCTTCCAATTTATCAACTCTTTGTGTAATCCGTGTAAGTTGACTGAACCTAACCTCCCACTGTTCGTTCATTTTCTCTAGTTTTTCCTCTAGACTTGCTAATCGGGGGAGGTTGTTATCTACTCATTCATTAAATCCATGGAAATAATTATCTTCACCTTCCATTGCGCTGCTCTTATCTATATTCTAATTGTTACATTTTTCACTAATCTCTTCGATTTCATCTGTATCGTCTGCGCATCTTTTGTTGACATACCTTCTGACTTTCGAGGCCCGTTCGTCCTCGTCCTCATTTCATTCAATTTCCTCAGTAATCCTTCCACTTCTCCTTTTTCTTCACCTTCCCACTACACCACGAGCTTTCCCCTTCCCTACTAATACAACACAGGTACTCCCCCGTCGTTGAAATCCACGAAATTTTAAGTTTTTCCTGGAGTTCCAAACTTTGCTGTTGTTTTGACTATCGTGTGTGTGTGTGTGTGTGTGTGTGTGTGTGTGTGTGTGTGTGTGTGTGTGTGTGTGTGTGTGTATGTGTGTGTGTGTGTGTGTGTGTTGTTACCGTACCGCATACGATAGTCACTCCTGGGTTGTTTTGTGTTTTCCATATTCTTTCATTCTCCGCATGCGTATTATGCGTAGCAAGAGAAAACAAAGTAATTCAAAAGATGAATATATCTGCGTATAAGTTATATATTTTAGTGTTATATTCTAATTAGTGTATGAAAATTCAAGGATGTATTTACTTTAATTTCTTGTGATGTATGAATAATGTATGATTTATGTTTACGACCTATGTATATCGACAGATCCATTGTTGAAACTTGTTATGATGTCGATTTGAATTAAAGAGAGATAAATGGTCTCTGTTTCTTACAGCTGAACGAGTAACATGTATCTCATGTCAGTCTAATGGGGATTCATATCCACATGTTCGAACATAGCATGTTTAGAAATAAATATAAAAGGGGAAATGCTGTACTAGAGAGAGAGCACTCCAATAAGGTATGTAAGCTTGGAAATTGTATTGTGTTAGATGCTCATTATTATCTTGATAATATTGGAGATGTAGATGATATTTCATGATAAACTTTATATATCATGTATATGCATATCAAGACATTACAGCCATGGTATTTGTGAATGCTTCCATTGATATTAATACAAGATCTAATTATTTACATGTGTGCAAGTTATGACAAGTTAATTGATGATGTTAATAATTTTGTTTATTTCAACTCATTTGAATAATAATTATCAATGATGCGGCTGTGGGGAAGGGCAGCAGCATCAAATGATCCACAAAGGCGAATCATTCAGGAGACCCAAATTAATTTGTATCCTGAAGTAGTTGCTGTTCTTCCTAAGTATCATTCCTTTCAGCGGACAGTACAACGACAACGGAAGTGCAAGGGATTGCCTGTCCCTGCTCCAAGTAACATAGGGGAAATAGATATACCTCAAGAATTTGTTTGATATATGCTGGCGAAATTTTTCTTGCATATGACTCCGGTAGTGATGACCCTGATCGTTATTTTATATTTGCTACTTCTGATAATTTGAGATTGATGAAGAAGAATAAGCACTGGATGGGAGATGGGACATTCAAAATAGCTCCTAAGTTATTTCATCAGCTATATATGATTCGTATCCTATATAAAGGAAGCGTCCTTCCAATGGTATATTTATTCTCCTTCAGAGAACGTTAGAGGAAGTATATAGCCGTGCTCTGATACAACTACTTTGCATGGATAATAAGATTGCTCCATCTTCCATTTTGTGTGACTATGAGGAAGCATTTCATAAAGCTTTTCTTTCTGTCTTCAGAAATGCTGAGGTGTTTGGGTGTTTCTTCCATTTATCTCAAGCCGTTTGGAGAAAAATTCAGGATTTAGTTTTGACCGATTTATACTGTAGCAGGGAAGAAACACGGCAATACACAAAAATGTCAGCGGCATTGGCATTCGTTCCTCCCAATGATATAATAAATGCATTTGAATATTTACATGATGTAATTCCTGACGAGCTAGATGAGTTGATCTTTTACTTTGAAGACACTTGGATAGGAAGACCTTGCAGGAGAGGAAGACGAAGAGATGCTATGTTTCCCTCAAGTGTCTTGAGTGTCTATGAACGTGTTGTCAGCGAACATCCTCGTACAAATAATTCGTTAGAAGGGTGGCAACGGGCAATGCAGATGTCAAAAGGGCAGATGCATCCTACAATTCATAAATTCATAAATATTTTAAGATTTTAACAAAATCGTACATCAAATAAAGTGATCAGAATAGATACTGGGCAGCATTAAGATGTAAAGCAAGGTAAATATGTAAGAGTTAGTAAGGTTATATGAAAATTTGTTAGCGAATATTCTTCAAGAGATCAACTTATCTTCGTTCAATATATTTTATTATTAGCCTGCAGAAGTAGAAATTTGGTTTTATAAACTGTATTTAGGTATTTTATGTTTTTTATATATATCTTATGCTATTTTACATTATGGTATTTATTGGTTTTATGTTCTTTTTTAGGTATTTTATGGTAATTCCTATATGAATAAAAATTTAAGCTTTCACATTTCTGTTTTTACATAAGTTTGTTTAAACATAATTTCATTTACATTTCATAACTGTATTTTGAAATTATGGCGCTCAAATGTTAGCGCTCAAATATCACTGCGCTCAATTGTCTTGCGCTCAAAAGTCAGCTCACGCTCCCACCTATTGCACTCTCATTCACCACCCCTTCCTCCCTCTCATCTTAGCTCCTCACGGATGACGGGTCATCCCTGTATCTCACCCACCGCCCTGGGTCAAAAGCAATGTAGTAAGACACAGTGCACCCACTGCAAGGCCTCTTCACTGAATCGGAGACCCCCCCCCCCCATCTTCGTACTCTCATGCAGAAAAAGAGAAGACGGGAAGAACTCCCTATAGGCTGCGTCAAAAATATGATTCACGCATAAACATCTCTACCCACTCTACATCCCCTCCCCTCCCCTCCTTGCATAACAGTATAATATATACACAGTCACTCTCCACTGACTGTGTCCTGCCTTCTCCCTTCCTTGCTCAACAGACATTTCCCTCTTCTTCAACGCCACATTCACCCCATCCATCCATCTCATCCTCGGTCATCCCCTCACGTTTACTCCCCACACCTCTACCTTCCACATCTCTTTTACTAATCTTTATTTCACTCATTCTTTCTATGTGTTCAAATCGTCTCAATAATCTTCCTTCAACCCTATCTGCCATCTCCTTTTCCACTCCCGCTCTCCATCTTAACTTCTCACTTTTCACTCTATCCAATCTAGTAACCCTACCAATACTTCTCAGACACATCATCTCAAACACATTTATTTTTTTCTGCTCTCTTAAATTCCAAGTCTATGTCACATAAAATGCCGTCGGTACAATTTCCCCTTCATACAATTTCCTCTTTGCAGCCATTCCCAGTTGCCTGTTTCTCATAAGATTTTTTAATCCCCCAAGGTATTTACTTGCTTCTCTCAATCTACAGTTTATCTCCACCTCCATTCCCCCCTTTCCTGCCACATGCTACCCCAAATACTTAAAGTTATCCACTTCCCCCAGCCTATCTCCTTTTAGGCATCCAACTCACTGCCATCCTCTACCATTGTACATCTCATCACCTTACTTTTACCCATCCACACACACACACACACACACACACACACACACACACACACACACACACACACACACACACACACACACACACACACACACACAAACATACACACACAAACACACACACACACACATATATATATATATAAAAAAATATATATATATATATATATATATACATATATATATAAATATACATATACTCGTATATGCCCAGGAAAATTCCGCTGTGTTCCAACACGTCAGCACAAAAAAAAATCAATCTTGATTGGGACAAGACCAAAATTTTGTTTAAGTCCAACTGCAGCTTTAGGAGAAAATTTGTTGAATCCGCTTTAATAGAAGACTGTTCGAATTTGAACATCTCCAAAGGCCAATGGTCCCTGGACATAATCTCACGGCTAGCTGTAAGCTATTTGGTTAAAATCTTCACCCAACTGACCCCGCTCCCCCACCACTACTGACCCCACTTCCCTTCTGACCTCACACCTCTACCACATAACCTCTCCCTTATGACTCCGCCCTGCGCGATGGATTGTCACGTTTTTAGCTATGCTTATTCCATTTCTACTCACATCTCAATTGTATTTATCTCTATCATTTCATGTAACTTGTACTTTCCTGAAGAGGGATATGGATATTACCCGAAATATAGAAGTTGTACTTTCTTCTAAGTTTCCTTTTATTCCGACTATGGGTTCTTCGTGATTATATATGAAAGTGAGAAAAAGGCGCAGAAATAAAGAAAAATGTGGCAAAAGAGGGAGAAAGGTGAGAGTTAAAGGATAGGGCAGGCAAAGGAAAAGTAGTAGGAGAAAGAGAGGGCGAGGAGTGAAAGAGAGGAGAAAGGGATCGAGAGAGTGGAATAAAGAAGAGGAAGGATGGAATAGAAGGAGAGAGAAGGAAGAGGGTATGGAGAAGAGAACATGATAGATAACCCCTTCACTATTGAAGGAAATGCCACGGAAATGAATGGATTAGTCTGATGATAATTAGAATAACAGGGAGAATGCCTTGTATCCAGTATAGAAGGGGCTGATCATCCCTTGTCCTCCCTATTACTAAGAAAGGGGGTCGGGGTTGCTACAAGGATGTGTGAAATAGACCGGTAGATCCTTTTTTCATGCCCTTTACTTACACTGTACCCTCGTAGACACTTCTTCCAGTTACATGTGAACTGAGACCCTTAAAAAACAAAAAATAAAAGTAAATGTTTTGCTGCTTTGCTTCCGACCCAGGCAGTGGGCCGGGAACAAGGGCGAACCATCATGCAAAAGGCGCTAAAATAGAAAAGAAAGAAAATGGTTGATGGGTAGGCGTGAGATGGGTTTGGGGTGGGAATGTGCCTTGGCTGTCCAGATCCCATATAAAGGGAGGCCGGGATTTTTTTTTTTTTTTTTTTTTTTTTAGGTTGGTATACATTTTACAAAAGAAGTTATTTTCACAACTGTGTCTCGATCTTCTTGGGGTCTGTACCTCCCACTGTGGTCAAAATATCAACAGAGACAAAAACGGAAAGAAACGAAGAGAATGGCATAAAGATAGATGGGAACAAAGCTTACAGTTGTAACAGATAAATAAGGATAAAGAGAGACTAAGGAGGGCTTTGGATTAAAGGGACGAATAGAGATGTGACAAAAGAGAAAACCAAAAAGATGAGGAATTTATCTCTGGGTTGAGCTGCACTATGGCGCCGCAGACAGTCATTTGTCAAGCTAAGATTAGGAGAAAAAAAGAGAAAAAATAAAATAAAATCAGAAAAGTGAGGACGGTAAGGACGAAACCATTACAGCCAAGAAAAGAAAAAGACTCCTCCCCCTCCTTTCAACAAGGAGAATAAACGAGCTGAGAAATTAGATTACATATTCCTTGGGAAAAAAAATGATAAAGTTGAATTTGAAAACGAAACGCTTGAATGCGGTCTGGATCCGTGGAGAATTTGGCCTTTCGCGGAAAAACGTAAATAAGGACGAAGGAACTACAAATTGAAGGACAAATTAGAGGATGAGAGATCGGGAGAAAGTTCGGTAAGACTCACGAAGACACTCTAAGGATCTTCATGAGCGGGGAGGCTCCAAGACCTTCCAGAGAACGTAAACAATGTAAGAGGGAGGTCCGCCTCGGAGGCAAAACCAGAGGATGAGAGATCGGGAGAAACTTCGGTAAGGCTCACGAAGACACTCCAAGGATCTTCAGGAGCGGGGAGGCTCCAAGACCTTCCAGAGAACGTAAACAACGTAAGAGGGAGCTACGCCTCGGAGGCAAAACCAGAGGACAAGAGCTCTGGAGAAACTTCGGTAAGGCTCACAAAGACACTCCAAGGATCTTCAGGAGTGGGGAGGCTCCAAGACCTTCCAGAGAACGTAAACAATGTAAGAGGGAGGTCCGCCTCGGAGGCAAAACCAGAGGACGAGAGAGCGAGAGAAACTTCGGTAAGGCTTAAAAAGACACTTCAAGGATCTTCAGGAGCGGGGAGGCTCCAAGACCTTCCAGAGAACGTAAACAACGTAAGAGGGAGCTGCGCCTCGGAGGAAAACCAGAGGACAAGAGCTCGGGAGAAACTTCGATAAGGCTCACAAAGACACTCCGAGGATCTTCATAAGCGGGGAGACTCCAAGACCTTCCAGAGAACGTAAACAACGTAAGAGGGAGCTACGCCTCGGAGGCAAAACCAGAGGACGAGAGCTCGGAAGAAACTTCGGTAAGGCTCGAAAAGACACTCCAAGGATCTTCAGGAGCAGGGAGGTTCTAAGACCTTCCGGAGAACGTAAATAATGGGAGCAGAAGGAGAAACACTGAAAGATCTCAAATCATAGGACTATGAGGAAGAATGGTGGAGAAAGGAAAACGTACAGAAACGTTCCAAAGGTGATTTTAAACTATTTTTTCTGTTTAACGTCAGACGATTTTATTGAGCGTTAGGGAATTATTTCAAGGGTTAAGAGAAGCGATAAGACTAAACGGAAATTGTTTTATGTTAAACTGGCACAAAGAATCGGGGATGATAAAGCGACGAAAAAGAAGAGAAAGAAAAAAAATCCCTCGATTCCTGTATGAGATGAAGAGAAAAAATTGCGCTTAAATTCTGTTTTTATTTATTTATTTATTTATCTATTTTTTTTTTTTCTTTTTTGGGGGGGATGGAGGGAATGCTCATGATAAATGGCGACGAATCTAGAAGAGGTATGAAAAGAAAATGTGCGAAAATGTGGAACTGAGGTGGAGTGAAAATACTACACTATATATATTTCGATTATTTACTTATTTGTCAACTTGTATAGAACGGCACTACGAGAAGGATTGACTATATATCTGCAAGAGTGGAAGAAATTGTAATAAAGAATAACATACAAGTATACATACATTTCTAAGTTGATCAATATTTGTTTCATGACTTCACCTCAAAGAGGTGCATCAACTTCTACAGATATTTTTATTAGCTATTTTAATCATAGTCGATAAGGACGCTTTTCCATGCACTCCTAAGGTATACCTGAGCCTTCCGGTGCTGATCCAGATGCAAGACCAATTTCGCTCCATCCCCAATACTGATGCCTTTGTTAGTCTTCGCTTTACGGCCGATTTTACAACCTTTGTTCATTCTTCTTCACAAAAATGGATTCAGTTTTTTTCCGCGTGTTCAATGTTTGACCTGTTGTTAACTACCACTGTTCTGTATTCACCCACCCCACCAAAAACAAAAAATCCTATCAGTTCACTCTCTACGAGTTGGTTAGTTCTCAGAATTTGGAGGATTACGACAGACTAATCCCCTTGTTGTAGTAACGCGTTGAATCTTAGCGGGACACGGAATGTCATCTGAGTAGGTCCTCGACTCGCCTTGTCCGTTTAGCTAACAACTCCTCCACCCCACGGCAGCTTGGTAGTTTCTACAATCACTATTAACGGACGTAGGGAAGGTCATCCAAATTAGAATTCATACATTTTCATAATTCATCCTAAACATTACTTTGCAATATATATGTATATATATATATATATATATATGTATATATATATGTATATACATATATATGTATATATATATGTATATACATATATATATACTGTACATATATATATATATACATATATACATATACATATATATACATTTATCAGGAGGTGCTCAGATGAGAGGGAGGGTGGAGGGGTGTGAAGTGTATTCAGGGATGGAATGGGTGGAAATGATTTTATGCTTTTCCCTTTTTGGCTACCTCCCTTGTAAGGGGGTAAAAGCCTTGGTATATGTATGTATATATATATATATATATATATATATATATATATATATATATATATATATATATATATATATATATATATATATCTATATATATATATATATATGTATATGCACATACATATATATGTATATATATATATATATATATATATATATATATATACATGTATGTATATATACACACACACACACACATATATATATATACACATATATATTTAAGGTCAGGACTCACTAACACTCCCAGGCCATTTTCACATCCTGATTACCTCTGCATTTTTGTTTGTGTCTGTCTTAACAATACACCCTAATACCCTGTTAGCCTTATTCCTGGCAGTAATGCACTGTTTCCTGGATTTAAGGTCAGGACTCACTAACACTCCCAGGTCATTTTCACGACCTGTTTTCTTTAACATGGTGTTATCTAAGCTGTGAATAGAAACCAGATTAGATTACAATGCAATGTAATACAGTTGAATTAGATGTAGTCCTTTCCAATACAATACAATTCAATACAACACGATACAATAAAATACAATCCAATCCATTCTAATACAACTCAATACAACACAATACAAAAATAATATTGGAATAGAATACGACAGAATTGGATATAATAGAAAAGAATAGAAAAACATATAGGTTACTAAATAAAATAGAAAACAAAATAGATGAGAATAGAATAGAATACAATACAATAAAATACAAAAGAATAAGAATAGAGTGGAATATGATGGAAGTGAATATAGCAGGACAGAATAGAAAATACTAGAATAGAATTGTGTAGTATGAAATAAGATAGAACATAACAGAATAGCAGAATAGGATAAAAGAGAATCGAAATAAATTATACAAAAAGGAGAGAAAATAGAATAACATAAAATAATGTAAGATGAAAGTAAATAAAACCAAAATGAAATCATATACAGTAGCAGAAATACTGGAGAAAAGTAAAATTAGAATATTCAACGATAAAGAATCAAATAAAATCAAAAGGAGACTCCTACATAAAAATATAACGAGATAAAAGAAAAGTTGCGCGATATTCAAGATAAGAGGCACTATGAAAATAATGAAAAAAAAATCAGGAAAGAAAAACCACAAGACATATTGAGGAATGAACATGAAGCCTGAAGAAAAAGTATTTAAACTAAGAACAAGGAATTAATCAAAACAAATCAACAGAAAAATGTAGACAAGTAAAGAGTCAACAGAAATAGATAATTTAATGAATGAAGGCAAACAAAAAACAAAAAAAAAATAAAAGAGTAAAACAAATAAACAAATTAAATAAACATATAATCAAGCAATGAAGTAATTCAAAAAATGTAGCGAGAGAAAATAAGTAATATTTTCCACATCTCAGTATTTGTCCACAATTTCCGAGTATAACGGACTCCAAAGGAAAATACCGGTGAAAGTGAAGGAAGCTAAAGAGGAAAGAGAAATTGAAACAGGAAATAAGGAATAGTGTGCACAGTTGGTCATTACCCACGGGAAATGTGAACTGCCAGCATTCCATTCAATATAACTGTGCGATCAAATATGAAAAATGCGCGATCAAATGTGAACGTAAGGGAAAGATCTGGAAAAGAAGACAAAAGAATTGTTACGAAAACGTTGGAAGGAAGGATATCATATACTATGTGTAAAACAATAAGAAAAGAAGGAACAAGAATAGCAAAACGAAAACAATAACGAAAGTGTTTACAAAACTAATAACGATATATATATATATATATATATATATATATACATATGTATATATATATATATATATATATATATATATATATATATACATGCATATGGATATATATATACATGCATATATATGTATATACATATATATACATGCATATATATACATATATATACATGCATATATATACATATATATACATGCATATATATACATATATACATGCATATATATACATATATATATATACATATATATACATGCATATATATATATTATATATATATATATACATATATATACACATATACATATGTATATATATACATTTATATATATACATACATGCATGCATATATATATATATATATATATATATATATATATATATATATATATATGTGTGTGTGTGTGTGTGTGTGTGTGTGTGTGTGTGTGTGTGTGTGTGTGTGTGTGTGTGTGTGTGTGTGTGTGTGTGTGTTTAATATATATATATATATATATATATATATATATATATATATATATATATATATATATGTACATACATATATACATATGTACATGCATATATGCATACATATATACATATGTACATACAATAATGCATATATATATATATATATATATATATATTTATATATATGTGTATATTTATATATATAGATATATATCTATATGTATATTTACATATATACATATATATATGATATATATGTGTGTGTGTTTGTGTGTGTGTGTGTGTGTGTGTGTGTGTGTGTGTGTGTGTGTGTGTGTGTGTGTGTGTGTGTGTGTGTGTGTGTGTGTGTGTGTGTGTGTGTGTGTGTCTGCGTGTGTGTGTCTGCGTGTGTGTATCTGCGCGTGTGGAACTCCTTGTTCCACACACCATCTTTGCACAACTTATGACTCCCTCCTTGAGCCATCCCCATTCCTCCTCCACTCCTAGTTCTACTCTATCCTTCACTCCCTCCCATTCTTCTCTGAGCTTCTTCTTATACTTCTTTTCCTTTTCTTTCTCATTGAACCAGTTCACTCTAAGTACCTCCCTACCTTCTGCCCTTTTCTTGTGTTCTTATGTTCTTTTCCTTTTTCTCCACCTATTCTCCACTCTCAATTTACCTTCCACCAGAAAATTATCTGATATTCCCCCACTCTCTCCTCTTAGAACATGTACATCCTTAACTCTTCCTACCATACTCACCACTATATATTCCATTAACGCTCTATCTGCCACCCTTCCATCCATCACCCTTTCCCATGTGTACTTATGCTTGACTTTCTTCTTAAACACTGTATTTGCTATCATCAACTCTCTTTCAAGACACATCTCCATCATCAATTCTCCATTACAATGTTTACCTGGAACTCCATACTTCCCAATCACTCTGTCTATTGGTTCGTTTCCTACCCTAACATTAAGGTCTCCCAATACAACTACATTGACATTTCTCCCTAATCCCTCTATACCGACATTTCTCCCTAATCCCTCTATACCGAAAAAGCCTCCCTTTCCTCTACGATCTTCTCACTACCAGGCCCAAACGCACTCACAAAAAAAAATCTCCCTTTCCAGCTTCACCTTCATCCACATCAACCTTGATGAAACCACCTTCCACTCCACTACACGCTTACCTATCTCTTCACTTACTAGTATAGCCACCCCTTCTCTCCCTCGTCCCCTCTTCACTCCTGAGAACATCCCAACTACACTCCCAAAATCACACTCGTCCCTCCCTTTCATTTTAGTTTCACTCAAAACCAGCACAGCTATCTTTCTTCTCACAAACATATTGCCTATCTCTTCCCTTTTACTCTCATCTGTACCACATCCACGCACATTAAAAGACCCAAACCTTAGGGTTCTGATTGGAAAATTCTTAGACCCTCTTATGCCTTTACTTTTTTTAGGAATGTCCCCTTTGGGGCTACAGGTAGCAGGACTCCTAATCCCATCACTCGTCCCGTTTTTTTGTCGTCTCTTACGACTCAAGTGGGAAGACTTGGTGATAGCATTCTTTTCCCCCACCACAGGGTAGGCGAAAAAAGGAAATGAATATTCAGAGAAATGGTACAGGACAGTAACAAGGGGTTGGGGGACAGCATAACGGAGGGACACTCGTAATATAAAAGTATCATCATTTCTCTATGAACAGAGTTTTCCTCTATCACAGACAAAATGATGTGTGGCTTTGATCCGAAGGGGCGCCCCATATAGACCCTAAAGTATCAACTGCATGCTACTTTGCAACAATAACATGGAGCCAATACCCCAGACGGATACACTCTAAAAATAGTTCAGGTGTACGCACCAACTTCACAGAGTTCAGACGATGAAGTTGAATCCATCTATGATAATATAAGTCAGGTAATGGATCAAGAAAAAATTAAGTACACGTTAGTAATAGGTGACTTTAATGCTAAAGTGGGGAAGAAGATGGGAGATGAGTCGTGCATTGGGAAGTTTGGAGTAGGTGAAAGAAATGACAGAGGCGAGATGTTAGTCAATTTTGCAGAGAACTACAACATGAGGATAATGAATACTTTCTTCCAAAAGCGTGTAGGTCGTAAATGGACCTAGAGAAGTCCAAATGGAACAACAAAGAACGAAATAGACTTCATATTAAAAGATGAGAGTAAGAGTATTAGTAATGTTACGGTGATAAATAAAGTCAACATAGCTAGTGACCATAGAATGGTAGGTTGCACAGCTAAATTCAATTTCAGAGCCGAGAGAAATAAACTAATTTTAAAAAAGAAAATCAGCCTAGCAAAGGTTAAGGATAAAAAAAAAGGAAATTCAGTTAGAAATTAAAAATAGATTTGAAGCTCAAAGAACTAACGAGGACATAGTCGAAGATATGAATTTGAATTTAGTGAATACCATCAGAGAATCGGCAGAGAAAGTAGGAAATACAAAAAGTATTAGAGAAAACAAATATTCCAAAGCTACAAACGACCTAATTAAAAGAAGGAAGACCATGCAGGTCAAACACAGGAGAGACGAAATAGAAAGAGTAGAACTAAACAAGCTTATCAACAAAAGGCAGAGATCAGAGAAAAGAAAGAAAAACATGGATGAAATAGAGGAAACTATTCGGAAAGGAAAAAGTATCAAAGTGACCGAGCGTAGACATGCTTTAGGGAGACAGCAAATGATATGTTTGAAAGATAGAAATGGAGAAATCATTAACTGCAGAGACAGAATGGTAAAAAGAATAGATGAATTTTTCCAAGAGCTTTACTCGTCGAAGACCGTAGTTGAGTCAGTAAATTCATCTGTAGACGTTAGTAGTGTATCAGAGATTATAAATGAAGTAGAATTTGCTCTGAAAATCATGAAATGAGGAAGAGCACCTGGAGAAGATGGTATATCGATAGATCTGTTGAAAGACGCAGGGAAAGAAGTTCATATTAAGTTAGTTCAGTTGTACACCCAGTGCTTACGTCAGGAAAGCGTTCCTGAATCGTGGTGCAATGCTATAGTGATTTTGCTTCATAAAAAAGGAGACCAGAAGGACCTTAGTAACTATCGACCGATTAGCTTACTATCAAATGTATATAAAGTATTCTCCAAAATCCTTACAAATAGACTACGTCAAGTTTTATATGGAAACCAACCGAGAGAACAAGCAGGCTTTAGGCGCGGAGACTCGACTCTAGACCATTTACAGGCGATGAACCATCTAATTGAGAAAACGACGGAATACAATATGCCTCTGTGTTTAGCTTTTGTAGATTACGAGATGGCCTTTGACTCGGTAGAACAAATAGCAATACTAAATTCGCTACGCAGTCAGGGTACAAACGAACAGATCGTAAGAGTTTTAGAAAAGATTTATGCCAAAGGTACCGCTATAATTACATAAAGATACAGAAAAGATCAAAATCGAGAAAGGAGTACGGCAAGGCGATACCATTTCACCCAAATTATTTACAGCTTGCCTGGAAGAGATTTTCACATGGTTGAGTTGGGAAGAAAAAGGTTTGAAGATTAATGGCGAATATTTAAACCGCCTAAGATTTGCGGATGATATTATTCTTATTTCAGAAAGAGCAGAAGACTTGCAAGATATGCTGAGTGATCTGAACAAGGAAAGTCTCAGAGAGAGATCTTGATAACGTATTGGTTTAAGTCACTGTAACTTTGTTACGGGTTAGTTGGGTTCGAATCATCGGCTCGTCCACGTTTCAATTTCCAACGGATGCCTCCATCGAGCGATTCCTCAGTATCGACTGCGATTGCATGGAATTACTCGTAAAAGTGATTTGTGGTTGAAAAAAGATGTATATGTATATGTATATGTATATGTATATGTATATATATATATATATATATATATATATATATATATACATATATATGTATATATATATATATGCAACAGTAATCACATAAAACACGTGAATAAAGATTTTTGCTTGTAACCACGAGGAAAATAAAGATCGGAATACTGAACGTTTTCGTCTATTAAGACATTTTCAAAGTACATAGTGTCACAACAAAGTATAACTTAAATACAATAGTATAGAAAACAGGAGAGGTCACTCAACGTAAATACGTAAGGGTTATCTTACAAAGAAACAAAAATATAAATAAAAACAATAAATAAAATGGGTGACAATTGAAACAGGTGATAAAATGTCACTCAGCATAAATACATAAGGATGACAATTGACAAGGTGATAAAAGGACATTCAACATAAATACATAAGAAATATCCTACAAAGAAACAAAATATAAATGATAATAACAAGAAATACGAAGGGTGATAATTGACACATGTGATTCAATATAAATACATAAGGATTGTCTTACAAAGAAACAAAAATAAAAGTAATAATAATATACATATACATACATACATATATATGTGCACGCATGCACACGCATACATATATATAATAGAAATAATAATAACAAGAATAAATAAATAAAAATGGGTGACAGTTGACACGGGTATTATATTTTGTTTCTTTGTAGGATATATCTTATGTTTTTATGTTGAATGTCCTTTTATCACCTTGTCAATTGTCATCCTTATGTATTTATGCTGAGTGACATTTTATCACCTGTTTCAATTGTCACCCATTTTATTTATTGTTTTTATTTATATTTTTGTTTCTTTGTAAGATAACCCTTACGTATTTACGTTGAGTGACCTCTCCTGTTTTCTATACTATTGTATTTAAGTTATACTTTGTTGTGACACTATGTACTTTGAAAATGTCTTAATAGACGAAAACGTTCAGTATTCCGATCTTTATTTTCCTCGTGGTTACAAGCAAAAATATATGTATATATATATACTATATATATATATATACATGTATATATATATATATATATATATATATATATATATATATATATATACATATATATATATATATATATATACATATATAACAATTCTTTTGGATATGTAAGAGAGGAAATTATTTATATCTATTCCTAGTGAACAAAGCGGCTGGATATTCTTTTCATCGGTCGTAATAAGCTGCCCCGTCTATTGACGTGGAACAGGTGAAAGAAAAGATGTGTAGGAGGCGAGAACTTTATTAGATATATTCTATACGAACACATACCATTACAGTTGTATGAACGTACCAAAAACACATTCTTAACGAGAAACAGCGAATTCTATTGAAAGGGAATTAATTATCTTTCCACCACCAACCCTATTCATTTGGATGTTCATTTCTGACAGAGGGGAACTACGTCTTCAATAGAAAATGAAAAGGTGAACATATCAAGTCGTTTTTACAAGAAAAGAGAGTTTCTTGGGTCGGAAAATAACAGTTACCTGACTCACTGAGTTTGATGCCTCCTTAGGTTCTTCCTCTCTAGAGAACCGCCATGAGTGAGAGATAAGCGCCACTCAATCTTCCTCCCAGCGACAGCATATCAACAGGGACAGATAAAATGTAAGAGATTCTCGTCTTTTGGCTAGCAGGCGTGTGATGGCATTGAACCTTTTCACTAAATATTAGTATACTACTATTTTTCAAGATGCCGTATTTATACATATGTATATGTATATATATATATAGATAGACAGATAGATAGATATAGATATAGATATACATATGTATATACATGTCTGAGTGTGTGTGTGTGTATATATATATATATATGTATATAAATATATATATATATTTATATATACTAAGGCAAAGGGGGGCTTATAGAAATAATTTCTTTGACGAGTTCACTATTTTCACTTAATTCTTTTATCTTCTTATTGAAATGGCTATTCACTAATTCAGAGGGATTCTTTATAAATTGGACATAAGTATTTTGATCCTTGAGTAGTTCATCCATTAGCCTTACACGTATGGTTTAATCAAGACACATAAGCTAAATTACCCTGCAAGACCAATCATTTCTTCGATAGGTTCAGCCTTGTATAAACTCTCGAAATGATTACTTTTAATTCTTAGCCCGTTAGTTGGAACTATTTCCACTCCCCATGTGAAGAACAGTTTAGACCTTATTAACAAAATAAGTGAAATAGAACCAGATTACAAATTTAAATTAGTAAGTTATGACATTGTTAGTTTATTTACTAAAGTTCCTTTGGATGATCTATTGTATTTAAAAGAAGAGTTAAGTAGACACGACTTACCATTACCCTCAGGCACCTTAACTGAACTGATTAAATTGTGTGTTAAAGACTGCAAGTCCCAATTTAATTATCAATTTTATTCCCAGATTTTTGGCATGAGCATGGGTAATCCTCTCTCTCCCGTGTTGAGTAATATATTTTTTTTAATTAGAATATTAAATACGAAAATTACCTCCATTATCATATGGCTGCGGTACATTGATGACATCCTATGTTTGTGGCCCATTCAAGTTAATGTAAGGGATTTTTTATCTAAACTTAAAAACTTGGCCAGTTGTATCAAGTTCACGGTGGAAATAGAGAATAAAAGGGTTTTGCCTTTCCTTTGTGTAATATCTACCGCCGTGAAAGTGAGTTGAAATTTAGTGTATATTGCAAGCTAACCAATGTTTGTTCATATATCATTCCTCACACCCTGATGGCGTAAAACGATCTGTTTTTTCTTCGATGTTCCTTAGAGCTTTATGCATTTGCAGCCCAGAGTACATCGTGTGTACAATTTTCCTTATAATGTAATCAGTTTTTGTTGGTCAGGCTGCCAAAACGCTCAAATCACGCATTAATCAACACAAGAAATACGTTAGAGAGGGAAACCAATCTAGCGGTATATTCAACCACATGAACAATTTTAACCACCCAGTTGACTGGGATAACGCTAATCATCACACAACAATAACATCACAGAAAGAAATTTAATTGAGTGCAGTCTGATCAAATCTAGTAAGGGAATAAATGTCAATTTTCATCAATGTTTGTACAAATTAGATAGTTATGTTTACCAAGAAATAAAAAATATATATATAATATACCAGTTGTGAGCAATCGTCCTATAATTGTTGGTTACCAAGACGGCAATAAAAGTCACGTCTATTTCTTCGCCATGTCTCACTCAGTCATATATTCTGTACCTTCTTTCTTCCTTTTATAATTCCTTTTCTGTATTAGCACTGAAGATGTAATTATACGAAAGCGCTCTAATTTGTTAGTGGGTGTGGGTGGGTGTGGGTGGGTGTGGGTTTGGGTGTGTGTGGGTGGGTGTGGGTGTTTATTGATTTCCAACAGATAGGGCGTAAGAAAAAAAAATGAAACAATGTTTTAAACTATATTCACCCCTGTACTCTTTAAACTCTCTTTCTCTGTCTTTGTTTTCTATAGTCAATGAAGCTATGACCCCATTTTTTGGTTTCCCCAACTCGCAGAGTTATGTTTGTGTTTGTGTTTGTGTTTGTGTTTGTGTTTGTGTTTGTGTTTGTGTTTGTGTTTGTGTGCGGGAGGAGTTGGGGTTGATTGGTTGAAGGATTCTTTGTAGATATTCTAGTTCATCATAATTCTAATGCAATCCTGGGCCAAAACGTTGACAGTCCAAAACACATTTCATGTTTTTGTTTGACCACTTAAAATCTAAATGGTAAGTCCTCCCTGATTATTATTCTTTTTCGAATGTTGACATCAGGTTGTTTGTATGTCTGAAAATATTTTGTTCATTTTAAGTGATGTAGACGAGATGAGTGTCCACTGAGAAATGATGCAGTCTCTGTATCACATTGACATTGGCTCAATACGGCTTGGCCAAGTGTATGTATAGTGCAGCGTTTCTCAACCAGGGTTCCCCGGAACACTAAGATTTGGCCCATACATAACCGAGAGGGAGAGTCGTGGACAGTGCACTGCGAGGTAGATGTGGGGTGTAGCATATTTTTTGCCAAAACACACAAAAGCTACACCACAAAAAATAAGATAATTCAAATTATATAGTGAACCATAACTGCCATTCATAACTACAAAAAATTGTTTTGACATAAATTTCTATAGCCAAAATGAAAACACATAAACACACAATAACTATTATAAAATATAAAATGTCTACATGTAACTGAAAACACGTTACAAGTTACTAAGGACGTAAAGTCCTCAACATTTTCAAACAATATTAAAGATCTCCAAAACAAGCCCTTGAATATCATACGGTTTGATAAATAATACATGTGTATTACCGAAAATTGACTCCTAATCAAACGAGTTTCAGAAAATAGATCTTTTTTTTCTGTGTACATCCGAGCTAAATAATTTCTCCACTCCACCTTCACAAATCAACACTGGAACGTCAAGCTATGCACTTACTTTCAGACTTGCAAAGTATCATGGAAAACAAAGCAATACAAACGTGTTGGGTTGGTTATCAGAGCTACATACCAGTGACTCTTATCATAAACACTTGTGACACTGACACATCTTGTTGTAAACTCATCATCACCAATGAATGTTGCACACTCACACAGGAACAAGTACATACAAACGTACATACATACATACATACATACATACATACATACATACATACATATACCAAGGGCTTTTTCCCTCTTACAAGTGAGGTAGCCAAAGTCAAAAGGCATAAATCCACTCCTACCCATTTCATCCCCAAACACTCCACTCCCATTCACCACCCCTTCCTCTTTATTCTCAAAATTCATTTCTATGCAGTAAATTAATTAATATTTCCTGGTGGTATCCACACATGTTATATATAGATCACGGTGTCTATGTAGTTCATGTACCAAAGCATATTAGATATATTATCTTTTTTGTCTTCATTCTCCATATTTATTCGTATACAGTAAATTTATTCAAACATTCTGGTAGCGGCCTCCCAATAACAGACAAAAACAGATCAAAACAGACCAAAATAAGTATAACACAAATATGCAGTTTGAGACGTTATTTGGCAAATATTTACACTCTTCGAACATTTATCTTTCAAATATGTAATTTTTCATATTGTTTGAGGCGGAAAGTTAAGATTTTGGCATCACAATTAACCGACCATGGCTACGATGGTGATGGTTGTGTTCAACGGTATGTGGCAGAAAGCAGTAATATAGTAGCAGATTTTTTCCATTCTTTTAATAAAACACTTAGTGAGGATAACTGGAAGGATGTTCAACACATTATTGAGAATAAATATCTAAAAATGTAGGAATGAAGTATTACTTTTGCCCAATATTCTGAAGGAAACGAAATGAAGTGAGAACATATTCTTCAATTTATATTCAAAACCATCGCATTCGTGCTAGGGAGTGCGTCTATTTAAGTCATTTATATTTACAAAATTCAGATTAGTATCCCCAAACAAAACAAACAAACAAACAAACACAAACAAACAAACACACACACACACAGTAAAATATATATGTTGTGTATATCTTTATGAAATTTTGCAAGTAGTCGCACATATAGGGCAGAAGCCTATGCAATGTGTGGGTAATGGCAAACATATGCGTGAAGCTGCCGACAAGTGATTTGATCTATGAACCCTAACAAAGAATTTGCAACAAAGAAAACGAAAAGTACCTGAAGATAAACGGTACTCGTCTAATAAATAATGACAAAAGAAATATATCAAGATTAGATATAAGAACATTATATTTCTAGTCTATAAACAAATCCTATCTAGAATACATGAGCAGATTGTATCCATCCTTCAGCAAGTGTGTTTTCCCGTGTATCGTGTTGTTTACGTTATAATTCCGTACTTACCTTAGTGCTGTCTAAGGCCTAGTACACACCGAGCCTCGTGCAGAGCTGCATGAGGCAGTTAGCACTGTTCAATACAGGGACGTGTATCCACACTGTGACTACCCGGAATGCTGCGGCGTGTCAGTCACCTCTGAACAATGTCGACATAAGGAAGTGCGTCCTCACTGTCCAGTTCACAGTTCATAATTCGAGACATTTCTTCTTTAATTATTTCCAAATTTGCACTTT
>NC_134780.1:75944868-75947368 GCF_046742065.1 Oratosquilla oratoria
CACATCCAAAAAGTCGATGAGCAACTGATTGGTGATTACTGTGTCATTTATTTTCCTGACCACGTGATCGATGCAGAAACCACGTGTTGTAACATCAATACTAAAAATATCAAGGAGTGTTCGTCTTGGAGTAGTGGTTTCGTGAATTCGGTTGCTCCATAAGATAAATGATTGTCGTTGCCAAAGATTTATGACATAAGAAAGTATACATGCTCAGATGCGTATACATGCATGTATACACTGCTATATCTGTGTTTACCTATACTTGCATCAGTATATCTATCTGTATATATACACATACATATAAATTATATATGTATATATATATATGATATATATGTATATATATACATATATATGCATATATATACATACATATATATGTATATATATACATACATATATATATACATATATATACATATATATATATATATATATATATATATATATATATATATATATGAAGGATTAGTGAAAGAGCTGTGGAAGGCAGAGGTGGAGGGAGTGAACTTGAGGGGACGACCGAGGATGAGATGGATGGATGGGGTGAAGGGAGTGTTGAGAAAGAGGGGAATGTTTGTTGAGGATGGGAGGGAGCAGGCAGGAGATATGGATGAAGGTAGTAGCTGTGGTGGGAATGGTGTAAAACCACCACCAGTTATCTTCTCCGCTCTCCGCCTTGGCAAGGCACGCATCGACCCGTTCCACCGCGCGTGCCGGACCAAGACACTCTTCCTTCTCTCCTGACTGCTGTCAGGCGATTCCATTCACCCCCGAGATCTGTGTCCCTACCCCCTCCCCTCCCCCCCACGACGTTCCCCTTGACCTCCCACCACCACCCACCCACCCCCAACCCCCACACATGTTATAATTGATGTGATTTCTTCTTGAGTAGATGGTATTGATGGAACAAAAACGAAGTATATGTGTGTGTGTGTATTGTTATAATAGGTCATGGGGCGGGTCAAGTGCAAACGTCCGCAGACTTACATCCGTGGGATCCCGTCGTGAACTAAAGATCCACCCTTTCTGTGCGACGAGTCGACGTGGAGCCCCGTCACCAATAGTAACGTTGTAATGCAACAAGACAAGAGAGACATCTGAGTTCTATAATTAGCCGACATTTTTCCAATGTCCTCATTATCTCATAAATAGTACCGTCTTTTCATATCTGCTGTATTTAAGATGATACTGACGATATATAATCAGACATATTTGCAATACTTAATTACTAAGATTTTATATCTTGGTAGAAAATAAGGATAAAAATATTCTTGCGTCTTGTAAACGACTGTACTTGTCCATAAGCTTATAAGGGATTGTGTGTGCAAGCCAACTATAGAGCTAGGAGTTCCCTCTGGGAGTGTCTGCAGAGTTGGAAACTCCCAGTGGGATTCCCACTTCCACTAAGTTTGCTTCAACTCCACCACTGACATGGTCAGGCTTAGACATCTTAACTTACACTCTACGCAGAGTGCGGGGTGATCTAATAGAGGTGTTCAAGGGGATCAAAGGCTTTAACAAGGGTGACGCAAACAAGGTAATCTTATCAAGACAACAGGGCAGGACTCGCTGTAATGGATTTAAATTGGGTAAATTTAGATTTAAGAAGGAAATAGGCAAGAACTGGTTTACCAATAGAGTGCTCAACGAATGGAATAGACTTAGTAACTATATAGTCAACGCTAAACTATCGGTTGTTTAAAAAAATAGACAACTTTATGGATGGGAACTGCCTAGGGTAGGCCTCATGGTCTCTTGCAGTCTCTTTCATTCTTATGTTCTTATTTTCTACGAGGTAGAAAATATTTTTGATGCCATGGCTATTGTGGCTGGTCCATACTGTTTTATTCAGCTGAGGATTTTTATTTTTTTCAAGATTTGTGTGTGGTTCAAATCGCTTGAAAACGATTTTTTGTCAGTTTACTTACCATGGTTATGCTCAGAAAAGGATAGTTGTTGTTTTTTATTTATTTAAGTTAGTTGTATTAGTGAGAAAAATGTTAAGTACAGAAAGTTTTGGGAAGAGACGACACTCCTTAATGTGATGTTTGCGGCTGAGTTCCTTCCTCGTTCTCCATGTTCGAACGTTATGACGTCACGAGCAAACGGCTGCTACGACATAAAAATATATAATTATTGAAATATATTCATAACAACGTTGAGATTGTTTTATTCGATAATACTCAATAATCAAAGAAAAATTCGGGATTCACATTAGTCTTCTATATTTATCTTATTTTTGTATTATTGTGGCTTTTAGCGTGAGCGTTCAAACAAGATGCAGATTCTGTCAAGACGGGCCTCTTCCTAACATCCTTGAAGATGACAATTACTTTTGAGGTACAGTTGGGGAGACAAGTCCTTCACTGTTTTGCTATCATGATTTAACGTTTAAAAGGCAAAAGACTGATAATGACGAGAAGAAAGGAAAAGAAAAGCAAAATTTTAAAACAGGACAAAAATTGAGGATGACTAAGCAGTATTTCATCATCAT
>NC_134780.1:75952368-75954868 GCF_046742065.1 Oratosquilla oratoria
ATTCTATTTTCCTCCCATCAGCTACTATTGCAACCTCTCGGGTCCGACCCACGAATTATCCAAATGTATTTTCAGTATATGAATATCCGATGTATCTATACCATAGTTTTCTTGTGATACAAGTGGTTTCTGTGTTAGCAGAATTGTATTAAAAGGCCTAAAAGAAAGCCTAATAGTCATGGAATTTTTGGGGGCAGATACAAATGTCCGCTGGGGACAACAACATCCGTCCCATAACATATCAAAACCGTTAATGTACCTCCTCTTGTTGGGTATTTATGGTGATCATTGGTTCCCTTGTGGCCAAACGTATTTTGTCTCTGACATAGAAACCTTGGAGAAGAAATCACAAAGGTTAGATAAAAGAAATAAATCTTAGTTGTTTTTCTTTCTTTTTTATTCATTCTAGAAAAGAGTAAAGGGGGTAAATTTGCTGGCGACAAAAGTAATGGCAAAATCGGTGGTGATATTAATTACATCGGTAACAGTTTTAGTAATGAGAATATCATCATCATGATAACAACAATATAAACAAGAATAATGATAAAAATAACAATAAAGTAATAATGATAAAAGATATGATGATGATATGAATAACAACAACATGAAAATTATAATAATGATAAAGTAACTAATAATAATTATGTTAATGATACATAACATAAGAAACATAAGACTGAAGGAGACTGCAAGAGACCGTAAGCCCTACGCTAGGTAGTTCCGTGCCCATTACCACCTGTCATCCCCATCCATAAAATTGTCTAACCGTTTCTTAAAACAGCTGATAGTTTCAGCGCTCACTATATGGTTACTAAGTCTATTCCATGCGTTGACCACCCTATTAGTAAACCAACTATTGCCTATTTCCTTCTTAAATCTAAATTTGTCCTAGTTTAAATCTATTACTTCGAGTGTTGCCCTGTTGTAAAGGTAGTCGGAAATTATTGAATTAGTAAAGGAGGAAAATTGGACATCTTACATAAGGAAGTCGTCCACCTTGGGAGAACGACTGATCAACCAAGGGCAGCCCAATACTTTCGCCGCGCACCAATCAGTCCAGGCTGTCGCCAACCAAGAAAATGAAAAATTTTTCCTCCGCGTCTCAGAATATGTGCGGGGAATCCCCCTCAGCTTCTGTAACATGGTTGACCACTTTCTCTTTACTATAAAAAAAGGTATTCTTTCCTTGTTATGGAATTTTGTTTACATTGTAATCTTTACGAAAATCATTCTAGTCATAAGGAAGCTGTTTTATGTAGAAATACATTAAATACCTGACGACGAGAGGTATTTTTTGAGTAATTTCGTTACCTCATTGTTGGTACACGAATTTAGGTTACGTAACTTTAATTTTTTTTTTTTTTTTTTGCATACCTATTACTTATGATTTTGCTTATAATTATGTATGTGTAAATTTCAACATCTTAAGCGTGTAGCATGTATTTCTATCGCTGATGATCTGTGTAAGGTGAATGTCGCCATAAGCAGCCACCGGGTCCACCACATGTCCATCTGAAAACCAGGGCCCCGTAGCTACCGGCAGCGGTCCTCATAGGAACATGCGTTGGAGTGCTGTCTATGAAGACCTTTGTCTCGGCCCTGTGACCGAGCGCCAGTCCTTGGGGTCCACACCAACAGATGTCGTCGATGTTGTGGAGAATCGGAGTCTGTTCTGGGGATTACTACTTAAGGTTTGTTGAAGTCTTTGGCTTCCATCCCCCCTCCATTAGGAATTGATTGTTTACATCTCTATTTATTCCTGCATTCATCTATTTTTTCATATATCTAATTATTCGTTCATTTAATAATTTTGTTTGTTTATTCGTTTATCCGTTTATTCATTTATTTATTCTATGTATTTATTTGTTTATTTATTTAGTTATTTGTCTATTTATTTATTTATTCATCTATTCATTTATTTGTTTATTTATTTGTTTATTTATTTACTTATTTGTTTATTTATTTGTTTATTTATTTATTCATTTGTTTGTTTATTCATTTGTTTATTTACTTATTTATTTGTTTATTTATTTGTTTATTCATTTGTTTGTTTATCTATTTATTCATCTATTTATCTATCTATTTATTTATATATTACTTATTTGTTTATTCATTTATTTATTTATTTATTTATTTATTTATTTATTTACTGGTTTATTAATCTGTTTGATTATTCATTTATTTTTTGAATTAGGTCTTCCCACATCAGTGCCCCAGGATTTCATCAAGCAAATATTACGCTTTGCTGTTTCACCTCACCAATCCCTCATACGATCCTGAAAATACGATATGACATTTTCATCTTTTGAATGCGCCTTGTATGCCAGCCAGAGCCACTCGACTTCGTGTTGAGGCAAACCAATAGAAAATTATTCCACCTCGTACGCAATTAAATTCTAAAGTGAAGTTCTACCTCCAGATATAATGAGCCTTTTGACGCTCGATACAAGGATGAGTTTCTGACTGGCACAAGAGATGGATTCGAGATATTAAAATGCCA
>NC_134780.1:75959868-75969868 GCF_046742065.1 Oratosquilla oratoria
ATCATTATTATTATTATTATTTCTATCATTATTTTTTATCATCTTCATTATCATTATTATTATTATTATTATTATTATTATTATTATTATTATTATTATTATTATTTTATTATTATTACTATTATTATTATTATTATTATTATTATCATTATTATTATTATTATTATCATTATTACTATTATTATTATTATTATTATCATTATTATTATTATTATTATTATTATTATTATTATTATTATTATTATTATTATTATTATTATTATTATTATTATTATTATTATTATTATTATTATTACTATTATTATTATTACTATCACCATTATTATTATTATTATTATTATCATTATTATTATTATTATTATTATTATTCATTACTATTATTTTTTATTATTGCTATTATTATTATTATCATTATTATTATTATTGTTATTATTATTATTATTTAATGTGCTTATATATTTTGTGGAAATCAAATTGCTATTATTATTATTATTATTATTATCATGATCACTATAATCATTATTATTATTGCCATTATCATTATTATCATCATTGTTATTCTTACTATTATTTCTATTATCATTATTATTATTATTATTATTATTACTATTATTATTATTACTATTATTATTATTATTATTATTATTATTATTATTATTATTATTATTATTATTATTATTATTATTATTATTATTATTATTATCATTATTATTATTATGATTATTATCATGATTCCACCGTGCATGAATATTTAATTTATGTAGCACCTTAGGTAATATTACAATTTGCATTAATCCCACCGTTATCAATTCGATGTAAGTTATATATTATATCCTTCAGTTCTAAGAAGCTGTAATCTGCTATATTTTTGGAATACCTCCAGATAATTTAGTATTTCGCAGTTTCAAATTTGCTGTCTACCTTGCAACGTTCTTCAAGGTAGACAGCATCGCTAGGTCACCTCCGTCGGGGTGACCACGGCTGGACGGTGCCGGACAAGGCGGAGAGGGGCGCTTGCGTTGCTGTCAGACGAACGAGCAGTGCCCAAGAATGAATTCTATCTCTCCGCTGTGCCATCTATTTTTGTGTATGGGTGTTGATACTGCTTATTTGGAAAATACATATCAAAACTGCTACCAGAGTTTGATATTAGTTTACTTCAAAGAAAGGAAAATACGATTGCACACATCCCAGAATGTACGACACGTTCGACATGGGTATAAAATCCATTTGCAGAATTAGCAAAGTCGTATCGCACCTACCAACGGTAAACCATCGACAAGCGATATCTGCAAAGTAATTTTCGCTGGTGCTCACTAGTTTTTCATGTTTATTCGAGTTTAGTGAATCTATCAGGAGCACTCCAAGGTAATAATAATATGAGACTTTTTATATTTTTGCACAAAAAAATTAGCTCCGCAGAAGATAATTTCTCAAATATGTAGGTGGAAAGCGATATGTTTTTCGGATGAATTGAACGACAAAACGCGTTTTGTAAATACTTTGGATTAAACTTTACTCTAGTCGACTGAGTCTATAGGAAAAAAGGGTGTCATTTTTGGTAGAAAAGAACCGAAAAAATATATGTATATATAATCTCTTCTTATGTGGCAAGCAAGAAGAAATGGGATTGCTGCCAAAACAAAGCAACGAGATTGTGATATTACCGTGATGAACAACTGTTTCCTAAACATCGACATTTTTTTTTTTGTCAACGACTTCCTCTAATGTGACGTCATAGCTATGACATGATCTAGATCATCGACGTTCTAGTGTTATGACGACCTTGGCCTTTCGCAATCAATTTACGTCGTTTGTATTTCCTTGTCCACACCCAAGCGACTTTATTCATAGAAATTATACCAATGAAAGAGAAATTGCCCTCTTTGAGTGCTGACCAAAAACATTTTTGAAATTTTAAGAGAGAAGAGCTTTGCTGGGAACAGCTGAAAGATATTAAGCCCCTCAATAAGACCCAATTCCACTTGCGTACTTATTATGTCTGCCGTCAAGCGATTTTATTCAGTTAAATGGGGGTACCTGAAGAACTATCTCGACTGAAAACTGCTTCAGTGCTGGACACATTTGAATACTTTATTCTGGCAGCCGGTAAACGGTTTTTTTTTTTCAATTATCGCATTACTACGTTGTTGTTCTTGCTGTCGTTAAATCGCTCCATTATTCAGTTATCTTCATTACTTGATTAAATCATTCATTTGTATTTATTCATTTATTTTCATTTTATCTATTTATCTTATTCATTTTATTCCATTGTATTTCATATACATATTTGTAATGACGACAGTTTTTGGGTTCAAGATGTCTGCCGGAGCATTTGATGCGACATTTTCAGTTCGTGCAAACTGCAGTGGCATTTGATGCAACATTTTCAGTTCGTGCAAATGCACCAGCTTCATTGCACGCAATGCTGCCTGCTGCAGTTTTTGGGAGTTGCACTTTAAATCATACGTGTGGCATGCAACCTTGCACGTTGCAATGTTGCATGATGGTATGCTTTTAGAAGCATGACCTAGTTTTGGGCAGTCGCTGGTGGGGTGGGGATGAGCCAGGCGTTCCGTCGACCCGGTTCGAGTCCTGAGAACTTCTAAGAGTAGAGGGAACTCAGAAAGGAGGAATAGAATATATATATATATATATATATATATATATATATATATATATATATATATATATATATATATATATATATATATATATACCAATGGCTTTTTTCCCTTTACCAGGGAGCTAGCCAAAATCAAAAGATATGTACCCACTCCCATCCATTTCATCACCACACATTCCACTCTCCTCCACCACCCTTTCCTCCCTTTCATCTTAGCTCCTCGTGGATGACGGGTCATCCCTGTATCCCGCCCACTGCCCTGGGTCAGAAGCAATGCAGCAAGACACATCATATCCAATCATATCCAGAGCATGCCCGCTTCACTTTAAGCACAACACATTATGAATAAATTCATATATATATATATATATATGTATACATATATATATATATATATGTATATATATATATATAGATATATATATATATATATATATATATATATGTATGTATATATATATATGTTTACGTCATGATGGAAAGCGTTGTGTGGTGACTGACAGAAGAAAGGATTGTGTGCACACAATCATTATTGGAAGTTGCTGATGTGTTGTAGGTTAGTTTTCGCTAACTTTTACCTTCGGTAAACACGCTGACTGATTTCTCTCATTGTGCGTGACTTTTTGTTATCTTATTTTATTTCATTATATTTTTTTTTCATTTTCTACTTACTAATCCCTTAAGTTTAGATGTGTACTTGCTACTATTACTACTTTATTATTATCATCATCATTCTTTTCATTTAATCGGCGACCACCCGTTCTCCGTCCCCTCATGCAGAAAAAGTGTGTGTGTGTGTGTGTGTGTGTGTGTGTGTGTGTGTGTGTGTGTGTGTGTGTGTGTGTGTGTGTGTGTGTGTGTGTGTGTGTGTGTGTGTGTGTGTGTGTGTGTGTGTGTGTGTGTGTGTGTGTGTTCCGTGAGATTTTCCGAGGGGAAGGGCATAGTGGAAGAATCTTCTGAGGATTAAGTCTTACCGCGTCCATAGCTTAGGAAGTCGCAGTGAACTGTGCAAATTGCAGATCTGTTTCCTGTTACTCCAAAAAAAAAAAAATATATATTTACATATATATCATTTTTTATGAAAGGAAAATAGATAGCTGACCATGACTTCACATTTATGTACATAATTAATATAAAAATGCAGGAAAAGGTGAAAGATTTGCATTCTTTTTTTATTCCGTAAAAGTCCCGTTCAAACGAATAGAAAATAAATAAATAAAATAGTGAATAGTGCTTCTCAAATCGAGTATGTGTGTGAGGATGCAGAAATTGCCTGTCATTTCACCGTCACTAGGTGCAACTTTGCAACCCGGCCAAACGTTGTTTATGGCAAAACGCTTCGCGTCGCTGCTACACGGCGACAGAGAATATGACGAACGACTTAACGTCATCCTGACGTAACGGAAACCGAATCGACATATATCCTTACTTTTGTTTTTTATATTAAGTAAGCATAATATATATCAGTTTTTATTTTAAATTCGTTACAATCTTTAATGTTCTATCTGTATACATATACAATCAACGGTTTTCACAAATTCACTATTTTCATTCCCAGATAAATTTCTGCTGACCCGTACTCGATGCTACTTCCCTAGCGCGCGTGCGCAAGCCTTGACGCCATATTCAAAATGGAAAACAAAGCTTACGAGAAGGACGAGGAGGAAGTAGTACCTACTGAAGAAGTGGAGAACGACCTCAGTAAGACATCGTCTCCATCTCATCCTCGAGAGAGCCCTTCAAGGGCGACCCTTCACCACCGACCACACATCGAGGAAGCTCCCTCTTGCTTAGAGGACGGCATCCTGAAGATCCCTTCGGGGGACAAGTGCGACTTGGAAAATAGCAGCAGAGTAGTGGAGAAAGAGGAGGAGGAAGAAGACGAAGAAAGATGTGGATTTTTTGGCTTTTATCCTAAATGCCTTCAGAGGTGAGTTGTTCAAATTGTTCTTTCGAACGTACAAGGTGTTTGTTTGTGCGTGCGTGCGTTTCTACATGTACTCAGGTTCGTATGTTCAGACAGGCGACTCCTATGGCGTTCCTGGCGGTGTTCAGCGTGCAGAACGTTCTTCAGGGCGCCACGTTCTCGATGATGGTGAGTTCGAGCACGTCGCTGGAACGCCACTTCCGTTTCTCCAGCAAGGACCTGGGTTCTCTCATCATGCTGGGCGAGATCGGTGAGTTCGTCAGACAACGGAAAGACAACATAACTTTCCTCCGCCATTCGCAAGTCCTTGAATCATTTTTTATTATATTTTACTCATTATTCATTAGTATTTATTTACTTTTTATTAATCAGTATTTCAAATATCTAATTATTATTCATTAGTCGTTATCTATTGTTAATTAGTATCAATTATCAATTATTCAACATTTGTTATTTATTATTTCAAATATCTAACTATTATTCATTAGCCCTTATCTATTGTTAATTACTATCAATTATCAATTATTCTTTATTATCAATATATATTTAACATTTGTTACTTATTATTTCAAATATCTAGTCGTTACTTAATCCTTGTTATCTACCATCAATTATTATCTGTTATCAACTAGTATTGATTTTCAGTTATTATTTACCATTAACTATTAATTATATATTATTATGTATTATTCATATTGATGTCGTGTTTTTGGACAGGTCTGTTGTTCTTGCTGGTCATGAGTTATATATTGTTCATTATGCATCATATCTATGATAAATTATTGTTCAATATCAATTATTATTCATTAGCTATTATCAATTATCAAGCATATATTATTGTGTATTACTTGTTTATTCACACTGATGTCGTGTTCCTCAGCCCGATGTTGCTGTCGCTGGTCATGAGTTATGTATTGTTCATTATATATCATTATTTATGATAAATCATTGTTCATGATTAATTATTATTCATTAGTTATTATCAATTATCAAGCATATATTATTGTGTATTACTTGTTTATTCACACTGATGTCGTGTTCCTCAGGCCCGATGTTGCTGTCGCTGGTCATGAGTTATATAGTGCTCATTATACATCATTATTTATGATAGATTATTGTTCATTATTAATTATTATTTATTAGCTATTATCAATTATCAAGCGTATATTATTGTATATTACTTGTTTATTCACATTGATGTCGTGTTCCTCAGGCCCGATGTTGCTGTCGCTGGTCATTATACATCATTATTTATAATAGGTTATTGTTCATTATACATTATTATTTTATTAATTATTAATTATTATTTATTAGCTATTATCAATTATCAAGTGTATATTATTGTATATTACTTGTTTATTCACATTGATGTCGTGTTCCCTTGGACAGGCCCGATGTTGCTGTCGCTGGTCATGAGTCATTTTGGCGGGAGAAGCCACCGACCCCGCTTCATGGGGGCCAGCCTGGCCCTCGTTGCTCTCGGGCTCTTCGTCGGGTTCTCTACTTTCCTCGTCTACCCGCCGCCTGTCCTTACAGGTGAGCATGGTCGCATAGACGCTAATGTTGTATGTAGATTAAGAGATAGGGTATCACAACATACATTTCCCTTGGTATACAGAAAGAACACGAAAATAATGATAATAAATGAATATTGGGAAGCAGACGACTAAGACCTGGTCCTCAAGTTTCTGAACCTGAAGCCACCCTTTGCAGAATCGGGCCAGCTGGCCACCAGCAGGAAGTTCTGCCGCCCTGAGGACGTGGCCAGTTACCTCATGCACGGATCCACAACAGCATCCCCTCCTTCGTCCCTCGGATCCTCCTCAGGCGACGTGGACGAGTCCTGCTCGCGGTCCAACAACTTGGCCTACTTCCTGTGGTTCATCTCCTTCACGCTCAACGGTAAAGAGGCGAACGAGTGCCCTCCTCTCTTCTGGCACTGTTTTCTTGTTCTCTAGTCGGGGAAGGGAAGGGAGCGACCAGAAACACGGTTCCAGGTAGGAGGGGAGCGTACAACATCTCCCCGTGCCAAAATCCGAATGCTCATCTCATATCTGAAGTAAATCTTGAAATTTCAATCAAAAAAAGATCTTGTCAGGATTGCATGTTCTTTAAGTTCTCCAAATCTGTGACATACCTAGGAAGCATCACAACGAAATGAATTAAACAAGTATTCGATGTACAAAGTTCCCAAGCTATTATCAAACATATATATGAGATTTTCGGTGTAGGGGGTTGTCCCTGACCTCGGTGCTCACCGACTCAGGCTATGCCACTGACCGGGTATGTACTGTATTCCCAAGGAAACTGCTTGTTACAACGTAATGGCGTTTGTGTATATTTAAGACAGATTGAACATTTTAGAAGCTCTGCCAAGGGATTCGAACTCTGACCTGTGCGTGCATAATCACGAAGCCAAGACGCTGGCAACCGAGCTACCTGCGATGGTACAAAAGGGGACTTGTACAGTCCTTTTGTACCATCGCACGTAGCTCGGTTGCTAGCGTCTTGGCTTCGTGATTATGCACGCACAGGTCAGGGTTCGAATACCTTGGCAGTAATGGCGTTTGTTAAGTGTGTGCTATGCAGTAAAAGAACATGTCAAAGTTGTGCCAACGTGATGACAATTAACAGAGGATCACTGTTTCCTTGGCCTCTTCTTCTTCTTCCTCTTAGATCTCAATAAAGAATCCTTCCGAAGTCCTAGCTCCTTCTCTCCTCCTCCTCCTCCTCCTCCTCCTCCTCCTCCTCCTCCTCCTCACTTCATCCCTATTCCCCCTTCCCTGGTCCCCTCTCTACTAGGGCAATTCATGACGTTCCTTACCACGTCCCTAATCTTCTTCTTCGTCCAACAGCCGTGGGTGCCTCATCGATCTATACCATCGGGGCGCCGTACCTCGATGACAGCATCGAGAAGAAAGAAGCTCCCATCTACTTCGGTGAGCATTAGATTTCAGCGTTATCCTTGTATGTACGAGGGGGGAGGGGGAGAGAAGGAGGGGAGGAAGTCGGGGGGGGGGGGGAAGGGAGAGAGGGAAGGTAAGGAAATGGGGGAGGAGCAGTTCAAAGCTTTATTCCAGTGTTTTTCCACCTCTAATCTTTCGTCACGTATACCATACTCCTATGAATTGCTGTTCCTTAGCTTCCTTGGGACCACTCTAACAATAACTTGTATCTCAAGGCATCCACTAACTCCCACTAGGGTTTAGGTTGTGGACCCCCTTATGAGCCTCTGGGACCCCTCAAGGGTCCGCGGACCCCACTTTGAGGACCACTGGCCTGGGCAGTTTTGGAGAAACTGAAGAGTTTTGACCAAACATAGAAAACTGTCACTATCCGAGAGTGTTCGGTGCTGTCGGAGCTCACCGCAGCGCCTCCCCACCTCCTCTTCCTTTGTTGCTCAAGTAGATTCAACCTTTGTCATCACTTCCATAATATGGCAATTCAGTTATTCTTACGAACACGACAGTGATTTGTCTTAGGAGAGCTCCCCTGGATTATTATGCATATGCACACACATAAACACACACATACACACACATACATACACACACACACAAACGCACAAACATACACACACATACACATACAAGCACGCACGCACACACACAAAAGCATGCACGTACGCACACGCACCCACACACACACACACACACACACACACACACACACACACACACAACCCTTTGTTCAAGAGGGAATGTAACAACTTGCAGTATCAGTGGAAGCTTTTCATGCCGTGAGCGCGACACGTCCAGCTTCCCATTTTCTTCTGCTGATCTCGTATTTCTCTATTTGCATGTTGGCAGCCATCAGCATCGCTGTCCGCGTCCTGGGACCGCTCATTGGGTTCTCACTGTCCTCCGTTCTGCTCAACATCTACATCTATCCCGGCCACGAGTATGGTACGTTTTCGTTGCCTAAAGATGGACAATACGTTACAAGACTAAAATAAAACCTCATTATTATTCAATCTATGTATATATCAATTAATGTATACTTTAAACCTACTATCGGAGAAATAATATCAGAAGTACAGGAAAACTGTATATTTCGACTACTATCTGTAGTCCTCTTCAGCAGAAATGAAGAAGACTACAGATAGTAGTCGAAATATACAGTTTCCTGTACTTCTGATATTATTTCTCCAATAGTGGGTTTAAAGTGTACATTTACAAATGTGTTATAACATTACAGTTTCCCATGTCAATTAATCAATAAATTTACTTGTTTATTTATTTGTTTGTTCGTTATTCATGTTCAATTATTGTTTGTTATTTATGTTTATTTATTGTTTGTTATTTGTTATTTTTTATTTGTCAACCTAACCCAGTGACCATGAGGTTCTTCCCCCACATTTTTAATAGAATCGCCTGTTCTCAGCCAGAATAAATGTTGTCAAAAGAGCACCACAGCCAAGAACTTAATGTAGTCATCTCGTCAACTGCCTATGACGTCACCAAACTGGAAGATTAAAAAACAAAATGTCGAGTCGTCCCTACATGATGCTCAGAGAACGACAGAAGTCGTGAAATGAAGCCAATTAGAATGGGCTGCAATTGCTCCTACTGGCTGACTGGCGGGAGGCTTTTGGTCCAGAAGAAGCTGGGAATAGAGATAGAAAAATAAATAATAAAGAAAGAAAAAAAGGGGGAGGGGGATATCCATCCGTTTGTCCCAGGAATTCCTTTGTAGGAACCCCACGGACTCCAGATCCCCGGTGACAGCCACCGGGTTGTCCCACTCGAAGAAGAGACATCGTGTTGTCGTCTAGAAATGGCTAGATCAGGAGGAGGTGTTTTGTGTCTTTGGTGGATAGATCAGCTCTATCAGATATCCACCTTTCAGGTATAACTCCGGAGGACCCTCGCTGGATCGGCGCCTGGTGGATCGGCTCCCTGGTCTTCTCCATCATCATCTTCCTCTTCTCCTTCGTCATCGTTCTCTTTCCGAGGTGAGGGTGGGTGTGTCATCGTGTGCCTCGCCTGAAATATTACGAATATGTATGTACGTATGTATGTATAAATGTATGCACGTATATATGTATGTATGTACGCATAAATGTATGTATATATGTGCATATATATGTGTGTATGTATTTGTCCTCTGTGTGATAGGGCAGTTGTTACACCATATATGGGAGACATATAACACGTGTTTACACGAGAACACTAGAAGGAAAGAACAAAGCCTCACTTCTTCCTTTCGATCAAGTTTTTGTTGTTGATTTCGCAGGAACATGGACCCGAAGAAGGGCCTGGCGAAGGAAAAACCCAACAAGCAGGAACTCCTCAAGAAGGACTCTATCGAAGGATCTACGATCAAGGACTCCTTCAAGACATTCCTGAAAGGTGAGTGAAAAGAAGACGATCTGACTCAACTGCCTCGATTTTTTGCTGTGAGTGTGGGTAGAAATTTGTTTGTGTCCAAACTTTGCCTTCTCTGAA
>NC_134780.1:75987368-75994868 GCF_046742065.1 Oratosquilla oratoria
TGGATGGGTTTACATGTCACGTAATCCAGTATCAACAACCACGATAAGAAATAACGTGAACGATTTCTCAGCTTTGTGGCAAGTATCTATTTAGTCGCTGACAATCCAGCCATGCAGAAAGTAGTATTGGGCTACATAATACCACTGAACCATACAGGTCAATAACTCCACACGGTAATATATATATATATATATATATATATATATATATATATATATATATATATATATATATATATATATATATATATATATATATATATATATATATCATATAACAAATAAAGAAAATGTAATATCTGGTATTTTCTAGCCAAATGAACAGTACAAATAACATTTAATCAATCCAGATATTACTGTCCACTGAAGGAAAAATATTTTTAAAAAATACTTTCCTCCAAGTACGACAATTTAAAATGAACATGCAAGACGTTTGTGAAACAAAGGCGGAGTTGGGTATCATTTTTGTAGGAATAAACTACATAAATTCTGTTAAATATATTATACAGTTATTGCTTCAGAGAGAAGAACTGGTGCCAATAAAAAATAGAACATGTCATGGTGTAATCAATAGCTAGGTGACTCATACTCATGACACGATTAAGAGGAACCAAAGAAAACGGAAATTCATTTTCTATAATGAGTAGTCTGTGGTTCATACAGGGATTTAATTTAGTAATTTACGTTATGTTCCGAATAGTAGTCAAAAAGGGACTGGTCATATGGATGCATGGAAAATAGGTAATGACAGCACCAAAGCCATCGATGTAAAGGTCTAATAAGCAGTGACATGGTGTGTAAAAGTTACCATGAAAATTCAGTTTCTCAAGGATTATATCTGCAGAAATTCAAGAATATAACGCATACATGACTACAGCAATATGATTACCGCAATGCAATTTGTGGAATATAACAAAATATGCTTTTCTCTCCGGGCAAGAAGTGCTGCGTCTGCGCGTTGCTATGGCAAAAGTTGTGGGCGTTTGTAGGAGTTCGAGTGGGAGGAAGAATACGTACCAAATCAATCCAGACGCTACAGCCGTTTACTCACAATGCAGAGTGCATCCACTACTTGCTCATCATTTTGAAATAAGGGCTTAGAAGATAACATTGTCAGACGTTTAAAAGTGCCGCCAAATGTTTATCGATTGCTGAGCGAGTCCTCTGGCGAACTAGTGTAGTACTAGCTGTGAATCTGTCAAAATGTCTCTAAAGAATTTAGTCGGTCAAAGTAAGTATTTCTAAAGTTTATCTTGTAGGGACATAGAATTGATGTGACATATAATTGCAGTAATACTATGAGGTACCTGGGTGCACTGAAAGGTGGTAGAAATAGGTATAAATCCTGTTAAAGTAATAGACTTGAACTAGCTACCAGCGTCGTCTGCTGGCAGCAAAACAAAGTACCACAGTCGATTTGGGCGAGGGGCGGATTTAGGTTATAGTACATTTGCTTTTATCATATCGATTCCTCTATTGTTTATAGAATCATGATTCTCTTGAGTGACCTTTTGTTGCGTATGATTGTGAGTAGGAATCAGAAGCCGAATGCCAAATTATTAGGTACATGTGCAATTGATTTATGAAATGAGGTAGTAATGTCTAATGATGGAAATTATAGAATAAGGTAAAATAATATCCCCTTTAGCCTAATCACATAAATTAGGCAATCATTTGCACAACATTTTACTTTTAATTCTGATGTATATTCAGTCAGCACTCGTTATAAATCAAAGAGTGAATGTACCTAACCCAACATAGAAACCCTCTAACTGGCAGAAATGCATGGAACAAGGGAATTTCATGAACTTAGTAAACCACAAGCTAATGCTGGTGTGTCTTTCTGCCTTAGGTTTCATATAGGGTGGGAATGATAGGTTTGTTACACATTGGGTATTATAGATGTTTGTGTTATGGCTATGCTGTAGCATTCTCACTGTGCATTATTATAGATTAAGGAATTAAAAATTGACCATATAACAGGTTAAATAGGAGTTCATTTCTCTCATCAACTGTCAAGCTCATCTAATGGATTAGAATGAAATAGGATAAATTTTTAGTTGTGCACACCTATGCAATATAGCAATAGAAAATTAATTATTAATTTTGTAAATTATAATAGATCAACGTAATATGCAATTTTCTTGGCAGAAATCAATAACAAGAAAGTTGCTAAAACCTATTTACTAATGAACAAAGTCACGGCAGTTGAATGATATGCTATGTTTGTTTTGATAAATGCCGAGGTCGAAGAAATGGAAGGATGATAAATTAGTCTATTCTAACCTAACATAAATAACCTACATAACCTAACTTATATTTAGTAATTTGGTACCTCAAATTCTAAAGATGATCCAGGTTGTCGTCATGGATGCTGACGGCCTAATTATTATTGTACCTTGGGCAATTAACAGACAACAGCAGAACCCCATGCTCTTTCATAAAGTCCAAGAAAGCCCTATTGTCTTTATAACAGCGCTTATTAACGTCACCTAGAGTTGGAGAACACCTGGTCCAAAACGTGAAAGCCATTGTCTGATAGTGACTGGACTGGCATGGCGTCTGGACCATATCTTAGCGGCTTCATTCATTAGTAATTTTGCATGTAGCAAGGTTCTTTTTTTTCTGCCAAGAAAATTGCATATTATGTTCATGTATTATAATTAACAAAATTGATATTTAATTTTCTAATGCTATATCGCATGGATGTGCACAACTAAAATGATACCTAAAATAGAAATATCATAATAGAGTGCTTGTTAATGCCAGATGTGGTATTGTTTTAGAACTACACAACTTAGCAATATATTGATAAAAAATGAATTATTGATCTCGTAAATTAAATTGTCAACATACTATAAATCTGTTCTTGTCAGAAATCAATAACAAAAGTAAATGTATACCCCATAGAAGTTAAAGTTTGGTTAGGTTAGTTCCTTAACCACTTCAGTACGAGTAAAATTCTTGCACGCAGCATTGGCTACCCTCAGTATAAAATACAAAGTCATTGCTGTATTACTCATTCTCTTTTACTGAGTAATAGTAAACTCAGAAAGCAGGAACAAACCAGTTCACGGAATTGGGGGTTAACTCGTATACATCTACAAAAAACATATAATCAAGACGTCGACAACAGCGTCTCGTGTACCCTGTCACGCCTCGTGACATCTACATAGGTGTCATCATACTGAAGTGGACAAAGCATAGCTTTAACCAGTGGTTTTCTTTTTCAATATAATTTCACCCTAAATTTGTGCTTCCCCACCCAAAAAGCCAGCTTTCCCATGGCCTCCCCACTAAATTTGAGGGTCAGATTTGAATTAAACACACTAAAAAATCTAGGAATAACCATGCATTTTGGAAAAATACCTTTGTTCATCTGCAAGCAAGGAAATTTAACATAAGCTTACATTCCCATGTTTCTGTCATAAAAAATCATTTATAGAGCTCCCTACCCTAACCTGGTTGAAAATTGGGGTTGAGAGGAATGGGGAAGATGTGATAAAAAGTAAGCCAATAAACAAGCAAGCTTTATGTAGCAAGACAAATGACACATTAATTGTTTTATGTTTGATGATTTTTTTTTCCCCATATGTCAATTTTTAATTGGTAAACTTTTCTTAGTATCTCGATGCCTGGTGGGTAATCTCGGTCTGCTATTTTTCATAGTGGAATGATATTTGATAAGCTGTTTGGATGGGGTAAGGTATCATTGTTAACACACGAAATGTTTATGGCAATACTGCTATGGCAGTGTGTGTGCAAGAAAAAATAAACAGGAAGATGAAAAATACAGTCAGTATAAAAAAGTATCTCTTTGTAAGCATTTGATCAGTAGAATTATTGATAATATAGTAATCTGCAAATCTTGATAAATATTTGGCATTTGTTATCCTAACCTAACTAAACTTACTGGGGAAAGTACATTGAGAACATTAGCAGCAATAGTTGTGTTCTAACATGTTAAAAATTCAGTGGTTTTTTGCTATATTAGATCAATTTTCTAGTTTGATGTCGCAAACTCTTATACTAGGAATTTTCTGAAACCATGAAAATATTGTAGTATGCCCTTATTACGAACTCGCTTATGGGTAGGCAGGACTCAAACTGCTTTGACTCCTGACCTCCAAAACACAAATTTAGTGACAGCCTAACCTGCTCAACTAGCAAGCATCCTTCTGTTTAGTAAGAAATGCTGAAAGTCTGGAAATCTTGGGCAATATTTGGCAATTTGTATCCTAACCTTATTGAATTCCAAACCCACAATACCTACAGTATCACTCAGATTGTCTGTCTGTCTATATACCAAGGGCTTTTTTCCCCTTACAAGGAAAATGATAAGATATAACTCAGATTATGGGTGTCTTAATTACTATAGATGTAGGATTTTAATTGTGGTGGCACATTTTGGTATACTTTCGGACAGATATAAATTTCACACACTAGCTTTGCTTATAACTTTTGTTTTCCTCTGATATTTAGTTATTTTGAGACCTGAACCCCATCAGAAATCCTTAGTCCCTTGTATATAACCACTGTTTTTTGCAAAATACAAAGCTTTTAATATAAAAAGCAATTCTGGGGGGCATGGAGTTCACGCTGGCTAAAATATCAGAAAGAACCTGCCTCTAAGGCTGGAGCAGGCAGCCTCTACCTGGCAGGTCATATATAGTCTGAAAGTCTAGCATCCAGCCTGCCAAGTTTACTAGGATTAACATGGGAGAGTAGTCCATGGTGCACTTCTTTCATTATTTTTCACTTCAGTGAATGGGGTGCACATAAAAATATCATCCAGTCCTCACTGAAACATTTGCTCATCCCATTTCATTTACTGGGTGCTCTATAATAATCTATAGTATTTAAAGCAATGTAATGTTGGGTGTCTATTCTAAAACTGCTAGATAATGGTAAATATTATATTGCAGATACATATCATACTTTAATTTGCTTCAGTAAGAGAAAAATTAGAAATTTGAAATAATTGATGACACTAATTTTCATCTCAATAGATGATTATCCCTATTTTTACCATTTTATAGTTCAGCTACTATTATGATTAATTTGCACATAGTGCTGTAGAAGAAGCTCTTCTTGAAACTTCTAATTTTTTTATATCAGCAAACCTTTAATACTTCTATGCATATCAACATTTAGTTCCAGTTTTCCAAATTAATCTATGGTAATAGACTGCAAACTTAAGTTTGACAAAAGCTATAAATACTGCTTTAGTTTTGTCAGTATTTATTTAAACACTGAAAACAGATTCTTCATATCAAAACTTATTTGACAGAATAATTGGTTCTGAGACTTTATAGTTTAATCCATGCAAATGAGAAATATACTATAGTATAGTTGAGGTACATGGGTCGAGCAAGATGTATGAGGTGCAGCACTACAAATTTCCAGTGATGTGAATAGTGGGAGAAAACTGAAGGTATTATGGCAAATCACACCTTTTGTGACATAGGTCAGGATGGAGTCTGTTGACACCTTGCCTAACCCAGTCTCCACATGGTTATCTAGAGAAATTGTAGAGTATTAGAAAAAAAGATAGCCACTATGTGAGAGGGGTTATTAACAAGTGAGGGTGATTGTTCATATAAGGGGTTAGTTATTCATTTATTTAACAGCAGCATGGCAACTGCATTGAGCCCAGTGCCCCCAGACCTGTGAGAAGCAGGGCCCATGCCCTCAGATTAGCAAGGGTGAGGGCATCTCAGACAAGTACTTGTGATGTTTTCTCTTGGGCCCTTGGGGTATTTTATGTTTTTATTCTGGATTATTACTAGACCATTTTATTCATTTCTGTGGCATCCCTATGAGCATGAAGGATATATTATGATGTACATTACATGTTCAGTGTTGTGGTAGGGGTAAGATCTATTGGCTATGTTTTTTGTTCATATATTAGTTTGCTGAGATTTTGGACATGTTTCATGGTTGTCTGGATGAAGGGTTTCAGTAATGATTTCACGACTCCAATTCTCTGGTGGTGTATGGAGAGGTTTTTTTTTATATACAGTATATATAATGATCCATTTTTATGAAGATAGTCAGAGAGTGTACACGAGTTTCCTATACTGAAAGGTTGGATTTTGTTTGATGTAACAATGTTCAGGTGACAGGAATCTAAGAAAACATGAATTCCCTATATCATGAAGTCCAGTGCTGTACTCTGGCTACTATGTTACCAGTATATAGAAAATAAAAATGGCAAGCGAAATATAAGCAAATGAAAGTTTTCATAATTCTTTGCACACTGGGATATGAAGTGATTTCCCCATTCGAGGGAATGGGCAGAGTAAATGATGAAGTTTGTGCTCTGCTGACTATGGACTTAAACATATTAATACTTCATGCAGCTTTAATAATTCATGCAACTGACCACGGACGAGCCGGTTTGCATTTCTCAGTATATACAGTGCATTGATTCTCCCCGCGCTTGGCGACTGGAAAAATATGACAAATCAATTGTTTTCTATACACTCCCCGGATGAGATGAAACCCAAGGTAACTGAATGGATGAGAGTGGTTCACAGAGGCTGCCCTCAGCACCATTTCGGGGGGGCAAAGCTAATGCTGATCGATAAACTGGTGCAATGTCAATGCGTGCAGCTGCGGGCAAACGTAGAGGTCGAATTATAATTCGGTAGAAGGCTTGCAAAAGCTCTTGCATTCATTGTCATAGACGTTTTGGCGGTATAGCTCGGGTATATGGTAGGAGGATGAGTGAGGCATCCAACGCACCCGATATCGAATCACAATTTTTTTCCGTGGTGGTTCGTGACTGCCGCCGAATATTGTCACAGACACTGCGTGTGACGTCATTGTCGCCGCGTAGGGAGGGGAAACTAAGACCGACAAAGATTGTGTTGGATCAAAGGCGGCTTCCTATTGCAGTTGTCTTATCCGTTTCGTCCAACCAGACGCCTTCGACCCGCCTCGACAAAGCGTTATTTCGTTGATTGCTTTTCATTCAAATCTCTTCCTTTGCCATTTTCTCTGCATCATCTCAGCCCCCCTCCCCTTCTCAGATTTTGAGCCCGTGCAGAAAGACTGCGGCGTCGCTCTCCCGTTTGAATTTACGTAAAGAAAACTAAATATGTCGAAGAAGCACGTTTGCTTTAAAAGTTCTTGTCGAGTTGAGATTTATTTCCTCGATCGTGTTCAGGCGTGTGGTTTCCGTGCCCTGGGCGCTGTGGCCCCCGTGGCGGCTCTGCCGGGGGCAGCATGACTGGTTCCTTCTCTGTTGTCTGTCATCTTCCGTTGGACGCACCCGTTAATTGAAATTCAACAGTGGTGGTTGAGCTAGATCGTATATTGTTAGGATTCGTGTATAGAAGCAAGTTTTGGGAATCTTAGTATACGTTAATGCTATGCCCAGGAAATTTTGTGAAATCGGTAATAAAGATGTACAATGATTGAATATAAAAAAGTTAAATCAGTAATAAATATTCCATTAGCACAATGACTGAATAAAAATATGGAAATTGGGGAAAT
>NC_134780.1:75999868-76014868 GCF_046742065.1 Oratosquilla oratoria
CCTTTCTCTTTCTCCCTTCCTCTTTCTCCCTCACTTTCTCCCACTCTCTCCTTCTCCCTCTCCCTCTTTCTCCCACTCTCTTTCTCCCTCTCCCTCTTTATCTCTCTTTCTCCCTCTCCCTCTTTATCTCTCTCTCTCTCTTCTGCCCTCTCACTCACCCTCACCCACTCTCCCTCAATCACTCTCCCTCACTCACTCTCCCCCTCTCCCTCTCTCCCTCGTATTGATCCAATCTGTTGCTTGCATGTGCTCGAACGTCCTTTGTCAACAGAGGTAGGCTGGCCCACATGCACACACACACACACACACACACACACACACACACACACACACACACACACACATGCGCGCACACATACACGTACACACACGCATACATACACACACACACACGCATACATACACACACACACGCATACATACACACACACACACACACACACACACACACACACACACACACACACACATACACACACACGGCTTGAAAGTGCACGCGCTTGATGCACTTATGAGCTGCTGCTGCTGCTATTGACACACGGGCGTACAATCCCCATCCACTTGTCTCTGTTACAAGATTTGTTTTCAGCGAAACTTCGTTCAGGCTTGGCCAGCCGTCTCTAGATTTTAAATTTTGGGCTGATGCACTCGTACTGCTCTATTATAATGGCCTGCTTGCTAATAGATGAAGCATTAAAGTGATCTCAGACCACTGTGCTTAAGGATGGAATACAGCCATCGTCGGTTGATTCTATATCGTCGATGTTATTAACTTGTGTGCTTTTATTTACTTACATTATTTATTGTATGTATATATTTTTATTTTTGTTTTATTGTTTTATAGAAAGCATAGCTGTTTTCTTTCATTTTTGTGGCTACTCGCTGTGTTTTTTGTTACTATTCGTCAGCCTACGACAGGACTGAGGCAGTGCGACGGTTTTTAACGGAAGTACAATAGCGTCGACTGTTGACAGACGCGTCGTCGACACAAAGGCGGAAGAGGAAAAGGCATTGTTTTTGAGTCTCCCCGTGTTTCACTGAATATCGGCCTGTAATTTCGACTCTAAATAGTCCTGGCATAGGAGACTCTATGAGGCCTACGTGCTGATAAGGAAAGACCAGGTCATGGTCGTGGATGGGGTTGGGTGGGAGGATTTGATGCGAGTGGCGTGACTTGACGTAACGAGTGACGTCATTGTGACACGTTTCTTAGCTTTGTCTCGGAATTTCTGCCGAAAGAGACCTCTGTCGTTGATCCTAGACTTCAAATACCCCCTACACACACACACACACACACACACACACACACACACACATGCATAGTGCTTGGTTCGAATCCTGCCCAGGGCCGAAATTATTTCGGTACAGCTGCGCTTCGGGTCGTTACTCTGACTCTCGTGGGCGGGGAGTAGGGTGTGTGTGTGTGTGTGTGTAAGGTCATAGCATTACCCATAGATCGGACCTACGAGCTCTGAGCTCTCTTCCAGGAGGGAAATAGCTGTCGATCACGAGTCCAACACGTGATCCAAAGACCAAGGTGAATACACACACACACACACACACACACACACACACACACACACACAATTTAAGAACAAACTTGATCTTGCAAGATACAAAAACGGGTCACACGAGCTTAGCTCCCCTTCCCGTAAAATACCACTAGGTAAATACAAGAAGAGCCCCACACCGACATTTGTGGACTTAACCAACAACAAGAATTAACATTATTGTACTACACACCTATTCCTCAGCTTACTGTTTTTTGTCTTGTTTCTTGAATGCTTTTAACAACATCTTTTCACTGTCATAGTTTTATATTGTTATAATCTTGTAGGATGTATATTCTCAACAGTAATGCTGCTATACCCAATAAACCGATGATTATTATTACACACACACACACACACACACTATAAACTTCCTCTTTGGACCTCTTTTTGTGTATATTTCCTTTAATTTATTCATTTTTTCATGCAATGCTGAAGTGTCAACCCAGTGACATAGTCCATGTATGGTATATAGACCGCACAAGCTTTAGTGAAACCCCCCTTCGGCCCAGACCCACACAGATGAGAGTCAGGTAAAAGAAAGCGGAAGTGCCCTCACCCGCCTTCTCACTCTCTCTCTCTCTCTCTCTCTCTCTCTCTCTCTCTCTCTCTCTCTCTCTCTCTCCTCTCTCTCTCTCTCTCTTTCTCTCTCTCTCTCTCTCTCTCTCTCTCTCTCTCTCTCTCTCTCTCTCTCTCTCTCTCTTTCTCTCTCTCTCTCTTCTCTCTCTCTTCTCTCTCTCTCTCTCTCTCTCTCTCTCTCTCTCTCTCTCTCTCTCTCTCTCTCTCAATTATAAAACCTTCATCACTGAATTGTGTGTGTGCGTGCCGACATCCTTCACTCTCCACCTCTTCCTCTTCCTCCTCCTCGTTTCCCCCCTCCTCCTCCTCCTTCCCCCCCTCTTCCTCCTCTCTCCCTCCTCTCATCTCCCCCTCCTCCACCTTATCCTCTTCTTCCATTCTGTCATGATCATCATTCATGGTCATCGTAACCATTTTTCATCATTATCGTCTTCGTCTTCATTGCTTTCTCTACTTATTATCTCTCGTGTTTTTTAGTCATCCTTGCGGTTCAATTTAATTGTCATTTCTCTTTTTCTATCAATTTAATTATTAATTTATTTATTTTCGATGGAGTCACTCGAAGCACCTGGGGGCCTCCATGCTGGACCATCTCTGTTGTACTCTTCTTGTGATGGACCCGCCTCTCTCTCTCTCTCTCTCTCTCTCTCTCTCTCTCTCTCTCTCTCTCGCTCTCTCTCTCTCTCTCTCTCTCTCTCTCTCTCTCTCTCTCTCTCTCTCTCTCTCTCTCTCTCTCCCCTCTCTCTCTCTCTCTCTCTCTCTCTCTCTCTCTCTCTCTCTCTCTCTCTCTCTCTCTCTCTCTCTCTCTCTCTCTCTCTCTCTCTCTCTCTCTCTCTCTCTCTCGCTCTCTCTCGCTCTCTCTCTCTCTCTCTCGCTCGCGCTCCCTCTCTCTTGACTCTCTTGCCCCTCTCGCTTGCCTTTCTGTCTTGCCCCTTTCTCTTACCTCCCTCCCTCTCTCTCTCTCTCTCTCTCTCTCTCTCTCTCTCTCTCACACACACACACACACACACACACACACACACACACACACACAACTTGACGGCGCAGTGGTAGCGTTCACGGCCGCCATTACGGAGGCCCGGGTTCGAATCCCGCCCAGGGCTGAAATAATTTCAGTATCGCTGCGCTACGCTGCGAGCCGTTACCCTAACCCTCGTGGGCGGGGAGTTGGGTGTGTGTGTGCGTGTAAGGTCACAGCATTACCCATAGATCGGTCATATACGAGCTCTGAGCTCTTTTCCGGGAGGGTAATAGCTGTCGATCACGAGTCCAACACGTGGTCCAAGACCATGGTGAATCACACACACACACACTCCGGGAATATGAAGTTGTTTGAATTTGGTTTACGTGGGAAGGCAAATTAGAGGAATAGCAGAGAAAGATTCAACATAAACATGGCGAAAAAAATTTTTTAATGAAGAGATAGGAAACGGAACTATGTACAAGAGTGAAGTGTTCAAACCTTAGGATTCTGCCCACTGACCAAACTCGACAAGAAAAAAAATATAGTTTTACAATAATTACGTAGACAAAGAAGTGGTCATGACTCCAGGGTCTGAGTAGTTCAGCGACTACCACAGAAAACCGTATCAAGACGATTGCTGAACAATATACTCGACAGTACTAGTTTACGATAGTAAAGTGGCTATCTGCGTGATAACTGTTCTTCCCTCAGGACGACTACGTCTCCGATATCAAATTAGGCGTCTAGAGTGGACCGTATTGAACGTTAGCTGAATCAACTATGTTTTTTTTTTTCCATACAAGAATTATATAGAAATGTTACACTATATACAAGTAACATCCAGAAATGAGGGAACAAGGCGTGAAAGTCGTATAATTATGGTCACCGGTTATATATCTTAATTCCTAAGACGAAGTCGGATATCAGTTTTCGAACAAAATTTCTGGTAGGTTCTAACACAACATATTAGGCACCTAAGCCTTTAATTTGCTTCACTGATAACCCAGCATCATTAGTACTTCTTTCTACAGCAAATCACATTATATGTTCAAAATGCATATATACTTGTACAGGATCCAAGACGACAGTTTTTGTACAGTTTACGTATGTTTGTCAAATTTATTGTGAATTATCATTTGTCTTTAGTAATACGCCTAAGATATATAAATGCGTAACAACACATAGACACAACGCACGCGCGCACACAACGGACACACACACACATACACACACACGCACACACACACAGATATGAAGACGGGACACCACGAACATAGCTCCCCTTCCCGTAAAATACAACTAGGTAAATACACACACACACACACAACACGCGCACACACGCATATAACGTGCGCACACACACACAACACGCGCACACACACACACACGCGCGTACACACACACACACACACACACACACACACACACACACACACACACACACACACACACACACACACGCATATAACACGTGCACACACAACGCACGCGCGCACACACACACGCACGCACGCATATAACATGTGCACACACGCACGCACGCATATAACATGTGCACACACGCACGCACGCATATAACATGTGCACACACGCATATAACGCGCGCACACACACAACACGCGCACACTCAAAGCACACACAAACACACACACACACACACACACACACGCATATAACGTGCGCACACACACAACACGCGTACACACAACGCACACACACACACACACACAACGCACACACACACACACACAACGCACACACACCAACGCACACACACCAACGCACACACACACAACGCACACACACACAACGCGCACACACACACACACACACACACACACACACACACAACGCGCACACACACACACACACACACACACACACACACACACACACACACACACACACACTCAACCCTCACGGACATGAAGTAAACTTGTTTTGAATTTTTCGACTCTGATGCGTGCGTGCGTGCGTGCGTCCTTCCGACCTTCTTCTGTTGAGTTGGAGAACAAGTGAATTGAGTTTGGGAGGCCGTTGTCAGCGGATTAGGTTCGTCAGGCGGCTGCGGCGGCGGCAGTCCGTACAGTCTGCAGGATACACGAGTCTATTGCTATTCGTACCTCGCAGTCTCGTGCACCCTTATCAGTCCGGATGAAACCACCTTGATGAGGCACAAAGGCCGTATCACTCCCCCAGGGGATAGGCCGGCCCTGTGATGGACCATGACGTTCGGGGTGAAAGGTCACCACGCGACACCGCGCCGTGGAGCGGAAGTCCCGCCTCCGTCAGGAGAAGCAGGAGGAAAACTGGAGGAGGGAGGATGTTATTGTGCCAACACATGTCTCCCCCTTTATCCTCCCGGAGTGTGAAGGTCGTCATTGGCTCGACGACCTACTTCGAATTCCTGAGGAAACCCGAAGTTACTGGACGACGACGCCCTTGGTCGTGCAGCAAGGTGGGCGTAGGCGGGGGCCATGGTGGCTAAGTTTGCCTTAATCAGTGTGGTCTTCTGAGGGCGGGAGTACACAGTGAGATGTGATGAGGGAGATCGTGAGATTAAAATTGAAACTCCTCACGTAGGTGGAGTGGACTCCAAGAACAAGGAGAAACGCGGAGAGGGCGACGCATTCGTCATGACACAAATAAACAAACAAATGAATAAGAAAATAATAAAAATGAATATGTATATGGACAAAGATTTTGATTCCTCAGGCTGTTAACTTGTTCCACGTGCCCTGTGGCGAAAAATTTCATGGAAGGTTGAATCATTAAGGCGACGACTTGATGCAAAAGAGTGCAGCGTGGAAGGGAGGCGGATTTTTGCTGACAGATAAGGCAGAGGAAACGCCAGGTGTGAGGAAGCCCTTATCAGCTTCGCCCACGAATTTATTGTATTTATGTACATTAGTCTGTATGACATGAACACGCGATTTATTATTCAGGTGAGGTAAGGGATTGGGTGAACAAAAAGTTTGAATCCTTCGATAAAATTCGAGTCCTGCAATGTACGTGCACCCGACCGTCTTCTTGACTGACGTACGCAATATTGGAACCCAACCCGCCTCCTCGAAGGAGAATTCGACGCGAGTGTTCAGTGTTCATAAGGGAATAAAGATGACCTTCACATTAATGACTATCCAGATGAGAGACGATGTTTCCGAGCTATGATGATGTAGATTTTAGAAAAATGTAGGACGTAGTGGTTGAGTGGGGTTGGTATGGTTCAGAGCGTTGCATGTACAGTACTTCATAACATCTGAACGTAATCGCTCGGATAGCGGTGATAGCACGTGGTGGCGTGGGAGAACACACACACACACACACACACACACACACACACGTACGCGTACACACACAAACACACACACACACACACACACACACACACACACACAACACTGGCGGAAAGAAGGGAGATGGAGGGTGCTGTGGTCAACGTAATACAGCAAGGGGAGGCATTGGTGAAAACAAGATGATAACTGTATGGCACTGGGCCTAAGGAAAAGAAAATGGGAAGTGTGGTCTCTCAAATACCGCAAGAGAAGACGGAAAAAAAATCGCCACCAAAAGTGTTAGTCCCCAAACTATAAACAGTTTTGGTAAAGAAATGTGTTGACTACATAGAAACAGAAGTAAATGAATAGAAATACCATCTGTTGGAACGCAAAATTCACCGGAAGCAAAATATGTTGACCTAAAGATGGTGTAATAGCATGATGTAAAAGCAAAGCAACGCAAAACTAAAGGTTATATACACACAGGAAACCCATCAGCGGATATTTTTATCACGTGATGCGTTACTTATTTCTGTTGTAAAAACGTTTCACACTAACAGAACCAATCGCCTGGCTTAACATTCCAACACGTGGCAATACGAAAATTCGAAAAATAATTGTCAAGTGTTAGACTTTAATGTTAGGGGGGGCTGCTGTCGTTGTTGAATTTACACAGTCCATTGGACTGACAACTTGAAGTGCACACACTGATGGAAGTTTTAGGGCCTTGCTCACTTGGAAAGAACAGAAGTTTTGACACTTCTAGATGTTTCTTTACAAAGGGGGGGGGACTTAGTGACAGTCATACTCTGAGAGAAAATGTACATGAGAACGCCTTTTATTGATATTTACGACTTATTGTGGCCGTCTCGCCGGCAAAGCAAAAGAAGATGAAAGGAAAAAAAGAATGAAAGTTTTTATCCAAAGGTTGAGGCAGCTGACTAGATACCGTATCAGTGGTGGGAAGTGGTTGGCACTGCCTTGCAGTGTAGGAAATGGCGACAGGCAGTGCCAAGGCAGATGAAGCCATCGGCACTGTTGACATTGAGGCTTGGGAACCTGTAGCATAGGTTTGGAAGTTTAAGGGCTCTTGTGGCACTGATGTGTATATTTGGGGTGAGGGGGGGGTAGGCACTGTCATTAGGCACTACGAGTGCCTAACTACAATGTCACGTGGGTGACCAGGGGGGAGGGGAGAATGATGGTGGTGGTGGATGAAACATTAGAGTGTGTGGGGAGAGTGAGGAAGGAGGTGGTGGAGGATGGGGTGGCAGTGGTGCATGAAGGCGAGGAAGGGTGGGGGGAGGTGGAGGTTACAGGGTAGCTGCTGCTGGTGGAAAAGGAGTCTTGGGATAGAGAGGGAGGGAGGATTGGGGGTGACAGTTTTCAATGCTTGGTTAATCCTCCTCCCCTTTCCCCCTTTCCCCCTTTCCCTCCTCGTTCGTACGGCCTCTTCCCGGGCTCGGCGCTACGTGGCCAATCTTAGGCGAGCTGGATAATAATAGAACAAAGGCGCTTCCAGAATTAGCCCCCCACCCCCCACCCCTTTCTCTCTCTCTCTCTCTCTCTCTCTCTCTCTCTCTCTCTCTCTCTCTCTCTCTCTCTCTCTCTCTCTCCCCTTCCTCTCTCTCTCTCTCTCTCTCTCTCTCTCTCTCTCTCTCTCTTCCTCTCTCTCTCTCCCTCCCTCCTCTCTGTCTCTCCCTCCCTCCCTCCCTCCCTCCTCTCCTCTCTCTCTCTCTCTCTCTCTCTCTCTCTCTCTCTCTCTCTCTCTCTCTCTCTCTCTCTCTCTCTCTCTCTCTCTCTCTCTCTCTCTCTCTCTCTCTCTCTCTTCCCTCTCCTCCCTCCCTCTCCCTCCCTCTCTCTCCTTCCTCTCTCTCTTCTCTCTCTCTCTCTCTCTCTCTCGTGGACGCTGTTAGTGCCACCTGGAGAGAGGTTTTCTTGGATGCTGTCAGTGCCATCCACAGGGATACTCTCCTGGATGCTGTCAACGCCATCCACAAGGAGATTTCCCCCGGATGCTCTCGTTGGCAGTCATGAGGAGACTTGGAAGCTGCTCGTGCCATTGGCAAAGTTGGGTTCTCTCGAGAGGGTCGAGTGCTACCTGCGCTTGAGGAACCTGAGAGAGAGAGAGAGGAGCTGACACTCGAACACTCGTTGGCACTCTCGTCCTCAGACTTTGTCCTCTGCGGTTCTCTTCCTGTTGTCGTGGGGTCCCGGTAAACCCACCGCACCTTCCAAGAGGGTCCATAAAACGAGAACCAGGAGCCGTTGGCGGATGCACGACGATTCTCCTTCCTGTTGAAATGGCTTCCCGACGGTCAGGAAACGTTACGAACGAGGGATCAATTAGCTAAGAACTCGATAACCACCGTCAAACATTAAACAAAAATTAACGAACAATTTGATGCAATACAAGTGTGTGGGTTAATAGTGTGCGTGTTTGCGTGCTCACGAGCGCGTGCCTTCCCAGCCGTGCGTGTGTGTTCGTGTTTTGATTCCATTTCCTTCATTTGTTTTTCGTGACGTCGGTGCGTTGCTCTGCTGCATCTGACCACAAGAGCGTAACCGAGCTATTTCAGGATCACGGGATGAAGCCCGTCAGTCAGGTTCGCTCTTTAGACGTGGGTTTTGCTCTACAATATCTCGTATTCGGTTTGTGTAACGTGAGAAGGATTTTTAGGAGGAAAAATGTTGGACGTTGGGGGAAGTAGTAGTCTCATTAATGACCGTGGCTGTATTCTGGTGGTATTTATGGTCGGATGGAAAGGCTCTATCAACCTTTTGCAAGCTATTAGCTTATGCAGTGCACTAAAACACACACGCGCGCGCACACACACACACACACACACACACACACACACACACACACACACACACACACACACACACACAAAATTCAAGATTTTAAGAAAAAAAAACGATGCTGAAAGATACAAAGACGGGTCACTACGAGCACAGCTCCCTTCCCGTGTAATACTAGGTAAAAACTAGGTAAAGAAAATAAAAACACACACACACACACACATATATATATATATATATATATATATATATATATATATATATATATATATATATATATATATCGTATACATGCATGCATACATAAATACTTGTATACATGCAACCATACATACTTCTACTAGTGTTAGTGCCACTGATGTGATTACAGTGATACCATTACCACTACCGATAACAGTATAATTAATCTACTGTACACCGCCTCTTCGAGTACCATTATGTCACAGAATAAAACGACCACTGACAGTGCAAGGATTTAGTGTCCCATGACAACGTGAAATAGACGAAAATAAATATACGGAGAGAATAAAAAAAAGAAAAAAATCCAATACATTGAGTCTGCTAATAACTGTCATTTGTAGCAAAATGCCCGTTTGTTTTGTATTCCTTACAACAGTGGTATAATGAATTAACATCACATAATTGTCTGTGTGCTTGTGTGATCTTCCCATTTATGCAGAAGGGATTATGTTCTTTGTCTTAAGTATTTCCCTTTATCGAGCATAGTCATGATCAGGAAGGGAATGAGTTTGGATATTTCGAAAGGTTTTTGTCTATTCACCGTGGTTACATTGCAATTGCCATTGCATAAAACATTGAAGAAACCAACTGAATTGATTAGTCATCGTTAGTCACGATAGCCCCCGCCTCTTCCCTTTTTTCATAGTTTCTCCTACAAATTCCCATTCTCTCATACTCATAATATAAAGTCGTACTTAGACATTGCATTGACATATTTTCGCTAATTTCGTTAAAAATCACATACAGTTAGCAAATTTGTATCTGACTTTTGCTAAACACGATACGTTAACGGAAATTTGTCACTGACGGTATTATATTGAAGATTGTGGGACTGTTTATATCCCTTTGCTATACTACACTGGAAACTATTATCGGCTTGCAGGAGTTGGTTATGGATATCTCGAGGTTATCGTGCATCTACACGACCGTTAGAAAACGACATGACGTCACAAAACGCGTATCTGCCATTAATACGATTGTCAGCTTTGTTGGTTATTGTAAGACGTGTTATTTGTGACAGAGTGGGGGCGTTTGGTTGATATGGCAGACGTGCAGGATCTATATATACCTCCCCCCCCCCCCACTTGGTAAGCCATATTGGGTTTTAGCAACCAACCAGGGAAGCGAAAGGGCTGGCTGACGTCATGACTGTTGTCTGGGAGACCTTAGCCACATCTGTGGAGGTCAGAGTTGTTTGCCGAGCTATAGATGGTATCCACCAATTCTAACTGGTCGAAGAGAAGCTATCTCTAACAGAATTAAAAACTCCCAAATGTCGTAGTAATGAATAAAAGCACAATTTCTCTCCCCCTTTTTTCAGTATCCCTCTCACTGCTCGTATTCGTGAGAGTTCCCGCGTCACTGTTGTTGTATACTCGGGAGTCTCTTTTGAGAGGCCTGAGACCGCACACCAGGCTTTAGTGGAGAGGTCTCCAAAGACCGCTCGCTCTCCTTTCAATCAACGACCGTGCTTCCTTGAAAATACTCGCCAGACAAATAGCCAGCACGAGTGTCGTGTGGAGGAGGAGGAGGGGGGGCCTAAGGGGGTGGGGGGATGTTCCGGAGTCTGTTAAGCTCTTCACGACCGTTAGAAGCCTTTAGCCGCCATTCCGTTGCGGGCAATTTTTTTTTTTTTTTTTTTTTTTTTTTTTTTTTTGTTTTTTTTTTTTAGTTGGGAGAAGATCGGGTGGAGGTCCACCTTGAGGTGGAGGATAAAAAGGGGAGGAGGAGGGCAGGAATACCCTCGGCTGAATATAATCGTCTAGCGGCGTTCGCTAGAACAAACGTCAATACTCGCAATGGCAAAGGACAATCGAAGTAGAACCTTCACTACATACAAAAGGGTCCATCAAGGTAGATTTAACTCATGTGAACCGTTTAGAGATTAACCGAAACAGGATTAACTCTTTACCCAGACGTCTTCCTGTAGATTAGGATCACCTGAAGAATTGTCACCCCAGTACGCCGAATATCAACAGTGGAGGATTAGGTTAGGTTGAATGAATAGTCACACTAGGACAGCGCACACGAAGAATTGTCACCCTAGGATAGTCCACATGAAGAATTGTCACCCTAGGATATCCCACATGAAGTATTGTCACCCTAGGATACCCCACATGAAGAATTATCACCCTAGCATAGTTCACACGAAGAATTGTCACCCTAGGATATCCCACATGAAGAATTGCCACCCTAGGATAGCCCACATGAAGAATTGTCACCCTAGGATAGCCCACATGAAAAATTGTCACCCTAACATAGCCTACTTGGAGACTAGTCACTAGGATAGCCCCCATGAAGAATTGTCAACTTATCGAAGTCTGAGTTGACGATTCATGTAATAAAATCACCTGGCGATGGTCAGTGAAAAGGATCGTCTCTGCGGTGAATAAAATCGCCTGGCGACAGCAGCAGCAGCCAGGCGATGAATATGGTGACTGTCGATGACGTGACTCCTGTACAACCAAAGGCCCCAGAGTGGGAGATGCTTTGGCCTTCGACATTAGAGGTTGGGGTGGCGTGGGAACTGCAGCTCCGAAAGGTCATCAAAGGTCAGGTGGCGTGCCGAGCTGTCCGGTCTGGCTCGTATGATTTTCCGCCACGGTATTGGATCACGTGTTGGACTCGTGATCGAGAGTTATTGTCCTCCTGAATGAGAGCTCAGAGTTCTCATATGACGGATCTACGGGTAATGCTGGGGCCTTACACACACACACACACACACATACATACACACAAAACCCCCATCCATTAAAGTTGGAGTGCCGGCTCGCAGCGCAGTGATACTGAAGTTATTTCAACCCTGGGGTGGAATCTAATTTATTAATCTATTATATATCTATGAGAGTTGGAGTGCCGGCTCGCAGCACAGTGATACTGAAATTATTTCAACCCTGGTCGGTAATCTAATTTATTAATCTATTATATATCTATGTATATTATTTTATTTTTATTTCATTCTGTTTTTATTTTTGAAAGAAAAGAATCCGTTTCAGAGGAGCATGATGTATTGACTTCATCACTCATGCAGAAAATTTGGAAACAGATGATTCACCATGGTCTTGGATCACGTGTTGGACTCGTGATTGACAGTTATTAACCTCCCGGATGAGAGCTCAGAGCTCGAATGAGATGAACAAGTAGATAAGTGCGTGAACGACATATAGACAGAGAATGGCCACAAAAAATGTTACTCAGTTTTTTGCGCAAAATAAACATAATCAAAATCAAATTTTCGCTCTTAGAGATGTAAAAAGCGACTAGTTCAGTATAGCGTGTCGAAGAATTAATACTAAAATTCCAGGAGTTATATATGTACCCCTCTGCTCTGTGATATTTTCACACACCCCTCCCCGGGAGTGAGAAATATACCCCCCCCCCCCATTATTTACAATCACTGAGGATTGATTGAAGCGACCAATTACTCCTCAGTATATTTTTCTAAAAAAATATATATATATATTGAACAAATTAAATAGATAAAAAATCAATATAAACATAACCTCGCCTTGATAGGACACTATAATATTAGTTACTTTATTATTATTATTAGTAGTAGTAGTAGTAGTAGTATCACATCACGACATCCATGCAACTACGGCTCCCGTCCGAAATTGTAATTTAGTTAATAATCTAATTCTAGATATTCACGGAAAAGGACTACAGGCTCTAAAGAAGTGAGGCTGACAGAGGCTATAATTAGCTAAGCAAGCCTTCACTCTAGAAGGAGGCTATTCCACGCCATATTTGAGGTCCGCCTTCACCATAGGCTCAGCCACATCTTATTGAGGCTAAAGCACACTTCGTATTGAGGCTAGCGTGAGGCCGATCGCGGAGGCTGTTAGGAGCCCGAAATCCAGTGTTGAGGCTGGATGGACCAGAGCTTCCCCCCCCTCTCTCTCTCTCTCTCTCTCTCTCTCTCTCTCTCTCTCTCTCTCTCTCTCTCTCTCTCTCTCTCTCTCTCTCTCTCTCTCTCTCTCTCTCTCTCTCTCTCTCCCTGCCGTGCGTTCGCTGTGGTCCTTGACGAGGCCTGACGATGTGTTTTTGTCGTTGAGTCCAGGCCCTATGGTCGCGCGTCCAGGGGCTGTGGCGGGTTTGCTCGTTTCCGAGTTCGGGAGAGCGTGGAAAGGGCCCCCGCGCGTATTTTTAGAATTTATGGATTGAGAACGAGTGAGCGAGCGAGTAGAGGGCCCAAGAGAAGGATAGGGGTGGAGGGGGAGGGGGGAGGGGGGGGTTGGCGTGGATGAATGTATGGATGAGGCTGTGCCAATAAGGTGAAAGTTTTTGGCTTTGGTGTCTTTTTTTTTTTTTTTTGTGGTCTGGTTTTTTTTTTTCTTTTTTTTTTTTTTTTTTTTTTTTTTTTTTTTTTTTTTTTTTTTTTTTTTTTTTTTTTTTTTTTGTCTGGTCTTTGGGTTTGGGTCTTCGCCCACAGGGCTAACTTCGTTCCTCGAAGTCGCGAACGGACAAGATTCTCGTACGGACAAGAATTCTGTCGAGTCGGTGGTCCTCTAGTAGAGATTGACTTGACGGGCCGCGACGTCGATCGGTTGTGATTGTAAAATCGATTGGGATTGTAGTTAAAAGAGTGAGTTGGTTATAACTATAAGGAATTCTTTCTGACTTTAGTGAATCGGTTATAACTATAGTGATAGTCGTAACTATTGTTAGGCAGTTATAACTATAGTGGGTCAACAATAAATATGGTGATTATTATAACTATAATGTAGCAGCTATAGTGACCCAGTTATATCTATAGCATGTGACGATTATAACGAGTTGATTACAATTGTAGTGCTTCAGTTATAACAAATCAGATGCAACTGAAGTGGCTTGGTTATGCATTAGCGCTAATTGAACCTTGATTTATTTTGCCACGAAAAGGTTTCCCAAGGCCGAATGAAATCGTCTGGCGGCACTGAATCAAAGTGGCACACACAATCACCCACACACACACACACACACACACACACACACACACACACACACAACCTCGTGGCGTAGTGGTTAGAGTTCTTGCCTACCACTACGGTGGTCCGGGTTCGAATCACGCCCAGGGCTGAAATAATTTCAGTATCGGTGCGCTGCGGGTTGTTACTCCAACTCTCATGGGCGGGGAGTTGTGTGTGTGCGTGTAAGGTCACAGTATTACCCATAGATCGGTCATACGAGCTCTGAGCTCTCATCCGGGAGGTTAACAACTGTCGATCACGAGTCCAACACGTAATCCAAGACCATGGTGAATCACACGGCAGTCGTGACGCTGATGACGTCGCTTGGCGATGTGGCGCTTTGGTCGATGGCGGCTGCCGCTGGGAGTTCAGTACACAAGTTTAGGTTGGATCCCTCCTCTTTTCAGGTCCGAGTTCGTGCGCGTGCGTGTGTGTGTGTGTATGTGTGTGTGTGTGTGTGTGTGTGTGTGTGTGTGTGTGTGTGTGTGTGTGTGTGTGAAAGAGAGAGAGAGAGAGAAAGAAATCAATGGAACCCCCCCTCTCCACCTCCCCTCACCGCCGCCTCTTAGAGCGTACTTCCTGCTTTTCCCCCTTCCCCCCTTCCCCCTTCCCCCTATTCCCCTCACTGTCCCCGACCT